>NC_132869.1:33107886-33416219 GCF_048164855.1 Canis lupus baileyi | reverse complement strand
CACTAAAGATGAGCTGAATGAGTAGCTACTCCTATGTAGCTTCTAGTAGCTTCTATCTTCAGTCAGCTAGACAGTTACTAGCTGCCCCCAGTAACTGTCTTCGCCTCCCCCTGTTGGTCTCCAAGGCCAGAACTAGAACTCGACTTGCCTTGCTCCTGTCTCTATTTCAACTCAGAAAATTAAAAAAAAAAAAGTGCCTGAGCCAGGGCTACTCACCCTCCCATCTACCCAATTTGTTCATTCATTCATTATTTCCTGAGCACCTGCTGTTTATAGGTCAGTGTGCTAGTGCTGTTGGGACACAAAGATCTCTAGGACACAGGTTCCATGTCCAGAAAGGAATCGGGACCCATAATGACAAAGCAGAACTTGGTTCAATAAATGAGAAGCATAGATAAAGGTGCTGCGGTGGGAGGCACAAGAAGGCTTCCTGAAGTAGAGAGAATTTGAGTAAGCTTTGAAGGATGAGGGAGGTTTGAATGCTGGATATAGATCAATGAATGCAATGAATAAATGGACGGATGAACAAATGAATACGCAAAAAAATGAATGAAATAGAGCAGAAATAACCAACCTGCATATGAAGAGAGCACTGCTGATTTTCTTAACAAATCCCCTGCTCTTTCACGACAGCCCTGTAAGTCTACTGGCCTACCAACTTACTGACCCAGCCATCTCGTGGTTTATCATGTTCAACCTTCACCCAATGAGTTTTTGGAGGCAAAAAAACTGTGAGGAGCCAGGCTGCCCTTTGAAATAGCTATTTCTGTCCGCAGACGGACAGGGGAGATGGACGTTTGCCCCATTGTGCACATGCCTAATGATTTCTCTGCTATTCAGATTTACTCAAGCCAAAATACTTCTCTAGGAGTTCATCATTCTTGGCACACATCAATGTCTTCTGAGTTCAGCCTGGACTTCTAGCTCTCTGAAGCCTTTCACATTCTCTTTCTCATCCCAGACTACTAACTCCATGAAGCAGACAAGGTTAGTATTATTACTGCTTTTTGATAGGAAAATAGAGAAGCAGAAAGAGTGTGTCACTTGCCCACGCTCACAAAGACAGCATCAAGAGCTCTGATCTCCTGATCCCCATTAGAAGTATGTTGTTGCTGTTTACTAACTCATATTTCTCCCCAAGCATAAACAAGGTAATGAGGTAAAATCTCTATTCCCTAGTGGCTTTGTTTCAAATTATTGACATTTTAGGTCCATGGGCATGAATGTTTGTCTCCATTTAGATGTGGATGATGGGCCCATTTATGGGTAGCAGTTGGGGTAGGTAGGTGTTTTCAGAATATGCCCTTAGTACAAACGTATTTCACATCCACCTCTGATACCAATCCATTGCCCCTCCTCTTTCTTCAGCCTTATCACCCCGCCTTCTCCTTCTACTCTTGAAAAGGGGTTGAGGAAACCAAAGAGGATATCTTGGTGCCAGCCAAAACCCCCAGCACCCGTGATGCATCTTGATGATGTTGAGCAGGGAGATCCCTTGCAGCCATTCATGGGAACCTGTGATGGCAAATATGGTGACCTCTCAGGGGGCTTCTCCTCCTGACTTCCAATTTCTATCTCCCACTGATGTAGCAGTTAATCATTGACCTCTCCCCTTCTAGACCCTCCAAGATACATTTCCTGAACCACATTATTAGACTGTGATTTTTTTTTCACATTCATTTAACAAATATTAACTGAATCTTTGGTCTGAGTTCTGCCTTCATCTAGGTTATACTCCTAGTAGGGGACTCTTCAGCCCTTTCCTGAGTATAGTCTTGCACCCTGATCCACACATGCATCTAAGCTGGAAATCCAGAAGTTTACCCAAATTCCTCCCTCTCCTTCACAGCCCATGTCCAATTAGCTATCAGACCTAGTTCCTAAAAGTCCTCAAATTTGCCTTATCTCGGGGCAGCTGAGGTGGCTCAAGGGGTATAGCGCCTCCTTCAGTCCGGGGCGTGATCCTGTAGACCTGGGATCGGGTCCCACGTCGGGCTCCCTGCATGGAGCCTGCTTCTCCCTCTGTGTCTCTGCCTCTCTGCCTCTCTCTGTGTGTCTCCCATGAATAAATAAATAAAATAATTTTAAAAATTGCCTCATCTCTCCACTCTCCTGCCTACAGTCCTGCAAAACCCTCTGACTCTTCCAGTTCATTCTCCATCCCTCAACCAGAGTGCTTTTCTGAACAAAGCACAAATCTTGTCCCTCCCCCGCATCCTAGGGGCTTACTATCCTCACAAGGGAGTCCAGTCTCCTTGGCTGAGCACATAGCAGCCTCCCGCTTACCTCCAGTACAGCACTGTCCAACAGAAATAGAATGCAAGTCACATACATCATTTTAACTATTTTACTAGCCACATTTTTTAAAGTAAAAGAAATGGGTGAAATTAATTTTAATAATATACTTTTTTAAAAATTTTTATTTATTTATGATAGTCACAGAGAGAGAGAGAGAGGCAGAGACATAGGCAGAGGGAGAAGCAGGCTCCATGCACCGGGAGCCCGACGTGGGTCTCCAGGACCGCGCCCTGGGCCAAAGGCAGGCGCCAAACCACTGTGCCACCCAGGGATCCCCTTAATAATATACTTTAACTCACTATACTAAAAGTATTATAATTCAACATGTAATTAACAGGGCAGCCCGGTGGCTCAGCGGTTTAGCGCCACCTTCAGTCCAGGGCCTGATCCTGGAGACCCAGGGTCGAGTCCCATGTCAGGCTCCCTGAATGGAACCTGCTTCTCCCTCTGCCTGTGTCTCTGCCTCTCTCTCTCTCTCTCTCTCTCTCTCTGTGTGTGTGTGTGTGTGTGTGTGTCTCAGGAATAAATAAAATATTTTTAAAAAACATGTAATTAACAAAAAATATCACTGAGCTCTTTTACCCTTTGGTTTTCATACTAAGCCTTTGTTGTTATTGTTGTTGTTGTTGTTGTTTTCATACTAAGCCTTTGAAACCCAGTGTATATTTTATACTTACAGCATATCTCAGTTCAGATTAGCACCATTTCAAGAGCTCATCAGCTCCACGTAGCTAGTGGCCACCATCCTGGACAGGGCAGCTATGGTCTCACAGTATCTCATTCCCTTGGCCTCTCCACAAGGCCAGGAGAGTTCTCACCCCTTCTTCAGTTAGTAATCCACCCCCCCACACACACACACTCCGCTTGTCCTTCAAGATTCTGCTAAGCATCCCCTCCCAGAGGAAGCCTTCCCTGACTCTCTGGTCTGTGGAGATGTTCACTCTCTGCAAGTACTAAATCCCTCAGCACTTTCCTATACCATCACACATGGTATGGCAACTACCAATTTTATTTACCTGTCTTCCCTACCAAGAAGGATTTACCATGGAGCTAATGAAGCTTAAGTTCCAAGGCCCATGTCTCCCCCACACAAACCCTTTTCAAGGCCCTGTATCTAATTTTGTACCAGTAGTTTTATACTCTTTTTTCTTAAAGAGTATCAGGCCCCGTGACACCTGGATCAGCTCCCACTCTGCTAGGCTGAGCTCATCAAGGGCTTGGGATTTTGCCTTTTCTCTCACTGTAACCCCAGACCCTACACAGGCCTCAAAGGGACTCAATAAATGTTTTCTGAACAAATGAACATAGGAGTTCTTTAGGGCACAATCCTAGTGCCTTCTCTTCCCACCCACCCCCTCTCAGCCAGTCCTCAATTTTAATTACCACACATTTGTCGGGGACTCACAATTTTCTTTTTTTTTTTTCCTTTAAGAATATTTATTTATTTATTCCACAATGAGAGAGAGAGAGAGAGAGAGAGAGAGAGAGAGAGAATAGGGGAAGTAGCAGACAGAGAGGGAGAAGCAAGCTTTCTGGTGACCAGGGAGCCCAATGTGGGGCTCGGTCCCAGGACCCTGAGGTCATGACCTGAGCTGAAGACAGATGCTTTACCGGCTGAGCCACTCACAGATTTCTATTCTAGCCCAGACCTTGATCCTGAACCTCAGGCCCATTTGGGCAACTGCCTCCTAGACATGCCCACCTGGAGGTGACAGAAGCACTCAAACTCATCATTCCTGAATGGAAACTCTTAAGTCTTCCTAAAACTGTTCTTCCTCGAATCTGCCCTTTTGCACGGGCTGCTGCTACCATCTACCTTGCTGCTCAAGGTAGATGGTAGTAGCATCTTGACTTCTGCTATCTCACCCTCACGTCCGCTTCATCATCACCAGTCTAGATGATTCTGCCTTCAAAATGTCTGTCAAAGATATATATGTTGGATGCCCACAACAGCCTCCTCCTTCACCCCTGCGCACCTACGCTTCATTCTCTACACAGCAGTTAAGAGCGGCCTTTTAGATGTGGCTCCTCATCACTTCACTCCCTGCTGAGCTTCAGTTAAAATCCAAACTGTCTCTGACCCACAGGGCCCTACTTCAGGGAAGCAGCTGCCACCTCTCCGACGTTATCTTGTGCCACTGTCCCCTTACTCACTGACCACACTGGCCTGAGTCTATTCTAGTGCTCCAAGCTCTTTCCAGGATCAGAGGCTTTGCAAATGCTGCTTCCTCTTCCAGAATGCTTCCCCATGGAGCACGGAGCAATTTCCCTTCTCATCTTGCAGATCTCTGTTTGGACATTTCTCCCTCCAAGAAGCTTCTCCTGTTCTCCCTCGCTAAAGGGGGCCCACTACCTACAGTCACTCTCCACCACACTTATTTCCTTCACAGCACTTGTCACTCTCTGAAATTATCTTTTCTCTTGTGTATCATCCATATGCCCACTCCTCCACACTAAATAATGTTAGATATATATTTCCAACTTACTCAGGTGCCAGAGCATCTAGAAATCATGCTGTAGTTGTAGAACACCATGAGTATCTAATTTCATATTTAGTCCCATCCTATAAACCACGATAAAACAGTATTGTGCGGCATGAATGCATGTAAAAATCTCAATTATAGGCCCACATGCATCCATGGAAACAAGCTATTGGACCAGGCATGCTCAGGTGTTTTGGGTTTTTCTGTTCATACTCGATTGCTTCCTTTTTTTTTTTTTTTTAAAGATTTTATTTATTTATTCATGAGAGACACACAGAGAGAGAGGCAGAGACAGAGGCAGAGGCAGAGAGAGAAGCAGGCTCCATGCAGGGAGCCTGACATGGGACTTGATCCCGGGACTCCGGGATCACGCCCTGGGCCTAAGGTGGCACTAAACCGCTGAGCCACCCAGGATCCCCTCGTTTGCTTCTTATTCATTCATTTTGTTATCTGCTAGTATTGACTAGCAAGTGAACACTAGAAAAATGTTGTGAATATAAGAAGCCTTAAAATTGAGAATTCTACTCTTACCATCTTTTTCTAACAACTGGGAGGAAGCTAAGTATTCTAGGGGTTAAAGGAGGGAACCCTGGGGCACCTGGCTGGCTCAGTCACTAGAGCATGCAACTCTTGATCTCAGGATGGTGAGTTCAAGCCCCATGATGGGTGTGAGGCCTACTTATAACAAATAAAATAAAATAAAAATGTTTGAATACTATATTGAAAGAAAGGAAAAAAAGAGAGAAAGGAAGGAAGGAAGGAAGGAAGGAAAGGAGGGAGGAAGGGGGGAAGGAATGAAGGGAAGAGAGAAGAAAGGAAAGACAGAAGGGAAGAAGGAAAGGGAAAGAAAGGTGGGAACCCCTCAGCCCAGGCTAGGATGGGCTCTTTGGGAGTTTAGTGGATTCCCTGCAGCCTAGCATGAGAGGGGCACAGAGATACTGGATAGACTTTCCTGTCCACGGGGCTTCCTGTCCACATCCCTGTTGTCTCCACAGCAGGTAGCTGGCTATATAGGCCACTGATAGAAGCCCTTGGAATAATGTCAACCCTAACAAAAAAGGAGAGGACTGGCTCCTGGTTTGTCTGCTTGGAGGGGGGTTATATTGGTCGATTTAATTTAAAAACCTTGCCAGGAAAAAAAAAACAAAAAAAAACAAAAAACAAAACCAGCCCCCAACGCATTTAGGAAAGAATCGCAGACTTTTCTCCAGAGTTTCACATTCTGAAGTATTGCGAAGTATGATGGGGATAGAGACCCAAAGGGACCCAAAATAGGCTTGTCGCCTCCCCCCTTGCATCTCGGTTTACCACTGGTGCCCCTCAGGCTATATTGCGAATCAGCATCTAGTGCAGATGGCTGGTCCTTTCTAGCTAAGCTGGGAGCTCTCTCTCTAAAGAAAGGCCTGTGGTGCTTCAATCACAGATAGATAAGGCTTTTTAAGCCAGGCTAGTGCATCAGCTTTGCTGTTTATTGGGTTCTGTGACGATGCATGGTCAAGGCAAGTCAGATATTTGTCATCTCGGTCTCGAATAAATACACTGAGAGGTATATACTTTATATTCAGGTGTACCTTATACACAGGCATAAAGTTGCAGAGCAAGCTAAGTTAGACTGTGTCACTAATAGAGGTCATAAAAGGCGTCCCAAACCAATACATGCCAGTTGGACAATGTTGTCTAAAATATCTTAGCTTTGATTTTTTTTTTTGTTTGTTTGTTTCAGCCAGTGTTGAAAGAGAGACTGGAAAATTGTTACTATGTGCCTATGTCCGATGCTACAACATTTATTTTTTTCTGGAAATGCTCTTAAGTGAATTCTGATTAGAATCATTCTCCCCCCAAAACTATCCTAATTCTAGATTGTCAGAGAAGTATAAAAACAAAGTGAAAGGCCCTTCAGCTCAGAAACTACAGATATCAGTTGGGTAAATATTCAATAAGAAAATGGATCATCCTCAGCTGATCTTGTCTCCAAGTTGTTCAGGTTAGAGAACATCTGCAAGTATGTTGTACTCGGTGGCCACGTAGCCATTCCCATTTGTTTATTTAGTCTGCGGGGGCTTTCATACTACAACAACAAAGCTGAGTAGTTGTGACAGAGACTGTATGGCCTGCAAAGCCTGAACTATTTACTGTCTGGCCCTTTACAGTAAATGTCTGCCAACCCCTGCCCTGGGTCATCCCATTCACTTTATAGATAAGCAATCTAAGGCCTGGCTGAAAAGCAGTGACTTTGTAGCACTTTGTACAGGGTTCATTCTATTACAGTTACTTTTATCTAATGCCTGCGGCTTCTGCTGGAAAGGACACAATCTTTTTCCCACACTGCTTTTCATTTAAGCACTTTGTTGAATTGCACTGGCTTGTCCAGAGCAACAGGGGCAGTCTGCAGTGGAGCCTGGGTTAAAACCCAGAAATACAGGAGCCCCTGCGTGGCTCAGTGGTTGAGCATCTGCCTTTGGCTCAGGTGGGATCGAGTCCCACATCGGGCTCCCCACAGGGAGCCTGCTTCACCCCCGGCCTATGTCTCTGCCTCTCTTTGTGTGTGTCTCTCATGTATAAATAAATAAAATCTTCATGTAAAAAAAAAGAACAGAAATCCAGCTTCACGAGTGGTGAACCATCATGAGTGGTGAACTCATCACCAGTGGTGAGAACCATCAACAGGCTATGTAACTGGCTGAGTTAATGGTCCTCTCTGAGCCTCAGTTTCCTCATCTGCAAAATGGACGTTACAATCTATCCTTGTAGGGCTTTTATGAGAAATTATTGAGATCCTGTGTGTATGGAATAGGCCCTCCATACGTAAAGATTCCTTGCCCACTCCCTTCTTTCTCTACACTGGAGCCCCTGAACTGTTAGGGTTTCCTGAGCAAACAGTACCAAATACTTATGCACCTCCTGCTAGACAAGACCCCTGGCTCACTTCTTTGGGAGCTACAAAGATTGTTTCCCCATTCAGTGGCAATGATGGGCGTGATACCCCAGCCACCCCCTCCATGCCTCACCACCTGGCTGGCCGGCAACAGAGAGGAAGAGAGCGAGAGGCCCAGAGCCTTTCCTGTTCCTGCTTCTCTCCAAAGGGAGCTGGCTCACACTGCCCTCCACTTCTTTTCCTGCTGCTCAGACTTCTCAAACGCCTGTAGCTCTGACCTCACCTCCCCAGCTTCCCTCCTTGGCCCCCCACCACTCTGTCCAGTCGTGCTCCACTTCTCTCTGACTTCTTCACTTTGGAGCACAGCTGATTGAAGAAGCTGCTGCCCTGGCCCCCTGCTCTCCTGGGGTGATGCTCAAAAAGGGGAACCATTCATAGGGCAGGGTGTGAGTCAATATGTCAACATGAATGAGAGAGCAAGGTATGTTCATTTTCATGATAAAGTAAACAGTGTACAGGGCTAAGCATGCACTCTCACACAAAGTGCAAAAACGAATGCTGACACAGTTTACAAGATCAGAGATTGGATTTCCAGAGAATTGTTGCATGACTTCCAAACCGAATGGCTTGCCCTCAGTCTGTCTCCCTCTGACCAGGTCACAGGTGTAGGCCAGCCAAACACAGACATAAAGATACAAGCAAAGACAGATCTCTCCCCCGCCCCTCACTGCTCTCCCTGGCTTTTTAGAAACCTGAGGTGCAATCCAAATCCAGATGTTTTAAAAATCACTTCAAAATAGTTATAGTTCTTGTTATGTGGACTAATTTTTAGTGAGGGGTTGTTAGTGCTGGGAAGTACTAACTATTGGTTCTTAATTTAATTTACTTTATTTTTTTAGAGATTTTATTTTTGAGCATCTCAACACCCAACGTGGAGCTCAAACTAACAACCCCAAGATCAGGAGTCCTGTGTTCCACCGACTGAGCTGGCCAGACACCCCTAGATTTTTTATTTGAAATAAATACATATTTACTTTAAAGGATAGCCAGTAATTCAACTTGTTGTTGTTGTTGTTGTTTAATAATGCTGTTAATTAAAATTCATACTGGGTTTGTTTCAACAAATAAGAACAGAGTTGTGATTGGCACCCCTCTCACCGGTTGGAAAAGAACTGCTGCTAAGGCCCTAGAAGAGTCTCTTAAGTAGGTTACAGATTTTCCTTTGAAGTCATGATGATGCTTCACTTGCTTGACAAGCTTCGCTTTGATGGTCTAGCCCTCACTAAATGGAAAATTTGGAATTTTTAGAGTTTAAATAAAAACAGAATTACTGATAAGGACTGGGAGGCAAGTCAGAGCATTTTGAAAACCACTGGCCTGTGGGGCATCAAGGTGTTAGATGCTGATTTTCACAGAGTAGAGCGTACCAAGCTTCATGGCCACCCTCAGCAAGGTGTGCTCTGAGGATGTCATTAGGAGGGAGGCCCAGTGTCTTCATACTCAATGATGTCATGCTCTGAGCCTTCCTTTCTTTTTTAAGCCTCTGGCTCCATGTAGCAGTAGCCTGATTGGAAATAGCACTGAATGGGGAGTTAGGATACTGGGTCCCCGTTACAGTCCGGATACCTGCTTGCTGTATAACCTTGAGTAGGACATGTCTCCTTTGGAGGCCATCTGCTAATATGGCAATTGGAGCTCAGTTGACCAGACCTGACAAATAACCACTGTGCGAAGCCAACCAGAATTAAACTCACTTGGACAATGATTGTTAGACAGGATCTTTTGGTGACTAGTTGGACTCTGTCATTTCTGCAAGAGATGGGAAGGGACTCATCCAAGGTCACACAGTTAGAGGCAGAGGCAGATTAGAACCTAGATTTCCTGACTCCTAGTCCTGTGCTCTCACCAGAATCCCACATTGCCTCAAAAATCCTAAAAGAAGTATATTTCATCTTTCTTGTCTCCCAGACATGCTGCTGAATTTGGTTTCCATCCTACCCACTCATCAAAATTACTCTAGATTAAGTGGTTAAGTTCTTCCACTCTTTGCACACAAAATTCTGCTCATACCAGCAGCTTCTCTGAAACTTGAAAAAGGCAGGCTGAGAGCCAACCTTTGCCAAAATTCACCCTTTAGGAGCAGGAAAGAAACAGGGGTCTGTGTTCCCTAGGGTACTTCACTTTAGAGTCAAGGAACAAAAACTTTGAGATGAATTTTCAGAAATGACTACCCACTTTAAATTCATCTTCCAGGTAATTGAACCACACAATATAAACTCAGAAGGAAGGTCCCTCATGGGGGCAAAGAAATTCTTAAAAAATATTTCTGGAGCCAAGAGAAAGCCTCAGGGTCCTTGGAGCTCTGGTGTCTGGCTTCCAACTTGACAAGAGAGCAGGCTCTGCACCCAAGGCTGGCTTGTCAATGGATGACTGGATCTGTTATCTTCTCCGATATATCAAAAACAGAAAGCCTCCCCCTTGTCAGACCCCATCCAAGCCACTAGCTCCAACAAATCTGGAATGTGAACAAAAGGATTAAATGAAAGTGAAGGTGCTAGACAAACCCTAAACACCATGCACATGGAAGAGATTATCATTTTTCCCTGCCTGATATCTCCTTGGATATTCTCCAAAGCCCAGCTCAAATGTCATTTCCAAAGACCCAATCAGACCAACCCAAGTTCAAATCTTGGCTCCACTATCTATTTGCTGTGTGACCTTGAACAGTAGTTTAACTTCCTTAGGCCTCAGTTTCTTCCCCTGCCAATGGTGGATCATGATAATAACCATTGGGTGATTGGGAGCTGAGCCAAGGTCACTCTTGCAAAGTGCCTGGCAAAAAATAGGACTTTAAATGTTCAATGAATAGCAAAGGGAACCAGAGCACCTATCTCTTGAGGTCTGACCCAGCACTTTCCACTCTTCAGTCACCGGCTTCTCCTCAGCCTTTTGCCCCAAAGGGGCTACAGAAACTTGAGCCAGACTGTTCTTACCTTGCTGAGGTCCCCTAGAGCCATGACCTTGGCCACTGGCCTCTTGCTGAGCTGCTCCTTCACCCAGATCTCGAGTTGCTTATTCCACTTCATGGTGAACACATAGAAAGCATAGGCCAGCAGCAACAGCAGGCTTTCCCACCAGGCAATGAGGCTGTCCAGGAAGAAGAGAATGAGCATCATCAGGTCAAGGATGTAGAAAGAGACGTCACGGAATAAGGGCCACCACGTGAGATTGAGGATCTCCCGGGAGAAGAGGGCACAGGTGCCGATGACAAAGAGGATGTTGAACACAGCGGAGCCCACGATGGTACCAATGCCCACGTTGCTGTGGGAGATGAAGACGCCAATGAGGGAGGTGAAGAGCTCGGGGGCAGAGCCTCCAGCAGCCATGAAGGTGGCCCCTGCCACATCATCAGAGATCTGTAGCTTATCTGTGATGACACCCAGGGCCGGGACAAAAAACTCGTCGCACACGATGGCCAAGGCCACAAACACATACATCATGCCAAAGATGTGCAGGACCACCCAGCCCTGTCGCCTCTCCTCTATGCTGAACAAGTCTGGGGGGTACTCTGCCTTGGAGTGAAGATCTGGCCAGCCAGGAGGAAGTGCTGAGGGACTGGAACTGGGTGCCTCTGGGATCACGGCTGTTGTCAGGCTGGGGGAGAGGGCGGTGGGCACAGCCGGGGCTGGTTCCACAACCACACAATGATGGACCTGGATGGTTGGATTTGCCCTGACCTCGGAGGTTGATGAGGTCCTGGGTGCCATGGAAGCTTTCTTGGCCAGCCCCCAGAGGGTGGCAGAGGAAATTCCAATGGTGGATGCGCTGGTTCTAAACAAGGGATTACTAACACTCCAGGTAGCAGTGGAAGCTTTGGTTTCTGTTGGGCTACTACTGCCTGTTGTGGTTTCTATTGTCACATGTCCCTCAGAGATGACTGTGGTGTGCTCCAGGACCGTTCCCAGGGAAGTTGTCAGCTTGTTCTTTCCCACTAATATCCGGGGCTTGGTTGATCTGTTATCGTCCACTCTTCTGGTGGTAGTCAGGGTGTTCTTTTCCATCATACTCCTTGGAGAAGTCAAGATGTTTGTTTCTATGTCATTTATCAGGAAAGTTGGGGTGTTATTAATTATTCCCTTGAGGGTAGTTGGGGTGTTTTCCTCTACCATTCTCTTAGAGGGATTGGTCTCTAATATTTTAGTGGTTGTCATAGTTTCACTGTCTTTCACTGTTGTTTTGGGGGTGATCCCATGACTCTTTGTCACTGTCATGAGTGTGGGTGGGACATAATTGCCTACTATTCTACTAAGTGGAGATGGGGTGTATTTCTTCACCTTTCCCCCGGCCTGAGTTGGGTGGTAGCTCTGTATTTCTCCCTTGGGTGGTGTTGTTGGGGTATAATTCTTTACTGTTGGCCTGCTTGAAGTTGGGGTGTAATGATTCAGAACTCTACGGGGTGTGGTTGTGGTATCTTCCTTCCTTCTTTCTGTCTCTGCCTCTGTTGGACTGTAGTTATTCTTGGGTATTGTTGGAGTGATGTTGGCTGTTCTTCTGGGTGGATTGGGGGTATTCTCCACTGTTGATTCACCCCTGCCCACTGTAGCTTGGGGCACCAGTGTGTCACCCTCCATTTCAGAGCTAGCTCTTGGAGGGTCACTGCTCACCATCATCATCTCATTGTTAGGGAGGTCACGGCTGGCCAGTTTTACAGGATGTTGGGAGGAGACTGCTGCCCACAATGAGGGGAGGCCCCAGGGACTCCTCAGGTGCTGGTAGGTGGAACCGATGATCAACATTCCCAACAGGAAGAGGAGGCGACTCCAATGTAGACGCTTTGGCCGGAGTAACCGCCTCTCCCGTGTTCCCATTCTGATCAATTTCCCCATGATGGCCAGTTATGCCTGGTTACAGAAGACCCCTCATTCTGTCCATGGAAAGATGGGGTCTGTTCTCGGATTCAGGTTGGTTATCAGTGAAGATTTCTCCATGAAGCCCAGCCAGGGGGTACCCACAAACCTAGAGAGGGGGAGAAAAAAAAAAGGTTATTTGCCCCTAGAAGGAGAGCTACAATCCATCAAACCCTCACCTACAAAAGAGTGATGACAATTCACGCAGGGGCCTTTGTGCTAGGAGGCAGTTGTTTGTGTTGGAGCAAAACTACCCCTACTACCTGTTTCAGAGAAAAATGCCCGGTCTTGGGAAAAAGTAGTAGAGGTCCTCTGTGCTGTGTAGGCGCGCCCAGTTCCTGAGCTGGGTCTACCCAACCCTCTTTGGGATCCCTGCAAGAGATCAGCCAGCGCCCCTCAAGTCTAAGCCTGAGGTGCCAGGAGCTCAGTCATCTATAGTTGGTGCCCCAGGCCACAGAGCTCACCTGGTCAAAGGCAGGAGGAAGATAAGGAGATGTGATTTTTAAAAAAAAGATTTTATTTATTTATTCATGAGAGGCACAGAGACAGAGAGAGGCAGAGGCACAGGCAGAGGGAGAAGCAGGCTCCATGCAGGGAGCCCAACATGGGACTCGATCCTGGGTCTCCAGGATCATGCCCTGGGTCGAAGGCAGGTGCTAAACCATTGAGCCACCTGGGGTTTCCCAGGAGATGTGATTTTAAGCTTTATTTATTTATTTATTTATTTATTTATTTATTTATTTATTTTTTTAATTTATGATAGTCACACACACGGGGAGAGAGAGAGAGAGAGAGAGAGAGAGAGGCAGAGGGAGAAGCAGGCTCCATGCACCAGGAGCCTGACGTGGGATTCGATCCTGGGTGTCCAGGATCGGGCCCTGGGCCAAAGGCAGACGCTAAACCGCTGCGCCACCCAGGGATCCCTGATTTTAAGCTTTAGACAAAAACAGGCAGCAGTGGAAGGCAGTGCTAAGAACATCAAGGCTCCTTGTGGGTGTTTTTTCAATTTTTGTTTTTAGGCCGACTTAAAAAAAATTCCACCATATCATCCAGAGAGGACAAAGTTAATGTCCCAATGCTTCCCAGACAGTTGGTGTGGTGGGAAGAACATGGAGGATGGAGTCTAAGGCCTGGATTTCCAGCCCTGCTGCTTTCCAGATGTGCCACCCTGGGCAGACTGAACCTCACTGCCTCATCCGTGAAATAAGCAGGATAACATATGTGTTGATTATGCAAAGGTGATCCCTGGAAGGACATCTGGAGAAGGGAAACTGAGGTTAGGGACCCCAGGGAGGCTTACTTTTCAGTATATCCTGATCTTCAGTTTAACTGTTTAACCTTTTTAACCTCTGCCATTTCATGAAAGTTTAAATTTAATTTATGTTAATAGAATAATGATAGTAACAGTAACACCTATGTCACAGGGATGGTAAGAGAGTAAAAAAAACACATAAGGTCTATGAGAAGTTTTGTACAGAATCAAGTGCTACGTAAGGGTCAATTTTAAATAAAATTTTAATTTTATGATTTAATATAAAGGTTTAATTTTATATTCTTCAAGACGGGAAGAAGAACAGGAAAAGCTCTGAAAAAAATCCTCAATTTCTAAAGGCACTGAGGCCCAGCCAGCCCAAGTAAATATTTATTAAATCTCTATTTAATGAATACAGAATACTATAAAACAGTAACTAGAAATCATTGGTTTTGGGGCACCTGGGTGGCTCGGTGGCTGAGCATCTGCCTTCGGCTCAAGTCAGGTCATGATCCTGGGGTCCTGGGATCGAGTCCCGCAACAGGGTCCCTGCATGGAGCCTGCTTATCCCTCTGCCTGTGTCTCTGCCTCTCTCTGTGTGACTCTCATGAATAAATAAATACAATCTTAAAAAAAAAAAAAAGAAATCAGTGGTTTTGCTTTTAAACGAATATACTAGGCATAAGATAAGTAACTCATAGACTCTTAGGTCATTAAAAGTAGAAGAAATTACAGACACTGGTTAGTGCAACTCCCCATTTGAGACATGAAGAAACTGAGATGCAGAGAGGAGCTGTGACTCGCTCAACATGACACAGCTAGTGAGTGGCGGGGCAGGTGAGCCTTCTAATGCCCCGATCTGAAGCTGGACAGCATGCCACACTGATTAGAGACACAAATGCATTTGTCTTAAAACGCAAAAAAGGAACAAGCAAAAGAAGAAGTACAGAATAAGTACATTTCCTTCTCTGTCTTTGATTCCTGTAACTGTCTTCCCATCATCTCCCTGCAGCTGTCCTGTCCCTCGCCTTAAACTCAGCCCTGTAGCAAGCCCACTTGACTCTCCTAAAGAAACTTGGGAGGGTCTCTCTCTGGTGTGCCTGTATTGTATATGATACAACACCCCAGCCGATCCTTCCTACCTAATCACCTCATTTACCTTCAAATCTGGGCATCTGAGTGAGCGTCTTCTCGATTCTGGAAACTTGTCAGCATCCAGGGTCTCCAAGAGTAAGTCTGAAGCTGGACAGCAAGGAACACCCCATTCTCCTGACCCCAGCTCCTTGATGGAATCCTAATTCAAGGCAGGGTCGGGTGTGAAGGGCATCTCGGGGGAAGAATATCCGATCCCTGCTAATACCCGCCTCTAAGAAGCTTATCAGGGCATTGTACAAGTTCTGAGTCCCAGCACCCCTGCCAGAGCCTGAGAGGGTGGACCTGCCACCTGGGAAACAGATGGGCTCTCCGTGGCCCCCTGCAGTCAACAGGGAAACTGGGGAAACTTCTCTAACTTGGTTCTAAGCTCTAGGAATCAGAGATGGTGCAAGGTTCCCATGCTTGGAGGTGGGAGAGGAAAGATCTGGAAAGATTCTGAAGGCGCTCAGAGGGAACCAAGAGAAAGTGCCTGGGGCTTAAAAGATCAGAAGACCTCAGTTAACACCAGGCTCTGTTTGTTACTGTGTGATTCTAAATGTAACCTAAATGTAAATGTGGAGATAGTGTTACCACTCCTGCCTCTTGGTAGGGTGGACGTGAGAATCAAAATTAAAAATGAGGCAATATCTATGTTCCATTTCACTGTGAAACCAAAACTGCTCTAAAAAATAAAGTTTATTTTAAAAGATGAAGGGGTGTGGGGGAAATACTTTAAACTTTGAGGCATTTGGGGATCCCTGGGTGGTGCAGCAGTTTAGCGCCTGCCTTTGGCCCAGGGCGCGATCCTGGAGACCCGGGATCGAGTCCCACGTCGGGCTCCCGGTGCATGGAGCCTGCTTCTCCCTCTGCCTGTGTCTCTGCCTCTCTCTCTCTCTCTCTGTGACTATCATAAATAAATAAAAATTAAAAAAAAAAATAAACTTTGAGGCATTTGGCACGTGAAAGATATTTTATTAGGCCCAAGGGAAATCCTTGGTGGGGAGGGCACTGATGGATCTCCCAAGAGCAGAGCGAAGCGGGGAAATCCCTAGATACCCAAGGAATTATGTCTCCAGCTCAGGGCCGAAGGTGTTGAAATGAAGGAAGGGTGAGGCAATGGGAACTCACGACTCTACCCATGGCCTGGAGCCCATTTTAATCCCCTTGCTCAGCCTGATACTTACTGACTGCTCCCTTCCCTCTCTGTCTTCCCCCAGGTACACAGATCCCATGCAGTTTTGATTGTTCTCATCTGAAAAAGCAGGTAATCCCTCACAGCTTCACCCCTGCCCTACTTTATCCAGAGTGGCCTGTAGGGGTAAGAAGGTACTCAGCTCCCCCTGCTGAAGCACACAGGGGTGCCCACCCCCCTGTGGAAGCACGGAGAGGGGGGCTGACCTCTGCTGGTCACCACATCCTTGCCTTGAGGCTGCTGCAGGCCAAACCAGATTTAGTTACTTCCCTTCTCACCCCAGCTAAAAGCCTCAATCTGGCCCAAAAAGATGGGAAGAAAAGGAGTACCTGGGTGGCTTGGTTGGTTAAGCATTAGATTCTTGATCTCAGAGTCATGAGTTCAAGACCCACATTAGACTTTAAAAAAAATAAAATAAAAAGATGGAAAAAGGAACCCAATTCATAAGGTGAAACTATGAGAGATCTTTTTTTTTTTTTTTCTAGAATAATGCCTCTATTTCTTACCATGCTATTTGTCCCATACAGGAAATTCAGGAGAGGAGCACATTTCCAGAAAAGGAATTCCTTTTCTCATATATTTATAACTGTTACCAAGGAGTTCTTTCTAGCACCTAACCTAAATCTGATGTGCTGGGGTTGAGCCTGGTTCCTTCTCTCTTGTCCTCGCGGGGTTGTGGCACATTTTGAGATTTACCAGGCTGTAGGAGAGTCTGCTGCTCAACCAAGAGTGGAAGCATCTCACCCATACTGGCAGGCTGAGTCCAGGCAAGTTCTTTAACCTCTCAACGGCTGTAAATCCCTCCTCCTGTACAGGGAGGGTGATAACGACACTACCTGCTTGGTAGGCTTGTTGTGAAGACAAAGCAAATGAATCTGTAAAATATCAACAGTGTCTGTACTCCACTTTAGGAGATCACAGCTTCCTGGAGGGACAGCAGTGACCACACTGCCACTGTGTACATGTTAGAGTGATCACCCAACTCGAGTCTGCATCTCTTTCCAGCAAGTGAGCTCCAGGAGGACAGGGGCCTTGCCTGTATATTCAGGACTGAATCCCCAGAGCCCAGAACAGTGTCTGGCACCCAACAAATATATTTGTTGATGGAATGAGAAGGTACATCCCAGGGAGGAGACGCTCAGAGATGGGGTGTCTGACCTCCACAGCCCGGTGGGAAAGTGGGGAGGAAATGCCCACTCACAGAGATAAACGTTTATGGCCTTTCAGAAACAAAATGCTGGAGAAAATCCAGCACCACCGAGGTGGGAAAGTTGATCTACTTTGTTCTACGAAGTTGCTTCGTTTTATACTCTCCCCCGAACCGGGCAGCGCGACAGGTAGGGCAGTTCTGGTTCTGACCCTCAAGGAAATGTCACCGTGGGAGGGAGGCAGGGTTTAGCAGCTGCCCAGGTCAGCACGGAGGTCTTTCCCTCCCCTCTGCAGCTCAAGGCCTGTCCCGTGGATCTATTCGAACAGGAGGAAGAGGGAATGAGATTTTTTTTTTTTTTTTTTTTTTTTGCGCCTGATATGGAGGGTTTGGGGCTGAGGCTAGTTTATTTCTGGGTTCACATCAGGAGTTGATAGTGATCCTACAGTCACAGGGTGGAAAGTAGACAAGATTTGGCCAGGGTTGCAACATCAAATGCCTTCAGAGCCTGGGTGAATAAAATCAAGTTAAATTAGCTCTATTCAAAGTCAGCAGAGAGTAATGAGGGCTATGTCCGGACAGAGAATGAATGATCCATCACTAGTCACTCCAATGTAAAACAGTTTAAAAATATTAAAAGGTAAACAACATGTGCTGAAATTGACCTACAGGTACTACCTTGCGACATCTAACAAAGTAACATACCTGACCCGGAGCAAGTCTCCTAAAGTCTCTCAAAGTCAGGTTCCTCATTTGCACAACCAGAAAAGTAGAGCTTCTTTCTATGTGAAGGTGATGGAAGACTTATAGTGAGAACCTGTGGAAGCACTTGGATCTGTAGGTACTGAACTGTCACAGCCCAAGACCTTTTGTGCCTATTGTTTTAATTGTTTATACTATATTGTTCATAGGATACTTTTTTTAAAGATTTTATTTATTTATTCATAAGAGACACACAGAGAGAGGCAGAGACACAGGCCAAGGGAGAAGCAGGCTCCATGCAGGGAGCCTAAAGCAGGACTCGATCCCAGGACCCCGGGATCACGCCCTGAGCTGAAGGCAGATGTTCAACCACTGAGCCACCCAGGCGTCCCTATAGGATACTTTTTAAAAAAGATTTATTAATTACTATTATTTTTTAATTTTAGAGAGAGAGAGCATGAGAGGGAGAGACACAGACTCCCCGCTGAGGGCGAAACCCAAGGCAGTAGATCAACACACCCCGCAGATCATGACCTGAGCCAGAATCAAGAGTCAGATGCTTAACCAACTGAGCCATCCAGGCGCCCCTATGGCTGGCTACACAGCTGTCACTGGTGGGAATAAGCAAAATAATCCCCCAAACATCCCATAGCAGCACGTCATTTATCTAAGCCAGTGGATGGAGCCATGGGAGGGAGGCAGGGAGCTGCCATGGGAGGGAGGCAGGGAGCTGCAATGGGTGACGTTTGAGGTTAGTAGCGGTTCTCAGAGTCAGGGTTTTGGTGTTCTGAGGTGCCCACCCGGGGCGGAGGAGAGGGGGTGCCTGGGGTCTAGAGGAGAGGTCAGACAGGCACTAGCAGAGGGCCTCAGTGTGGCTACACAGGAATCTAGTACCAGTAAAATGAACAACTCCCCACTAAGTAAATGGGAAAGAGCTTATTAAGGAAAACTCATTGTGTCAATCCTTTTACAGGGGAATACCAACAGTGAGTTGTTTTTTCTCTTATCAGTTGACAAAGACTAAAAAATGTAATATCCAGTGCTCATAAAGACACTGAGTTATCAATCGGTACAGTGGCCACAAGAGACTGTGTTAAACTGTAAGTCAGATCATGTCCCTCCTCCTCTAAACTTTCCAGTGCTTTCCCACTTCAGTCAGAGGAAAACCCTCCCCACAATATCTATAGGGCCTATTCCAGCATTGCTTGTAAGAGTGAAAATTGAAATCTATCTAAATGTCAATGGAGGGGCACTTGGGTGGTGCAATGGGTTAAGCCTCTGGCTCTTGATCTCAGCTAAGGTCTTGACCTCAGGGTCATGAGTTCAAGCCCCGCCTTGGGCTCCATGGAGTTTGAGCCCCATGTCCTCAGGTTCCTTGCTAAGTGGGGAGTCTGCTTGAGATTCTCTCTCTCTCTCTCCCTCTGCCTCTTCCCACCGTGCATGTGTGCTTACACTGTCTCTCTCTAAAATAATAAATAAATCTTTAAAAAAAGAAAGAATGAAAACTAGTTTTGTTTTGCTTTATCTGCTTTCTCATTGAAAGATGCTGCCGAGTTTTAAGAAGGTAAGGGGTGAGCCTGGCAAGATAGATGCAGGCCCAGATCATGAGGAGTCTTTAAATTTTTAGTTTGTAAAGCTTTTCAAAGGAAAGGGTGTCCCAAATAAAGAAGTTCAGTTCTACTTTCTTAGACAAATGTAATATAAAATGTTCTCTGCTTTCCCATTTGACTTTTTTTTTCCTGAATAATCTCTTACTTCCTTTTCTTTCCATAAATGCATACCCTGTGTTACATGCCAGACCCTTGGGAACCAATAGTGGGTAAGGCTCACCCCTATTTATAGAGCAGAGATGAAATTAACTGGAATTGGAATTGAATAAAATCCCTTCTTTGTTCAGTGAGTCTATTATTTTAAAGTATAGAGAAGCTTTGTGATTTTCTTAAATGCTGTGGAAAGACTGAAGAAGATTGAGAGCAATGAAAAGAAAAGGGGTCACAGTTTCTTCATCAAACACACTGCAAGGGAAGAAAGACATGGAGGGAGAACCTAGAGATGCCAAGAGACTTCAGAGATTGCAATGCCTGGGTCTTGGTTCTTGACTCAAACAACCAAAGTTTTTAAAAAGTAAAATTTAGGGGTGCCTGGTGGCTCAGTCATTTAAGTGTCTGACTCTTGACTTCAGCTCAGATCATGATCTCAGGGCTGTGGGATCAACCCTCCCTCTCCCCACCTTATGCTCCAAGCTCAGCAGGGAGTCTACTTGAGATTCTCTTCCTCTGCCTTTCCCCTCCACTCACTCTCTCTCACTAAAATAAACATATAAATCTTAAAAAAAAAAAAAAAAAGGGTGGGGCACCTGGGTGGCTCAGTTGATTGAGTACCCAACTCTTGATTTTGGCTCAAGTCATGATCTCAGGGTCCTGGGATTGAGCCCTGCATCAGGCTCCCCATGCCACATGGAGTCTGCTTGAGGTTCTCTCCCTCTACCTCTCCGTCTGCCCCTCCCTGCCGCACATGCATGTGCACTTTCTCTCTCTCTCTCTCTCTCTCTCTGAAATAAAAGAAAGAAATCTTTAAAAAATTAAAAATTAAAAAAATATTTTGAAGTAAAATTTATGGATATTTTTGAGACTCCTAGATATTTGAAATCCAGGTATTTGATAATATTAGGGACTTATTGTTAATTATTTTAAATTTGATAATGGTATTGTAACTATTGGTTTTTAGGGTTTTAAAATTTTTTCTAAGTCCCTCATTGTCAAGAGAATACAAAACAAGCCACAAACTGGGAGAAAATACTGGTAAAAAATATATTCAATAAATAACTGTTTTTTTTTTTTTAATAAGGGAGCTCCTTTTTATTTTAAGATTTTTTTAATTTATTAGAGAGAGAGAGAGGCAGAGACACAGGCCTCTAGAGAGCGAAGCAGGCTCCATGCAGGGAGCCTGATGTGGGACTCGATCCCAGGACTCCAGGATCACGCCCTGGGCCGAAGGCAGGCGCTAAACCACTGAGCCACCCAGGGATCCCTCAATAAGTGACTGTTATCCAAAATATACAAACAACACTGAAAACTCAATAGTAAAAAAAGATACAATTTGATTTCAAAATGTGCAAAAGGCCTGAATAGTACCTTCACCAAACAAGATATACAGATGGAAAGAAAGCACGTGAAAATATGTTTAACATCATATGTCATTAGGGAATTGCAAATTAAGACAACAGTGAGATACCACTACCCACCTATTAGAATAGCCAAAATCGAGAACACTGACAACACCAGTGCTGCTGAGGAACAGCAGGAACTCTCATTCACTGCTACTGGTGAATGGTGAATATAAAACGGTAGGGCCCCCTCAAAGACACCTTGGTAGTTTTTCACAAAACTAAAATATTCTTACCATACGACCCAGCAATCTCTTTCCTTGGTATTTATTCCAATGAATTAAAAACATATGTCTACACAAAACCTGTTCAATAGTGTTTACAGCAACCTTATTCATAGTTGCCAAAACTTGGAAGCAACCAAGACGTCCTTCAGCAAACTGTAGTACATTCAGACAGTGGAATGAATATTTATTATTTAGCTCTAAAAAGAAATGAGCTAGTAAGCCATAAACAGACAAAACTTAAATGCGTATTATCAAGCAAGAAAAGGCTCCATACTGTATGATTCCAACTCTATGACACTCCAGGAAAAGCAAAACTATGGAGACGATAAAAAGATTAGTGGTCGCTGGGAGTCAGGGGAGAAGGAGGGATAAAAAGGCAGAACAAGGAGGATTTTTAGAGCAGTGAAAATGTCCTGAATGATACTACAAGGGTGGCTAGTGGAACTCCCTTCTGAGCCCCAGTACCTAGCACCTGTGGGTGGCTGAGTACTTCTGTTAGAAACCTTTACTTTGCCAGAGTAGAGACCAACCCACTCTGCCTTTCCAAGCCTCTGTTGACAGCGGTCCACTGTTCCAGAGCATAAATACATAAATAATGAAAGGATGATGGATTCTGCAAAGAAAGTTATTTATTGATTCCCTTTCATGTGTGTGGAAACATGCAAATGAGGGTCTCTGGAGTGAGAAAAAAAAAAACATTCATTAGCCAGCGATGGCTTGAAAAACATCTGCAAGACCTCCTAAGTCTTTGTGTTGATGTTCTCTGATTTTATATTCACTGTACAACCTTCCAATTTTTCATGAGATTCTACAGATAATTGACAAATAAAAACGAAAGACCTAACAGTTGCCCTAAGTGACGCAGTCCCCTTGGCAGTTACCTTTTACCAGTTGATTTTAATAAATCGCTCTTTTGCTTCCCTAATCTCCTGAAAGCCTATATTTAGAACTAGGTTAACCCAAAACTGATCACCCACCAGCAAACTGATAAACTTAAGCTTTAGGACTGGGGAAGGTAAGGAATCAGTCCATGGAACCGAGCCAGAACCACCAGGAGAACAGTGACCCCGTGGGCTGGGTAGACAACTCCCTTGCCCATTCTTGGCCATATCCCTCCCATGAGGAGGAAGAGTTAGAAACTATGACTAAATAATCAGGATGCTCTCTTATTTCCCTGGGACCCATTGTGTTCAAGCATAATATGGTTTTGAGACAGTGAGGCTAGCCACGTTGGGGAAAGAGGTTTTTTTTTTTTGTTTTTTTTTTTGTTTTTTTTTTTTGTTTTTTTAAGATTTTACTTATTTATTCATGAGAGGCACAGAGAGGGAGAGAGGCAGAGGGAGAAGCAGGCTCCATGCAGGGAGCCTGATGTGGGACTCCATCCCGGGTCTCCAGGATCACACCCTGGGCCGAAGGCAGGTGCTAAACCGCTGTGCAGACCGGGCTGCCCAAGGGAAAGAAGGTCTGAAGCAAAAAAAAGACAGTCTTGTAGGTCCCTGGGCCTTGATGCTGGCGTGGACATTCCCAGGAACCGACTCCTTGGATATAAGCAGGAGGAGAGCGAGAACTGCAAGCACCTGGAACCTTCACTCTCCCACAGAACGAGCTGTGAAAAGTCCGACAGACTGGGTTGTTTAGTTCAAAGCATCCTCCCTCCTTGACCCACCCCCCACTTCACCCCATCCCACCGACTGAAAGAAAAAGAGGCAGAGGCCTTTTTGTGTTCTCCCAGGCCATCCGGGTGGTACACCGTGACCGAGTCTGAGCCACAGCTACCCAGGCCCCGATGGCATCCCTTCAGGCCTAACTCCAGCCTGCATTTCCTGGCTCCCTCCGTGGTCACAGAGTTTCTTCTTGCCCCCCCTTCAAGGACCCTGGATGGGGCACAGGCTGGGACCCTGGAAGTGGGGACACCAGGTGGCCAGAGGCCAGGCAGGCAGGGCCGGGGGTGCCTCCTCGCAGGGAAGCCTCATGCAAATCCCTCGGCAATGCACCTGGCAATGCACCTGGCAGAGCGCGGAGAACCCCCTGAACCTTCCCGCGCGTCCCTCAAAGAAGGGTGGAGGGAAGAACGTGGGCCTCGAGCTGAGGGAGACCCAGAAGGAAAGTGTCAGCTTAGCAATTGGCTCAGGTCAGCTGAGAAAAATACAGTTGCTGCGGTCCCCGGGGTGGCCCAGCGGATTGGCGCCTGCCTTGGGCGCAGGGTGTGACCCTGGGGTCGCGGGATCGAGTCCCGCGTCGGGCGCCCTGCATGGAGCCTGCCTCTCTGTCTTTGTGTGTCTCATTAACAAATAAATAAAATCTTAAAAAGAAAAGAAAAGAAAAAATACAGTGCAAAAGAAAAATAGTAGTTAAAGAAGCGTTTGCAGAGGAGTTTGCAGAGGCCGTGAGTGGGCGAGCTCAGGAGGGGCAGGGGCGCGCGTGGGCGAGGCTGAGGCCGCGGCGCCAGCAGGCGCAGGTGCGGGGCGGGAGCGCGGAGGTGCGGGGGGTGCGGGGGGTGCGGCGGGTGCGGGAGGGGGCGAGGGGGGAGCCCGCGAAGGGAGAGGGCGGGCGGGCGGGAGGCTCGCGACCACCGAGCCCGGGGTTGCGGACGCGGGGAGGGGGCGCCCCCTAGCGGCCCCCAGCGCCCCCGCCGCGCCCCCTAGCGGCCCCGCGCCGCCCTCCAAGCCCCGCCCCCGGCCCGTGCGCAGACCGGCTCGGGCTTCCCTTCCGTGGGCGCAGCCTCTTGGTTCCGGCCGCGGCGTGCGGGCGGGAGGGTGACGCGGACGGACTGCGCCGGCGATGGCGCGCGGTGAGTGGCGGCCGGGGGCGGCGGGGGGCGGCGGGGGGCGGCGGGGGCCTCGGGCTGTCGTTCGGGCGTTGCTCGCTGGAGCTGGCGGAGCGGGGCGGGGGGCCGGGGAAGGACGCTTCGCGCGGCGCCAGTTCCGGGCCGGGTTCCCGGCCTCCCGTCGCTCGGCGGCTCGGGGTCGTGGGCTGCGGCCCAGGCCCGACCTGCCCGGCCAGGCTGGCTGGCGCCGTCGCGGGGAAGGGGCCCCTGGGAGCCCCGGAGGCGGCGGCCGGGCGGGGGCGGGGGCCGGACGGCGGTGGCGGGGCCCCGAGGGAGCCGAGCTGCCCGCGTCCCTGCGGGAGGGAGGCAGCAGGTGCATTCAGGCGGCTCGGCGTCGGGGCCCGGCCAGGCGGCCGGCGGGGCTGCCCACGGTCGCCCCCAGCACTGCGTAAACGAGTACGTGGGAGGAAAGAGCGAGAATTAGCCCGAGAAATAGGTCGTGTTTCCAGAAATTAGCGCTGGACCGTGGCGGGCAGGCGCAGACTGCGAGCGGGTCCTTCCAGCACAGGCCGCGGCCGCTTGGAAACCAACCCGGGACTTGGCCCCCGTCGGGCAGGTGGCAGCGGGGTTTGCAGGGAAGGCAGGACCACCCGCCCTGGTCACCTGTTCGCGTTTCTGCGGACTCCTGGGCCAGAGGCGCTTTCTTACACCTGATGCAAATCTGTGTATCCTCTTTCCTAATCTCCTCTAAGAGTTGAGGATGTACTTCCCAGGATCTCCAACCTTGTTTTCTGTTTTTCTTAGGGGGAGAGAGAGAAGGAGAGAACACTCAGGAAGCACTCATCATCAGGGCAAGGGAAATCAGACAGACAGAAACATAAGAGTAGGTAAGGACCCGAACAGGAATGGGCAGGCCCCTAGACATTCCAGTGGAATCAGGCTCAGCGGTTAGCAGGCTCCAGGCTCAGCAAGGAGCCTCCCCGCAGCTGCATCTCACAACCCTGAGATCATCTCTGAGCCAAAAGCAGTAACGCACCCCCTCCCCCCCCGGAAAACCGAGTCACTCAAGCACCCCTTCCCACCTTACTTTTTTTTTTTTTTTTTAAGATTTGTTTATACAGAGTGTGCTCCTGTGCTCAAGGGTGGGGAGGGGCAGAAGAAAATGAAGAGTCTTTTTTTTCTTTTTTAAAGATTTTATTTATTTATTTATTTATTTATTTATTTATTTATTTATTTTAAGATTTTATTTATTTATCCATGACAGACCCAGAGAGATGCAGAGAGAGAGAGGCAGAGACACAGGCAGAGGGAGAAGCAGGCTCCATGCAGGGAGCCCCATGTGGGACTGGACCCCAGGATCATGACCTGAGCCAAAGGCAGACGCTCAACCATCCAGCGACTCAAGTGCCCCAGGAAGAGAGAGTCTTAAGCAAATTCAGTGCTGGGGCACGGAGTCTGGTGTGGAGCCTGATCTCACAATCTCTGCTCCCCCATCACAAAACTGAGCCCAAACCAAGAGTCTGCAGCTTAACTGACTGCACTACCCCAGTGTCCCAGTCTTTATCTTTTTTTAAAAAGATTTATTTATTTATTCATGATAGACATAGAGAGAGGCAGAGACACAGGCAGAGGGAGAAGCAGGCTTCATGTCGGGAGCCCAACGCAGGACTCCATCCCGGGACTCCAGGATTGCGCCCTGGGCCAAAGGCAGGTGCTAAACCACTGAGCCACCAAGGGATCCCCATGTCCCGGTCTTTAATAACAGACCTCTATGTAGAAATGGGACTACCGTGTGAGCTGGATACTATATGTGGGCAGAGACAGAGGAGTCCTGCTTGAATGAAGAGAAGAGAAGGAAATGTGTTTCTGGTGTCCACAGTTAAAACTCATCATATGTTTTGCCAAAAAATGTTCTATCTGGTGATTAAGGGTAGTTAGTCATTACCAGTATTTGTCAAGCTCATACCATGTGCCAGTTACTGTGATAGGTTCTGAGGAGACATTGATGGGCAAAATCTGACACAGTCCCTGTCCCTTAGTGAACTTATGGTCAAATGTATAGTTGAACCAGTATTATACAGGGCCTCACTTCTTGAACAGCACAACTAAGACCCAGAAAGAAAAGAAAAAAAAGACTGAGGAGAAGAAGTAGTACCAAGTTGATACACTTAAGTCCATACATTATTTGACACTAGAAGAAATCCACAAGCTCTGAGAACCCATAGAGTTTGACTTTGGTCACAGTTTTATTTTTTTATTTTTATTTTATTTTATTTTTTGGTCACTGTTTTAACAAGCTCAACTACCTGGCTTTGTAGCCCATAGTAGCCAAGACGCAGCAAATTAGAAAGAGAGAGGGTGATTTCGGGGAATTACAGAGGAAAGGAGGATGCAAGCTGATGGGCTAAACATTGGTCATAAAAAGAAGGCACCAAAACAGAGCACAACAGCCTGGATGCCTTGGATACAAGGCATTGTTTCTGTATATGTTGTTCATAATCCCTGTTTTATGGGACTTTAATGGTAATTATGTAGAAAAGAGTTAAATGAAAAACACAGGGTTAGCAGATTAAACTGGCTTCTTTGCTCTGGAACTTTTCAGCATCTTTATTAACACCTGAACTCATTTTTCTTGGCGCAACTCTCCAGAACCGTGTTCTGCAGAACATACTTCAGGGAATGCTGGTGTTAAAAAAACAAAAACAAAAACAAAAACCCCATCAGAGTAACAAGGTGCCAGGTGGTATTGGTGTTTAGAGTGGTGATGCCAAGTCCTCATAAGAGTAAATTATGTTTTGCATGGTGTTTAATGAGGCAGAGAAGAGGGATATACATTTTAATTTTGACTATAAAAATGGCTAGACATTTTGGAATTCTAAACAGTCTAGAAAAGTAATTTATAGCCCTCATTTAATCTTTATTGACGTTAGATACATGAGGCATTACTGTATTTGAAATACATCCCAGGCCACTATGTGCCAAAAAGGCTTTCCCTACTTGAGTCCCTGACCCCCATTTATGACACTGCTTCCATGAACCATTATATTCTGAGTTCCCCACAGGCTATTTGCAAATGGCATTTTAGAATATCACACATTTGCAGTTGAATATTTTACTGAAACAAGCTGTCTGGCCACTGTTAAGTGTTTTTGACATGAGTTCCAAAAAAGAAATTAGGGAGCATTTAGTTTCCAACCAGTTTTGTCCATCTAGACTCTTCCTTAATTGTGTATATGCAATAGGAGTTTTATGAAGTTGTAATTAACATATACATACAATTCTCTGACCTGCTTTTCTCAGTTACCGATACTTCATATAAGTATTTTTCATATTTACAAATGTGTCTTTTATCTATAGCATATGAGATTTCATTAATGTCAATAGACTATAGTTTGCTTATTAACAGTAGGAGTAAACTGTGTCCCCACGAGCAGATCTGTATATCTGAACTCTTTATTTTTGAGAACAGAAATGTTTTCTTCATGCTAATTCTCAATCCATAATTTAAAAGAACTGTTTTTTCCATTTCTTCTGCATATTGACTTTTTTTTAGATTTTATTCAGAGAGAGCATGAACGGGGGTTGGGGGAGGGACAGAGAGAAGGAAAGAGGGAAGGAATCTCAAGCAGACTCTGTGCCAAGTGTGGAGCCCAATGCAAGCCTCAGTCCTAGGATCCTGAGATCATAACCTGACTCAAAACCAAGAGTCAGGGATCCCTGGGTGGCGCAGCGGTTTGGTGCCTGCCTTTGGCCCAGGGCGCGATCCTGGAGACCCGGGATCGAATCCCACATCGGGCTCCCGGTGCATGGAGCCTGCTTCTCCCTCTGCCTGTGTCTCTGCCCCTCTCTCTCTCTGTCTCTCTCTGTCTCTCTCTCTCTCTCTGTGACTATCATAAATAAATAAAAAAAAAAATTGAAAAAAAAAACCAAGAGTCAGACGCTTAACCAACCGAGCCACTCAGGCACCCCTCTGCATATTGACTTTTATACACAGTTTCATGAGACCATGCCAGCTATCGTACGTGCTCTTTAATTTTGTTCTTTTCCTTCATAGTAAAGCACTGTTGTCCAATTTATGTACAGTGCGTACTACTCGGGCTAAGCAGTAGTTTACCGCTTTTGTCATGCTTAAATGATTCCTAGCTTTATCTAATTTGGATTATGACTCTACTACCCCTTTCATTTTTACATTTACATTCATTTTAATAATAAAAAAGGGTAACAAGATAATGAAACAAACACACAAATACTGCTGTATTAAGAGTGATGGTGCCCAAAAAGAATAGGTTGCTTTCAAAAAGCACCACCATATGACAGCTAAAAATGTTCCTTCATAGATTATTGGAAAGGCAATATAGGAATGTCTGTTACATTAAGTTGTATAAACTTTGAAATTATGAAAGTCAAGGGCCACCTGAATTTAATATATTTTTTAATAGAAATACGTGGTCCTTGATTTGTGGCCATTTAGCAGGAGATTCTAGGAGTTGTCCATACTGTGAACTAAGCTGCTTGTTCCCCTCCCTCTGAATTCATCATAGTTTTGCCTTTACTCATCTGCAAAGTTTGGTTAAAATTAGAGTGGAAAAAAAAAAAACTTTTTTCTCTCTGTAACATATAAGACCTAATCATATTTCTTTTCTACAGCATTTCTCTGTTCATAGCTGTCTGTTTGAATTCTGACTGGGAACATTGGGATTATTTTCATCATGCCAACAGTGGTGGTAATGGATGTATCCCTTTCCATGACCCGACCTGTGTCTATCGAAGGGTCCGAGGAATATCAGCGTAAGCACCTAGCAGCCCATGGTTTGACAATGCTGTTCGAGCACATGGCCACAAATTACAAGCTTGAATTTACAGCCCTGGTGGTTTTTTCATCACTCTGGGAGCTGATGGTTCCCTTCACAAGAGATTACAACACCCTTCAGGTACAAAAAGAATGAGTTATTGTACGTACAGGGTCCAGATTTTTAGGAAGGAGAACATTGTTATCATATTGCACTGAATATTTTGAACTTGGAATTTTTTTCTTTTTTAGGATTTATCCATTTATTTGGGGGTCAGGGGAGGAGCAGAGGAGAGAGAAACTCAAAGCAGACTCCACTCTGAGCCTAATGATCTCATAACCCTGAAATCATGACCTGAGCCAAAACTGAAAGTCAGATGCTCAACCGTGTCACCCAGTGACCCTGTAGAACTTGGGTTTATCTAATGTTAAGTCTACAGGTGTAATATCTGAGTATAGCTATAAAACAAGATTCAGGGGAACCCTGGGTGGCGCAGCAGTTTAGCGCCTGCCTTTGGCCCAGGGCGCGATCCTGGAGACCCAGGATCGAATCCCACATCGGGCTCCCAGTGCATGGAGCCTGCTTCTCCCTCTGCCTGTGTCTCTGCCTCTCTCTCTCTCTCTCTCTCTGTGACTATCATAAATAAATAAAAAATTAAAAAAAAAATTAAAAAAAATAAATAAAACAAGATTCACAACCAGTAGGCCTTATTATGCCTTTGGTAGAGTTATGAATTCGAGATCTGAGTTTTTGCCTTATTTTCTTTTCTTGTTTTCTGGAGTTTGCTGTGAGAAGGAAAACGTCATGATGTAGTTCCCCATTCCCTAAAATTCGAGGTCTTTAAGTTCAACACTTGATTTTTTCTACTTTCCTATAAAACTTGAAGAAATGAAAAATAGCCCTTCCATATAATAGAGTAATTCAAAATTATGTTTCCTCTGTAACATAGCCTTTGATTTACAGATGCTAAGAAATTACAGGGTGTTTTTTGTTTTTTTTTTTTCTTAAGATTTTATGTCTTTATTCATGTGAGACACACAGAGAGAGAGGCAGAGACACAGGCAAAGGGAGAAGCAGGCTCCATGCAGCAGATAGCCCAATACGGGACTCGATTCCGAGGCTCCCAAGATCATGCCCTAGGCCGAAGTCAGCGCTAAACCGCTGAGCCACCCAGGGATCCCTGAAATTACAGTTTTTAAACCTCAGTTGATAGGTGTTACTTCAAAAGGTATTGTCTGTGATATGCCAGAGATTTTACTTTCTGACCACATCTCTAAATCATTAATATTTCCAGCAGTACCTAGTAATAGTGTGGAATTAAAACAGTTTAATAGGGCAGCTGGGGTGGCTCAGTGGTTTAGCGTCACTTTCAGCCCAGGGCCTGATCCTAGAGGCCCAGGATCCCGTCCCACGGGCTCCCTGCATGGAGCCTGCTTCTCCTTCTGCCTGTGTCTCTGCCTCTCTCTCTCTCTCTCTCTCTCTCTCTCTCTCTCTTTCTCTCTGTCTCTCAGTCTCTCATGATTAAATAAAATCTTAAAAAAAAATAAAATTAAAACAGTTTAATACTTAAACTGGGCAGGTTAGAGATCCAGGATCAGTGTAGTTTAATTTTTTTTTAATATAATAAAATTTGGTTAAATCATTTCTTTTATTATCTCACATTTTTTATGTTCGTCAAAAGCTTCTTTAAAAAATTGCACTGGGTTTCTTGTAGATTAATAGTAAACAAAGGATTTTGGATATTCAACAGTTCTGAAATTTAAAGAATTGCTATCTGAGTTGTTCAGAGTAGGGGTTAAGTACCAGGTGCCCTGAAGGCCAACTGCCTGGTCCTACATCTTGCCTTTGCCACCTGTAAGCATGTGACCTGGGAAGGTTACTTCATCATTCTTTACCTTTGTTTCCTCATTTTAAAAATAGGTTAATAGGGATCCCTGGGTGGCGCAGCGGTTTAGCGCCTGCCTTTGGCCCAGGGCGCGATCCTGGAGACCCGGGATCGAATCCCACATCGGGCTCCCGGTGCATGGAGCCTGCTTCTCCCTCTGCCTGTGTCTCTGCCTCTCTCTCTCTCTCTCTCTGTGACTATCATAAATAAATAAAAAATTTAAAAAAAAAATAAAAAAATAAAAAAAATAAAAATAGGTTAATAATCTGTAGTTTACAGAGTGTTGAGATAACTGAATGCATGTGAAGTGCCTACGTTGGTGTTTAGAATATAGTTAGTACTCAGTACTTTTTGTCTCTTTTTTTTTTTTTGCTGTGTTTAAAAGTTCATTTCAGTTACTTTCTTCAGGGTTCCCTTACAAAGCTATGAACTTGGTAGACTGTTCACTCTCACTTGATAAGAAAATGGAATAAAGGGAAGTTTTTTTAATTGTACTTTGTGGTTGAGGAAGCCTATTTTACTGTTTTTCTTTGAGAAAATATGCTTTTGGGCTCTCAGAAAGTGTCCCCTGTGTAACGTTCATGCTTTGAACAGTTTATGTTATTTTCTAATAACAAAACAGTATAGAGAATAATGAGCAATTTTATTTTTTATTCAATCAGGAAGCACTAAGTAATATGGATGATTATGATAAAACCTGCTTGGAATCTGCATTAGTTGGTGTTTGCAACATCGTTCAGCAAGAGTGGGGTGGTGCGATTCCTTGCCAGGTAATGATCAATTCCGTTTCATTGCCCTAAGTTAAAACCATTAACCACTGAGATGATTTGATTTTCTTTAGGTTCTGACACAGCATGCGTTGTAATTTCTAAAAACATTATTGGTATCTTTTTAAAAGAAGGCACTAAATCAACACTAATATGCTCAGGAAATAGCACAATTATGCCTTGAGGCAAGCATTTTCCTAGTAAATTGGCTTATTGCAAACTAGTATTGTTTGTATGAAACACGAAGGGCTCACAGAATTTTAGAACACTCCCTAGAATGGGTAATTTTGAGTGATAAAATTATAAACATCAGGGCATTATAGTCTATTTTCCGTTATCTCAGTGTAGCATTTATTTAGGAAACATTTAACCATCTCAACTGAGTTATCTAAAAAAGTGGGGTCTGTGAATGTCATGTAATTGGTTACCCTTTACTTCAAGTCCACAACAGCACTTCAAGTCCACATTAGCATCAAAGCAGAACAGAGTATTAGGATTAAAAAGAATTAGGGCATCCCTGGGTGGCTCAGCGGTTTAGCGCCTGCCTTTGGCCCAGGACACAATCCTGGGGTCCTGGGATCGAGTCCCACGTCGGGCTCCCGGCATGGAGCCTGCTTCTCCCTCCTCCTGTGTCTCTGCCTCTCTCTCTCTCTATGTCTATCATTCATAAATAAATAAATAAATAAATAAATAAATAAATAAATCTATCTTAAAAAAAAAGAATTGGAAGGTTGCTATAAGCAGGTACAGACATACCTCAGAGATATTGTAGATTCAGTTTAAAAGATTAGAATAAAGCTAACATTGCATAAAGTGAGTCAGTTGAAGTTTTTGGTTTCCCAAGACTGTAAAATTATTTACACTATACTGTAGTCTGTTAAGTGTATAATAGCATTATGTCTAAAAGAAGATGTACATACCTTAATTAAAAAGTTCTGTGTTGCTAAAATGCTAACCATCATCTGAACTTTCAGCAAGTCATAATCACTGATCACAGATCACCATAACAAAGATAAAAATAACGAAAAAGTTCAAAACATTGCACAAATTACCAAAATGTGACACTGAGACATAAAGTGAGCAAATACTGTTAGAAAAATGGCACCGATAAACTTGCTCAGGACCCGGTTGCCATAGACCTTCGTTTTGTAAAAACGCAGTATCTGTGACTATATTGCATCAAATCCCAGAAAAGGAATATGCTTGTGCTTTAAGAAATGGTAGTACAGGGATGCCTGGGTGGCTCAGCGGTTGAGCATCTGCCTTTGGCTCAGGACATGATCCCGGAGTCCTGGGATTGAGTCCCAGATTAGGCTTCTTGCATGGAGCCTGCTTCTCCCTCTGCCTGTTGTCTCTGCCTCTCTGTGTTTCCCATGAATAAATAAATAACATCTTAAAAAAAAAGAAATGGTAGTACATTTTAAAGGAGAAAACAAAAATTGCTAAAAGGAAAGTTACAGTAATCTACAATGGGAGTCAGCTAGCTTTTTCTGTATTTTAGGTTTTGCAGATGTTTGTGACAACTTCCTAATTCCTCTGTCATAGCATGAAAACAGCCATAGATAATAAGTAAAAAAAATGACATGGCTGGGCTACAATAAGACTTGATTTACAAAACAGCAGTGGGCTATAGTGTATGATTTTTTTGTTACATATGGTGAAACACAGATTCTTCAGTAGTGTCAGTGGTATCACCGGTATTATTTTTTTTTTTTTTTTTTTTTTAACTGAAAATGAGACTGTGTTTGCCCGGGGCCTGGGGTAAAGGAAGAGTAGGGAATTGACCCAAATGAAGCACAAGGGAAGATGGGAAGTGACGAGACTGTTCTTCATCTTGATTGTAGAAGTGGTTGTTCACTGAATGTAGTTGTTGGAACTCCTAGAACTGTATGTTAAGAAGGATGAATTTTATTACATGTAAATTATATCTCAGTAAACCTGACTTTTCTTTTAAGTTTGTGTTTTTCTTACTACAAAACCACCTTGTTTTACAGACTATTAACTCTAGGGTTGATGAAGACCCTGAGTGGCTACTAAAAAGTTAAATCATTTTAATAAATGCCATAAATGAGGGCATCTGGGTGGCTCAGTGGTTGAGCGTCTGCCTTTGGCTCAGGGCATGATCCTGGAGTCCTGGGATCGAGTCCCACATCAGGCTCCCCACATGGAGCCTGCTTCTCCCTCTGCCTATGTCTCTGCCTCTCTGTGCCTCTCATGAATAAATAAATAAAATCTTAAAAAAAAAATTCCAGGGATCCCTGGGTGGCGCAGCGGTTTGGCGCCTGCCTTTGGCCCAGGGCGCGATCCTGGAGACCCGGGATCGAATCCCACATCGGGCTCCTGGTGCGTGGAGCCTGCTTCTCCCTCTGCCTGTGTCTCTGCCTCTCTCTCTTTCTCTCTGTGTGACTATCATAAATAAATAAAAATTAAAAAAAAAAAATTCCATAAATGCCTTTTGATCAGTTTCTTTTCAGACATAAAATGGCATCTTCTTAAACATTATTTATCTGGTAAATCTGTGCATACAAAATATCTAATGTCCTAATAGTATATTGAATAAATGAAATTTTGTTGTCCAAATCGGAAGCCAGTGGGTAAGCACAGTTTCCTTTGCTACTTCTTCAGTCATTTTAGAGAAGAAATTCAGAAAATATTTTTACAGAAAATATGTAATAAGCAAGATCTTATGTACCACACAGCCTTTTGCCCTTTTTTAAAAAGATTTATTTATTTATTTATTTGACAGCACAAGCCAGGGGAATTGGCAAGCAGAGGGAGAGGGAGAAGCAGGCTCCCTGTGGACAGGCAGGGGCTCCCTGAGCCCGAAGGCAGTCACTTAACTGGCTGAGCCACCCAGGCACTCCAGCCTTCTGCCTTTTAATATTTTTTCTCCTTTGCAAAAGGAAGAATCTGAATTTAGGATGTCCTATACCCTGAGGGTACAGGACTGGGCCTGGATCCACTTAGATTTGCTTGATGAGTTTTGGAGTGAATCAGGTCCAAAACACTGTCCAGAGGTAGAAGTTATTAGTGATTGTTTTTATAATCAGTTACTGTCAAATAGATTTGTTTTAATGTGGAGTTTTGTTAACCAAGATTTTGGATAGCTGAGCTATGTCTTCATTATCTGAGTAAAGTCTGTCCCATTTTGACATTACATGAAATATTTCATCACATGGCGTCTGAAAAAAGTAGGGGCAGAAGTAAATTGTTATATAGCAGTTGTTCATATAAGAGAAAATTGCCTTAGTCAACTGAGTATCTTCCCAAAAAAACGCATCTCTCCAGGAGATTGCCATTGAACATTCTTGGGCTTTAGAAATAAGTGTCAATCTTGGTACTTCACATGGTGCTGTCACCTAATACTTCCATAATGGACTGTTATTATCAAGTTACAAAGCTAGGATAAGAAGAGCAAAAATAATCCTCCCCTGGAATGCCTGGAAAATCTACCATCCCTTTGGATCACTGAGGCAATGAGGAAGAAAAATGATTTGTAACTACTGTCTATTGCTGGTATATTTTGAAGGCTTTTGCAAATTACAGATTGATTAAGAATGCATTTTAAAGGTCTTATACATGTCTGATTAAATGGCTTTTTTTTTTTTTTTAAGATTTTTTTAATTTATTCATGAGAGACACAGAGATAGAGGCAGAGGGAGAAGCAGGCTCCATGCTAGAAGCCTGATGTGGGACTCAATCTCAGGACTCCGGGATCACACCCTGAGTCAAAGGCAGACGCCCAACCGCTGAGCCACCCAGGCGTCCCTTAAATGGCATTTATTTATTTATTTATTTATTTATTTATTTATTTATCTATCTATCTATTTATTTAAATGGCTTTTACAAATACATTTTTTTGTTTAGAGAGAGAAGAGGCAGAGGGAGAGAGAATCTTAAGCAGGCTCCATACCCAGTGCAGAACCAGATGGAGCTCCATCTCCCATTCCTGAAATCATGCCCTGAGCTGAAAACAAGAGTCAGATACTTAACCAACTGAGCCACCCAGGCACCCCTATAAATACATTTTTATTTTATTTTTTTTAAAGGTTTTACTAATTTATTCATGAGAGACACAGAGAGAGGCAGAGACAAAGGCAGAGGGAGAAGTAGGCTAATGAAGAGGAGCCCACTGTAGGACTTGATCAATCCCAGGACTCTGGGGTCACGCTCTGAGCTGAAGGCAGACATTCAACCACTGAGACACCCAGGCATCCCTGTAAATATATTTTTAAAGCAGTTGTCATTTTATTTTTTATTTTTTTTAAGATTTTATTTATTTATTCATGAGAGACACAGAGAGAGAGGCAGAGACACAGGCAGAGGGAGAAGCAGGCTCCATGCAGGGAGCCCAATGCGGGACTCCATCCCAGGACTCCAGGATCATGCCCTAGACTGAAGGCAGGCACTAAACCACTGAGCCACCCAGGGATCCCCAGCAGTTGTCATTTTAATTCACCAAGGACGGAGTTTGTCATCTTTGAAAATTCGTGTCAAGGTTTGGATTTCTGTGCTTATAAATCCTGGGGTCACTTGTAAAATAGATCCTCATGTCATTTTTGACACCAAGTGCCTTAGGTGCCAACTCTATCTAAGAGATAGGGTTCTAGTTTTAATGCAATTAGGTAAGAATTGATTATGATTTTAAGTGTTCATGGGTAGGTACTATTTTTAAGGTTTAATTAGATAAAATACAGCAAAATGCATAGATCTCAAGTATACAGTTCACGGAGTTGTTTTTTCTTTTTTTTTAAGATTTTATTTATTTATTTATTCATGAGAGAGAGAGAGAGAGAGAGGGGGGCAGAGGCAGAGACACAGGCAGAGGAAGAAGCAGGCTCCATGCAGGGAGCCCGACATGGGACTCGATGACTCAATCCCGGGACTCCAGGATCATGCCCTGGGCTGAAGGCAGGCGCTAAACTGTTGAGCCATCCAGGGATCCCCCGGTTCACTGAGTTTTGACAGATGTATACACCTATGTGACCACCACTTCAATTAAGATCTAGAACATTTCCATTACCCAACAAAGTTTCCTCACCTCCCCCTTTCGAGTCAGTATCCCCCTAAGCCCCACAGCTCGTTTGATTTATCGTAGCTTTGTTGTGCCTCTTCTAGAATTTGATACAAAAACAGAATCATGATGTAGTCTTTCACTTGAGAAAATGTTTTTGAGATTTATTCACCTCGTTGCTTATCTCCCTGCAAAGGTGGGTTTTTCCGTGTAAATGCCATTAAGGAGAAATGAAAATGTTGTTAAATGAGACAGCTTTATTTATTTTTTATGAGACAGCTTTAAAATGAGACCGTTTTAAGTAACATATTTAAATATGTTATTTCATGTACAAACCTCCCCTCCCTGCCAACAGGTTGTTCTGGTGACAGATGGCTGTCTTGGCATTGGTAGAGGATCACTGCGGCATTCCCTAGCTACTCACAATCAACGAAGCGAGAGCAACAGGTTTCCACTACCTTTCCCTTTCCCATCTAAGTTATACATCATGTGCATGGCAAATTTGGAGGAGGTAATACTGAGTTCTTTTTAGTTTGATTAGATACATTTTAGGACTTTATTTTTCAGTATATTCTATTAGTATTATATTGTATATACTATAGCATTAAACTCCATTGGTTTCAGCTGAGACTAGTCACTAAATTTGGAAGGACTTTAGGTCTCAAATGCTCTTTGAAGATTCAGAGTGTTGTCCATCTCTAGAAACATAGCTGGCTGGAATTGTTATCCATCCTGCTTCCCACAAAGATTCTTCAAATGCATGAGTTAAAATGTTCTTTTTGGTCTTAGACATTTCCCTCATTTGGGAATTCTTATGTCCATTCCACTGGAAATGTCGACAGAAATGTGCTTGGACTTTTTTGGTAAAGTAATGTTTCTCTGATACGTGTTTTACTAAACTCTACTTCCTGGTTTTCCCATTTATTTGGGAAAGTTATTTAACCTTTGTTCACCTCAGTTTTTCTATCTGTAAGATGTAGGTAATGATGGTTTTCACCCAAAAGATGTTAGAAACACTTTTTTGGAATGAAGATACCATGTAAATACCAACTGTGGTCACCTCTGAGAATCTTTGCAAAATTACTTCTGAATGAAATAGCTCTACTGGTATCGTTTTATATAACATTCCTCTTGGTAGCCTTGAAACAAAATTGTTTCCATCTCAGGTTGTAAAAAAAAATCATCCGTGTTATTTATTGCCTGTGTTATTGTGACAGGTGTGACCTTGGTGTGCTGATAATAATCTGGCATTGTATGCCACTTTAAAAGGGTCATCTGTTTTGTTTTGTAGCTTCAGAGCACTGATTCCTTGGATTGCCTTGAACGTCTCATAGATTTAAACAATGGTGAAGGGCAGATTTTTACTATTGATGGTCCCCTGTGCTTGAAAAATGTACAGTCTATGTTTGGGTGAGTATATACTTAGAGCTTTTTTGCCTTTTTTTTTTTTTTTTTGCTTTTTTGCCTTCTTACAATCTGTTATTATGTTATTATAATTTGATATTCAGCTATCTATTCCACCACTGTTTCTAATTGTTGTCATTTTCCCCAAGTTGCACAATTTTCAGGTAAAATGATTGGTAGTAGTGATTTTTTAAAAGTTCATTCCCTTTTAAATTAAGCATGACTAAATCAGTAATGCCTACAGATGTTGACTCTCTTATAATAGCAGTTTCAAAAGATTAACTTGCTTTTGAGCTTTTCAGAATTGAAGTTTCCTCACCAGGGGCACCTGGGTGGCTCAGTGGTTGAATGTCTGCCTTTGGCTCAGGTCATGATCCCAGAGTCCTAGGATCGAGTCCTGTATCAGGCTCCCCACAAGGAGCCTATTTCTTTCTCCCTCTGCCTATGTCTTTGCCTCTCTCTCAGTGTCTCTCATGAATAAATAAATAAAATCTTCAAAAGAAAAAAAAAATTTCCTCACCAAAAATGTCAGGTTTTGTTCTGTTTTATAAACGGTCAGATCATAGTTTTGGAGTCGACTCAAAGAGAAAATAAACTTAGCATCTTGAAAAAATTCCTCAAGGGCTACCCGGGTGTCTCAGTCATTTAAGTGTCTGCCTAAATCAGATGCCGAGTTGGGTTCCCTGCTCCACCAAGAGTCTGCTTCTCTCTCCCTCTGCCTGCTGCTCCCCCTACTTATACTCGCTCTCTCTCTGTCAAATAAATAAATAAAATCTTAAAAAAAAAATGGAATGAGAAAAAGTGTATGAGAACTCATAGCAATTTGACAGAGAAATATCTTTTAAAAAAGAAAAAAATTCCTTGAGAAAAATGATATGTATCATATTATTCTTCTTATAACAATTATTCATCATATTCTAGAAAACTAATAGATCTGGCGTATACACCTTTCCATGCTATTCTCAAGTGTGGCCACCTAACCGCTGATGTGCAGGTGTTCCCCAGACCAGAGCCTTTTGTTGTAGATGAGGAAATCGATCCCATTCCTAAAGTCATCAACACAGGTAATGTGTTTTTTAACTTCCTGCTTGGTTCTTTTGTTATCTTTACTTTTTTGTAATTTCTGACTTCTCTATACAGGAGGGTTGAAAAAAAAAGTAAATTCTGATACTAGGGTGCTGTTGTCATCACCAGTATATGCATTTTGGATGGGAGGAAGCATTGACCAAAGGGTGGCAGGCCGGTGGTCTTTCATAGGTCATGAGTTAATCTCCAGTCTTAGATAACAATAGCCACAAATTACTAGAATTGGAATTCATGAGTAGATTCACTAGCCATGAAATCCTTGAGGTAATTCTTAATAGAGATACTAAGATTGATTAGTATCATAATTGAGATCATCTATGAAGAGCTAGCTTCTAGGCTTGGCTCTGTGATTCTTCCTGTGTGATCCTGTACGAGTCACTTCCTCTCATTTTGGTTGGCTAAGGAGAGTGGAATCTCTAGATGAGTCATGGTCTGTCTGAGGTCTGTGTTCTGATATACTGTACCCCTCTAGCCCTCCTGCTTGTATTTTGACTAAAAGAGACATGCTACTGCTTTTACCTGGTTTGTGCTGGAGGTGCTGTCAGAAGTCACAAGAAAAATGGAGGGCAGCCCCAGTGGCGCAGCGGGCGTGATCCTGAAGACCCTATATCGAGTCCCACGTCAGGCTCTCTGCATGGAGCCTGCTTCTCCCTCTGTCTGTGTCTCTGCCTCTCATTCTCTCACTGTGTCTCTATGAATAAATAAATAAAATCTTAAAAAAAAAGAAAAAAAAACAAGGAAAAATGGAGAAAAGAATCGTATTCATTTGGTGGGCAGACCCCTTGAGTTGTGGGCACACATTCAGCTGTCACTGTTTTGGACACTGTTGTACCTTCAGTGCTTATTAGCACAGCTCTGATACTTATAAATGTTTACTAGGTAAATTTCTAGTCAACCAATGATTGAAATGAGGTGCACAGTAAATGTTCATTTCATTCATGGGTGTACAGATTTGAAGGAGTCAGTGAAGGGCTCTGCAGAAACTTTTTATTTTTTCTGCCTTTAGCTCCTGGCTATCTTGGAAATAGGGTATGCATCTCTTTCATGGTGACTACTGCAGTATGTTAAGCTGTGCCAAAGGTTTTTTGCCTTCAAACCAACTAGATTCCACTTCCTTCCCACCCTTTTTTCTTTTTTTTTTTTTATTGGAGTTCAATTTGCCAACATATATCATAACACCCTCATCCTTTTTTTTGATAAAATAACTTTGAGTAGGTCTTTTCCAAGATCTTTGTCATAGCTTATATTTAAGCCACTTTAAAATGCAGGCCTTTTGTTACTCAAATGAAAAATACATACTGCTTATGCTGACTTATTTGTTATTCAGCCAAAGAAGGTAATGGCAGCAAATCTCCAAGAAGCAGATTTCCTGACGTATTAGAAGTACAATGTATTCACCATGACCCTGATTTTTTTTTTTAATTGTTTTGAGAATAGAAGTATGTCTGTGCCTGGAAGAAAGACTGAAAAGCAATTCAATAAAATATTAATAGATGTTTCCTTTGATGGTGAATAATGAGTGACTTTATTTTTCTTCTTTACAATTTTTTATGTTTTCTAAGTTTTTCTACTATTTATATAATCAAAAAGTAAACTTTTAAAAAGTACTTGGGGATAAGACTTATTTTTTTACCTATTAGGTTTCCAACAACTACCTTGGAGGGACAGCCGGGTGGCTCAGCAGTTGGGCGGCTGCCTTTCGCTCAGGTCATGATCCCGGGATCCGGGATCAAGTCCTGCATCAGGCTCCTGCGAGGAGCCTGCTTCTCCCTCTGCCTATGTCTCTGCCCCACTGTCTCTCTCTGTGTCTCTCATGAATAAATAAACACATCTTTAAAACGAACTGCTACCTTGGGCTTATAGAGAATGTATTTCTTTCTCATGGAAATGGTTTGTTATTGTTGTTGTTGTTGTTTAATGGAAATGTTTTTAATGATAGCCATACCCGGGATCCCTGGGTGGCGCAGCGGTTTGGCGCCTGCCTTTGGCCCAGGGCGCGATCCTGGAGATCCAGGATCGAATCCCACGTCAGGCTCCCGGTGCATGGAGCCTGCTTCTCCCTCTGCCTGTGTCTCTGCCTCTCTCTCTCTCACTGTGTGCCTATCATGAATAAATAAAAATTAAAAAAAAAAATGATAGCCATACCCTCTGCCTTGGATGGCTGCATCTCCTGCAAGGATGGAGTGGTGGAAGTGCTTGACTATGATGCCCCCTGCTGACCTGAAGATCCTTGACGAAACAGGGATTAGATCTTTAAGCTTTTGCCTTGGCTGGGGACCTAGCCTATAAAAAAAAAATCTAGCTGATTTGTCTTAAAACTTAAATAATTAATGAAAGGCAGTTATTCTTATTTCCTGAGCCATTTAAAATGCAAATTATGGGGCAGCCCCCGTGGCTCAGGGGCAGCCCAGGTGGCTCACCAGTTTAGCGCCTGCCTTCATCCCAGGGTGTGATCCTGAAGACCAGGGATCGAGTCCCACGTCGGGCTGCTTGAGAGCATGGAGCCTGCTTCTCCCTCTGCCTGTGTCTCTGCCTCTTTCTCTGTCTCTCATGAATAAATAAATAAAATCTTTAAAAAAATAAAATAAAATAAATAAAATGCAAATTATGAGTCAGCCAGAGAAACTTCTAAAACCTTCCTAGTCACATCTGAATTCCTCACGTGAACGTTATATTTGTGAAACCTAGTACATAGAAAAAAAATGTACTTACCTATACATTAACTAATTCTGTGTTGATTCATTTCTTTTCAGATTTGGAAATAGTGGGATTTATTGATATAGCTGATATTTCAAGTCCCCCAGTTCTGTCCAGACATCTGGTCCTACCAATAGCACTTAACAAAGGTGAGTTCTCTTGTTATTCCAGTGATACAGATGAAGCATCTTATGATCTAAAGTTACTCTTAAATGTATGTAGTTGAGGTACAGCCACTCTGGAAAACTGTGCGGAGGTTCCTCAAAGAGTTAAAAATAGACCTGCCCTACGACCCAGCAATTGCACTGCTGGGAATTTACCCCAAAGATACAGATGCAGTGAAACGCCAGGACACCTGCACCCTGATGTTTATAGCAGTAATGTCCACAGTAGCCAAACTGTGGAAGGAGCCTCGGTGTCCATCAAAAGATGAATGGATAAAGAAGCTGTATATGTATACAATGGAATATTACTCAGCCATTAGAAATGACAAATACCCACCCACTATTTGCTTCGACGTGGAGGGACCTGGAGGGTATTATGCTGAGTGAAATAAGTCAATTGGAAAAGGACAGACATTATATGGTCTCATTCATTTGGGGAATATAAAAATTAGTGAAAGGGAATAAAGGGAAAGGAGAGAAAATGAGCGAAAATATCAATGAGGGTGACAAAACGTGAGACACCTAACTCTGGGAAACGAACAAGGGGTAGTGGAAGAGGAAGTGGGTGGGGGGTTGGGGTGACTGGGTGATGGGCAATGAGGGGGGCACTTGGTGGGATGAGCACTGGGTGTTCTGCTATATGTTGGCAAATTGAACTCCAATAAAAAAAATTTTTTTAAGTATATAATTGATAGTATGATAGTCCATTTTGCAGAATTAGGAGAAAGGAATAGTTATTGGATTGAATATTTAAAAAATGGAGTGTTGCCTAATATACTGCAAGACTGTTTCTGCTGTTTCAATTTCACTACCATAAAAGAAACCCTTTAGCTGTCAATCTCTAGCTTCCCATCATCCTCAGCCCCAGGTAACCACTAAATGTCTTTTTTGTTTCTATAAGTTTGCCTATTCTGGATGTTTTATATAAATGCAATTCATATAATATGTGAAAACTGATTTTTATATGGACATAGGAAAACCTATGAATAGGAGTTTTTCTTACTTGTTATAATATGACTTTATAATCGAATACTCTCCTCCCAAGGATAGAAATAGCCAGGAGTATAATTGGAATTTGAGGTTTTTGTAGCTAATCTTAGTCTGACCTGTTTTCACAGAAGGTGATGAGGTGGGTACTGGCATAACTGATGACAACGAAGATGAAAATTCAGCCAATCAAATTGCAGGCAAAATACCCAACTTTTGTGTCCTGCTCCATGGCAGCCTAAAAGTGGAAGGAATGGTGGCAATAGTTCAATTAGGGTAAGAAACTTTCTTTACCTTTGGTTGAATGAGGGAGAAGAATCAGTGTACAAAGTGAAGTATTTCCCAGACTTTTCCTCATCACCTTTTTCCTCTCTTGGCCATACCCTTCCCACCTAACATCACCTTCTAAACTGCTCTTTAAATCATCCCCTAGAATAAGTACAGAGTGAGCCTTTAAATTCTATTGCTTTTATATTATATCCTTTTTTCTGTTTTTTTCTTTTCTATTCTATCTAGGAAATCTGGATTCAGTTGTAACAGTTGCTGTGGGATCTTACGCAGTATTCACAGGCTCCTCAGCTATAAGATGAGGAGGTGGAACTAAATGAAATAGGATTCCAAGAACATTAATTGAACATTTTACCATGTGCCAGGCACTCCTCTAGTCACTTTACATACGTTAATTCATGTAATCCCTTACAACAACACTGTACAGGGGGTGTCAGCATTATCCTTGTTGTATAGGTGAGAAACTGAGGCTTAGGGAGGTCAAGGAACTTGCTAAAGGTCACACAGCACCTAAATGAAAGAGCAAGGGTTCTTACTTGCATTCTGACTCCAGAGCCCATGTTCATGAACACTGCTAACCCATCCCTGTGGGAAACATCTTTCTAGCTTTTACTTTTGCTACAGTCTTGAAATTTGCAAAACCATATGCTTCCCTTTCTAGAATACCTATTGTTAGGAAAGAAGAGGTGACTGATCATCTTCTGGCTATCACCTGGGTTTGACTGGTATAGAAGATGAAGAGGTTAGGAGTACTCAGATGAAGTTCCATTTCTACTTGAGTTAAAATTACCTGGTCCAAAAAGAAGAGTGCAATTCTTATTAGGTATTAGTTTACTGTATTTCTTGGTACCCAAGCTACTTGTACTGCTCTGAATATGAGAATTCCCTGGGGCCCTTTGAGAAGCAGCAATAGAGCTGGGTGATGGCTTTGTGCCCTTTGTTAGAAATGCTGCTCTGTGTTGGTGCTGCTGTGAATGACTCATGGAAGCAGCTGAAACATAGGTCACAACCCTTACTCTTCCCAACCTCTGTAGCTATTTGCTGCCCTTGTGATTTTTTTTTCTTTTTTAAGATTACTTTTGATTTCCATATCTACCTAACTGAAAAATAATACATTTCCCAGAGGAATGGCAACATTAGGGGGCAGCAGTATGCATTTTCAGTTTTAGGATTTGGTTTTAGTAAAAACACCTGATTGCAAAGTTGAAGTCCCTGTCTCTCAAGAAAAACACTGGCTAGACTTACTTAACTTTATAGTCCCAGGCTTGACATTGACTTAACTTTATAGTCCCAGGCTTGACGTTCTTCTGATCTTCCATCTTCTCTCCATCTAGTCCTGAATGGCATGGAATGCTCTACTCCCAAGCTGACAGCAAGAAGAAATCAAACCTCATGATGTCTCTCTTTGAGCCTGGCCCAGAACCTCTCCCATGGCTAGGGAAAATGGCACAATTGGGTCCTATTTCAGGTATAACCCAGATCAGATTTTACTTATCTTGACTTTGTTTTCTCTCTGCTATTCTGAATGGCTCTGACTGTGTAGTCAGAGAGCTGTGTGATCTCTGGATGGATGTGCTGTGGTCTCTAATGCTGGGTATGTGCATGGAGAACCCCAGCAGACTGTTATGTCTGAACTTTAACTTTACCTTGGGGAAACCGACTAGGTTGCTTTAAGTAAACATAAATGCTCTGACTGCCTACAGGGGAAAGTTACTGTCCATAAACATTTTTTTCTTCAGTATACTATTTTCAATTCAGGTAACCCTAGTCATTTCTAGATGATTTAACCCCCATCTTGAAAGTGTTTTCCCTTGGCTTTCCTAACATTGCATTCTCCTGATATACTTTTTCCTTTGGCACCTTTGCTTTTTCTTATCATCTTATCTTCCTCTTGCCTCATGATTTTCTTTGCCATCTTCTCTTGGATTATTCTCTCTTGGTTATTTCATCAACCATCATAGCTTCAGACTCCCCCACATGTATGACTCTGGTCCTACTTGATCTCTCCTTGGAACTTGCATGTCATATTTCCAGTTCCCAGTTAGACCTGTCCACCTGGATATTCTGCTGTAGTACCAAGCAGCTCACAGCATGTTTGTTACAGAAACTGTAGTCTCTTAACTCTTCTCTCCTAAACTGTTCCTTTTTCTGACTTTCCTGCCCCATCTAATTGAGACCTAAGTATTCCTAGGTACTCAGGCTCCACCTGTAGAGTCATCCTTGACTCATTTGGACCCAATTCAATATCAGGAACATCTACCAAGCAACCTTTTAGGGGATAAAAGTTAGCCAGAGTTGCTCAAAGTCCAGTAGAAAATGGAATAATAAACAGACTGGTATAAGATCAGAGTTGGCCTAGATGATCAGCTCTGCCTAGAGGACTAAGGGAAATCTTCACAGAGGAGAGACATTGTAGGAGAGTTTGTATTCTGGGTACTGGTGCCTCCTGGAGTTGTGTAATATGGCTGAAATTCAAGTTGGAGCTAATAAATTTGAGTTTAGAAAGATAATTCTGGGCACACCTGGGTGGCTCAGTTGGTTAAGCATCTGATTCATGCTTAGGCCATGATCTCCGGGCTGTTGTGAGATCAAGCCCCGCATTAGGTTCCATACTCAGTGAGGACTCTACTTGACATTCTCTCTCCCTCTCTCTCTGTTCCTCCTCTGCTCATGTATGCACGCTGTCTCTCAGATAAGTAAATAAATAAAATATTAAAAAAAAATAAAAGATAATTCTGTGGAGTGTGGATTTGGAAAGGTAAAGGCATCCCATAGTTAGAAGTCTACTGTGATAGTCCTGAAGATACAAAGATGAGAGCCAGAATGAACAGTGGCTGGGAATAGAGAGGATGGAGATCCATGGAAAAGATATTCAGGAAGCAGAATCAACAGTGTTTGGATGAGGATAAAGGAAATGGAGGTCTTGAGGATGATACCAGGTTTCTGACTTGGGCTGCAGGGAGAAAGGTGATATTGTTAATGGGAGCAGAGAACAGAGGAAGAAGAGTAGATTTGGAAAGACATCTTCTGTGCATGTTGAATTTATGCCTGTGAGATTTAGGTAGAGGTGCCTAGAGATAGTTCCTATAGGAGTTCTGCAAAGAGGACAGAGTTGGATATATAATTTTTAGTTATAAGCATACTGCTGATAGTTAAAATGGTGAGAATGAGGGCAATTGTTTAGGGCAGTGCTTCACACATTTGAATTCTTATGTACAAAAAACAAAACAGAGGAACTCCTTTAAAAATTGTTCCCTGGGCCCCACTTACAGAGATTCTGATTCAGTAGGTCTGGATTCCGGCCCAAGAACTTGAAGTTCTAATATTACCCAAGTGCTTATGATCCGGGTGATCCATAACCACACATTAAGAAGCCCTTGCCTCAGGAAGAAAAAAAGAGACCCAAGGACCAAATCCTTAGAAAAGAGTAACTACTGGTGATAGTGGAAAGGGTGCTAATAAATGAAAATGAGAAGGGAATAGGCAGAAGGAAAAGTAGAAGAAAGTGATGTCACAGAAGCCAAGAGAATAAAAAGATTCAAGAAAGAAGTACAGTGTCTCATACAGATGTATTATATGTGGCCTGCATACCCTGTCTACTGCACATGTGCATGTCAGTTTAGCCTGAAGGATGCCTTTGCCACTGAAGCCTAGAAAAGATTTTGACTGAGTATAGACCCTAGAAGCTAGGCAGTAAGCTGTATCAATAAAGGGCCAGATAGTAAATATTTTAGTTTTTGCAAGCCATATGATCTCTGTCTTAACTGCTAAACACTGCCATTTTAGCACAATACGTAAATGAATGGGAGTGACCTCTTCCAATAAAATATTCTTTATGGACACCAGAATTTGAATTTCGTATAATTTTCACATGTCATGAAATCTTATTCTTTCGATTTTTCCCCCAACTATTTAAAAATGTAAAAACCATTTTTAACTCAAAAAGAGGCAGCAGGCCGTAGTTGGCCAGCTCTTGGGGTAGGATACAGGGCCTGGCATTTTAAAGTTCACACAGGAAAAGAGATATGATTTTGGTTCCAAACAAGACAAAGAACTGAAATCTCTGAGTAAAGCTAGGAATGTGGAAGATCTGTTCCCTCGGTGAGATGTTGACAAGAAAAATTCTACCCAGGGATCCCTGGGTGGCGCAGCGGTTTGGCGCCTGCCTTTGGCCCAAGACGCGATCCTGGAGACCCGGGATCGAATCCCACATCAGGCTCCCGGTGCATGGAGCCTGCTTCTCCCTCTGCCTGTGTCTCTGCCTCTCTCTCTCTCTCTCTCTGATGACTATCATAAATTAATTAATTAATTAATTAAAAAAAATTCTACCCATTGTTTCTACCTGTTTTTCTACATATTAAAAAAAAAAAAAAGGCTCCCATGAGAATTTGAAGCCCAAGTTGTGCACCATGCAGATTGACACTACCCATTCTGAAGTAGGACTCTCCAAAACCAAATAATGCACCAAAAAACTCTTTCTGAAGCAATGAAACCCATGGTGCATCCTCCAGAGTAAATATAATGACAACCCAAGGCAAAAGGACTTCTGCCAAAAATATCCCTGTTGAAGATGTGTTCCTGATTTGAAGAAAAGTCTTTAAATTATGTAAGGATTTTATTTCTTTTGAAGGGAGGCCAACAGGAGGATTAGTCCCTTGAGAACTTAATCTAAAAGAGACTGCAGAATGAGTGTTGTAAAGAGTTTTAGGAAGGAATAGAACCAGGAGGAATGAAGAGGACACTATGAATCAAGAGTCATTTCATCCCTACAGGAGATTTTTGGGTAACTTAGGTCCATGGTTAGCTAGGAGGCAAGTTGAGGAGTGTGTCTAAGATGAGGAAACGACCATGACAGGTTTGCCACAAGAAGAGAAAAGTAAGGCAGTAACTGGAGAGCACAGGGCAGAGGAAGCTGTGGGTATTAGGTTGTAGAGATTCCTTACCTCCTGGTCTCTGTAGCAATCCTAAATTCATTCTGCCTTTTCATTTGCCCTGCTCTTGCCCTGTTTTGGCTTTTTTTTTTTACCTTTCATTTAGATCAAAGGCCAGCTAACCAATGCCTGCTGGCCAAACTAGCCCACTGTTTATTTTGTAAATAAAGCTTTAATGTAAAGTTTCATTACACAGTCATACTCATTTAGGTGTGTCTTATCTAGGGCTGCTTTCCTGCTTTGAGGGCAGAGTCGGGCAGTTGCAACAGAAACCATATAACCCATAAACTAAAATATTTATTGTCTGGCCCCTTTGCAGGAAAAGTTTGTTGATCCCTGACCTAGACTGTTGTGACATTTTTCACACAGATTACTTGTCCATAATCTGAAGTGTAACATTCAGATTCCTTTCTAATCTAGTTTCCAATCTAGCAGTGCTTGGTTCGTTACACATATTTTTCATTCAGGTTTGAACTGCTTTTTACTTTGCCCCTTATTCATTTTTTCCTGCCTCAGGGTCTGTTCTTTTTTTTTCAAATTAAGAGAATAAAGCTACATTTTATTGAATTTAACTTTGTACCAGGCACTGTGCTAGACACAATGAAATGTGTAATCTCATTTAATTCTGGAGACAGTCTTATGAAGTTAGAATAAAACAGGCTTTATTACAGACAGGGGAGGGAGTGAAGTCCTTCTTGACTCCCACTTTCCTCCTGGCTGCCAGGACATTGCTTAGCTCTTCTCTTTTCCTTTTGGCACAAATGTGTGTCCCCACCCTTCTCTTGGTGAACTTGTCCTTGGAGACCTTGAGCAGCTCCATGGCACACTGCTCGTATGGAGCGAAGCCTCACATGATCCAAGAGGATCATGTCCTGCGCAGACTTGATATGCTTGGTGAGGCGCCCATGGTAGTGGCTGTGGTCACTGATATTCTTAGCCAACTTGTGGTCCTCGTTGACGTCCATGGCCGTAGGGTAGCACAGAGCCATGGCTGCTGCCCCCCCAGGTTTTTTCTTTTTTTTTTTTTTTAATTGAAGTATAATTAACACACTGTGTTAGTTTCAGGTATAGGATATAATGATTCAGCGATTCTATACATTATTTGTGCTTAATCCCCTTTATCTCTTTCACCCATCTTCCCACATACCTCCTATCTGGCAACCACCAGTTCTCTCTGCTTAAGAGTCTGTTTTTTGTCTCTTTCTTTATTTCTTTTGTTTCTGAAATTATACATATGAGAAGTTGTGTGGGATTTGTCTTTCTGACTTATTTCACTTAGCACCATATTGTTACAAATGGCAAGATCTCATTCTTTTTTATGGCTGAATAATATCCCATTGTGTAGATAAATACACACGCCTTATCTTTTTCCATCCTTCTATAGATGGATTCTTGGGTTGCTTCCATACCTTGGCTGTTGTAAATAACGCTGCAGTAAATATAGAGGTGCATATATCTTTTCAAATTAGTGTTTTCATTTTCTTTGGTAAATACCCAGTAGTGGAATTAATGAATCATACATAGTAATTCTATTTTAATTTTTTGAGGGACCTCCATACTGTTTTCCACAGTGACTGCACTAATTTGTATTTCCACCAATATTGCTCAAGGAACCAGAGGTTTCTTTTTCTTCACATCCTGGTCAATACTCATTTTTTGTTTTTGTTTGATTGCTTTTAAAGATTTATTTATTTATTTTAGAGAGTGTGTGTGTGTGTGTGTGTGTGTGAGGGTAGGGCAGAGGGAGAGAGTCTTTCAAGCTGACTTCTCTCTGAGCACGGAGCCCAACACAGGGCTCGATCCCACAATCACGATCTGAGCCAAAACCAAGAGTCTAACGTTTAATTGACTAAGCCATCCAGGCATCTCTATTTTTTGTTTTTTATTTTAGTCATTCTGTCAGGTATAAGGTGATAATGCGTTATGGTTTTAATTTGCATTTCCTTGATGATCAGTGATGTTGAGCATCTTTTCATGTGTTTGCTGGCCATTTGCATGTCTCCCAAAAAATGTCTATTCAGGTCCTCTGCCTATTTTTTAATTGTATTATTTGTTTTTCTGGTACTGAATTGTAGAAGCTCTTGAGATATTTTGGATGTTAACTGCTTACTGGATATATCATTTACAAATGTCTTCTTCCATTCAATCGGTTGCCTTTTTGTTGTGTTGATGATTTTCTTGACTGCAAAAGTTTTATATTTTAATGTACTCCCTCCCAGTAGCTTTACTTTGCTTTCGTTTCCCTTGCTTGAAGAGACATACCTAGAAAAATTTTTCCATGGCCAATGTCAAAGAACTTGTATGTATTATTTATTTTTAGTCAAACCAAGGCATGCAAAACAGTATGGTTGTTTATAGCTATCCCTCCTACTTCTCATTCTGTTCCTAGAAACAACCACTTACAACTTCTAATTGTGGGAGGTTTTGTTTTGGTATTTATACTTATAAATAATATAAGTATTGAGGTTTTTTTCCATTTTAAATGTCCTTTTTTATTTTTTAATGTTGACTGCTTAGCTCTGTTAGCTTCACCATCCCCACCCACCCACCCAAGAAGCACATTTTTCCCTTCTATCCTTCCAGTGTGGTTACAGTGTTCTTTTTTGGGTAAAGCAGTATTCTGTCCTTGTTAGATGATGTGAACATTATTTATGACTAAGCCATGTGGTACACTGAGTTACATTTTGTTTTGCAACTCTTTGTTCTCTGCACCAGTTATTATTTTTTTAAGACATTTTTTTCTTTTTTCTAGCAGGCAAGATAAATGTGCAGTTGACTCCTGAATAATGTGGGGGTTATGACTTTTAACTCTCCCACAACTTAACTAGTAAGGGACTACTGTTGACCATAAGCCTTACCCAATAACAAACAGTTGATGAACAGATATTTTGTATGTTATATGTATTATATGCTGCATTCTTACAATCAAGAAAGCTAGAGAAAATATTATTTTAAAAAGCCTAACAAAGAGAAAATACATTTACAGTATTTGTATTTATGGGAAAAGTTTTGTGTATTAGTAGACCTATACGGTTTACAACCATGTTGTTCAAAGGTCAGCTGTCTTCTAACTTCCGTTAAAAGGAAGGCTGTATTGGAAGACACTGAGGTTCCTCAGAGACTCCAGGAAAGAGCGGGGCAAGCAGGCTGTGGGGGTGACCAGCAGCAGAGGAGGGCACCCAGCCCTCCCCTCTGGGCTCTCTCATGGCCTTCTCTTTACTTTCTTTTGTGTCTTTGCTTTTCTTTGCTCTTTTCTGTATACTTGCCATAATTCCCCCCTAAGTAAAATACTTTCTTCAGGCATTTTTGTCAGTCTTCTTTTTTTCCCCTTAGAGTCATTTCCCTTCCTCTTGTTTCTTAAGTAGACCGTTGGTTCTTTAGGCTTTCCCTTCCCATCTCTCCTGTGGCTTTCCTGTTTTGTGACTCCACCTGAGAAAAGGGTACATGGGACGTAGGTATTTGAAATCTTGTATATTTGGAAATATCTGTATTGATAGTTCAGTTGGGTTTTGAGTGCTGGGCTGGGAATCACATTACCTTAGTTAGAGTTTTTGATGCATAGTTCTGTTTTTCTTTTCTGGCTTCCTGTGTTGCTACTGAGAGTCTAATCCCATGCTGCCAGTTTTTTGACCTGGATCTGTATTTCCTCTGCTCTCCCAGAGGCGTTTTCTTTGTGTCCTCGTGTTCTGGATTTTCAGAATGATGTACTTAGTTGTTAGTCTCTTCATTCATCATGCTGGGCATTCACTGGGCCTTTCCACCTGGCAGTTTATGTTCTTCAGTCCTGGGAATGTGAATCGTGTTTTTTATTTTCCCCTCTCTGTTTTCTTTGTTCTCCCTTTCCAAAACATCTGTTTACGATTTTTGTATAATTTTCTTATTTTCCGGGATCCCTGGGTGGCGCAGCGGTTTGGCGCCTGCCTTTGGCCCAGGGTGCGATCCTGGAGACCCGGGATTGAATCCCACGTCGGGCTCCCTATATGGAGCCTGCTTCTCCCTCTGCCTGTGTCTCTGCCTCTCTCTCTCTCTCTCTCTCTCTCTCTCTCTCTCTCTCTCTGTGACTATCATGAATAAATAAATAAAATCTTAAAAAAAATTATTTTCCACCCATTTTCCCATTTTCTTCTTTTTGTTCTAATTTCTGTAAAGTATCTTCAGCTTTATCTTGCAAGTTTTAAAAATTTCTGCTATCATACCTCTTATGTCTAAGATCTCCTGTTCTTTTTTCATAAATGCAGTATTTTTTGTCTGTCAAGCCAGTTACCACATATAGGCTCCAAATAACTAGAGACAATACAAGATAGACTGGGGTTAGATGTTGAAAAGTTTGATACTGATACTGAGTGCTATAGTAGAAAAGGGTCTAGAGAAAGTACTTTGTGCCAGGAACACTTAGGACAACTTGATGGAGAAGGTAGGATAAGATCTGGACCTGGAATATAAGTGAGTTTGGGTATGTGAGGAACAGTGGCGTTGAGTGGTAGAAAAAGCATTGCCTTTGCAAGCAGGCCCCACTGAGTGACTGTGAAGCCTGTGAACATCCAACCTCTCTGAGCCTCAGTTCCCATCTTTCATGGGACCAATAATATCTACCCCCCACTAGAGTTGCTGTAAGGAAACAAGGTGTATATATAAAGTGTTTGGAACTTAATACATATTCTTTATTCTGTAAGTTCCTTGAGTCCAGAAAAAAATCTTCTCCATCCACACTTCTAGTGGAGTGCTTGCTGCTAGTGGGGACTTAGTACAGCTAATGAGTGAGCAAGTAAGTAAGGGAATAAGTGGATGAGAGATTGGAGCACTCCAGGCAAGGGAAATAACAGAAATAGTGACAGGAAAGTTGGAAATAAACGTGGTGCATGGAGAAAGACTGTTGGGATCTTGGCCTGGCTAAAAAAGGTTTATATATGTGCAAGTATCTGTGGAAATATGTCTGGAAAGCTGGGCTGATACCTTTTGGAGGGGCTGGGAGGAGGCGCCAGTAGAAAACATTTAAATTAGTGGCCAAATTGGGGTTAGAGAGCTTCTGCCTCAGAGAAACTGGGTTAATTCTAGTTGTCCACATGAATATTTGGGCAGGGGATTTAAGCTCCCTAAACTTGTTGGGGAAATGATCCAGCTCTGTCTACCCCAGAAGGTGGTAGTGATCAGGATAAAATTAGCCAGTAGATATAAGTGGCAAAGTTTCATTGGCTCAGGAAGCAGAAAAACAGAAAACTTTATTCACATGGCTTAAAAAAAAAAAAAAAAAAAAAACCTGGCTTTAAATCTTTGAAAGCAATAACTAATATGCCATGATACATGGGATGTATTTTCACCAAGAAAGTAATTCTTCTCTTGCCCTTTTCCTAATGTAACTACATAAAATTTTCCTCTGGAATTTTCTCTGTTTAGACTTATGCTGTCCAGTCCTGTCACCACTAGATACCTGAGGCTATTTAAGTTAAAATGAGTAAAATTTAAAATTCAGTTCCTCAGTCACTCTAGCCACAAGTTAAGTGTTCAGTGGCCGCATGGACCAGTGACTACCATTTGATCATTGTAGAAAATTCTGTTGGAAAGCACTGGACTAGACTACATAGAATTGTATTATGTGTGTTTATGAATTTTTTTAAATATATACTTTAGAATCATCGCATGTAATGGTTTTATTCTTTCTGACCTCAGTTCATAAAGCAGGTAAGTGAAGTATGTCTATTCAAAAACATTAATTTGTTTTTTCACCTACATGGGCCTCAGTTGATTGTTTAGTCTCCTGCATCAGTGGCTTTCTGTTGAGAACTGGTTCCCTAACCTGAGGGAAGTGAATGGATTTTCTTAATTAAGGAAATAACAGGATGTAGAAGATTGAATGATTTGAAGAGCTAGCCTAATTGGAAATGTAATTGATTATGTTTTACCAGATGTCATTTCAAGAATGTCTTTTTCTTTTAAGATGCTAAAGAAAATCCTTATGGAGAGGATGACAATAAGAGCCCATTCCCCCTGCAGCCCAAAAACAAACGCAGTTATGCCCAGAATGTGACTGTCTGGATCAAACCCAGTGGCCTGCAGGTAACATGACCATTCACGTTGCTTCCTGCTGGGCAGGGGGAGGAATTCTGCAGGCAGACAGACATCTGATTTGATTTTCCTTTCATTTGATACTTAGTAATTCATTTACTTCCAATGTTTGTCATTATTTCCAAAAAGAATTTGAGGTGGCCTACAGTAAAACACGTATACAGCAAAATCACTTCTTAAAAATTTAGAGCAGCACAAAACCTAGAGCAAGAGGGGAGACAGTTGTGCCAGGAACCCAAGGGGAAATGATAATTGTATTTGAGCAATTTGGCTCTCAGCTTCCTGCTACCTGGGTCAGGAAAACTACATGTAGGGTTATATGATTTTTCTTGTCTGATAAAAGGAAGCATGTCAATTCTAGGGAGACACATTTTCCTGGCATGTTCAGTGTAAAATTTTTGACATGGTGAGGCCTTGACATAATGGCTTTTATCTTTAACATCCTTATCTTTTAAGAAGGATGTAAAAATCTTTGTTGGGTTATTTCTTCTGTCCCCATATAGAACCCAAGCAATGGCATTACACCTTAATTGCATAAAAACATCTTTATGGAAAACTAAGTTACACTGTTATCAAGGTATGCTGCTTTCAAGCAAAGTACTCAGTGATATTTCTCCTTCCACTGACTTGCAGTCATTTCTACCTATTTTTAAAAATTACTTTTTGAGCCTTTTAAGAAAAAGATTTTTACTTATTTGAGAGAGAGCATTCCAGTGAGAGCGAGCATGGGTTGCGGGGAGGGGGCAGAGAGAGAGAGAAGCAGGCTCCCCCGAGCCCCTGATGCAGGGCTCCATCCCAGGCCCCTGGGATCATGGCCTGAACTGAAGGCAGCCTCTTAACCAACTGAGCCATCCAGGTGCCCCTTTTTAGAGCCTTTTTTCTCATTTGAGCACCATTTTTTTTTCTTTATTCCTCCAATGAGTCCAACCTAAGCCAAACAAGAAGAGGTTAGGTCATCTAATAAGGGAAGTAGCTTCTGTTGATGGCACGGTTTCTTGTAGCCCCCTTACCACAGAAACTGAACTCATCCTGCCATGGCTAAGAGGATGGGGCTTTGTTGGCAAATCAGATTCTCTCTTTCCTATCATCCCTGACCCTAGTACTTCCCTGTCAGAAGGAAAGCTGAATTTTTCTTAAATTATTTTTTTTATTTATTTTTTTTAAGTTTTTTTATTTATTTATGATAGTCACAGAGAGAGAAAGGCAGAGACATAGGCAGAGGGAGAAGCAGGCTCCATGCACCGGGAGCCCAATGTGGGATTCGATCCCGGGTCTCCAGGATCGCGCCCTGGGCCAAAGGCAGGCGCCAAACCGCTGCGCCACCCAGGGATCCCTTCTTAAATTATTTTTAAATTTTGTTTTGGTCTTGGTGTATTTTTTTATCGTGAAAAACACATAAAAGTGATCATTTCAGCCGTTTTAAAGTATACAGTTCAGTGGCATTTAGTACAATCATAATGTTATACAACCATCATCACTATGTAGTTCTAGAACATTTTCATCACCTCAGGAGGAAACCTTGTACCCATTAAGCAAGTCACTCTACATTCCTAACTTCCCCCAGCCCTTGGCAACCATTAATCTGCTTCTTGACTCTATGGATTTGCCCTATTCTAGATATTTCATATAAACAGCATCATATAGAGGTGCCTGTGTGGCTCAGTTGGTTAAGTGTCTACCTTCAGCTCAGGTCATGATCCCAGGGTCCTGGGATCGAGCTCCACATTGGAATCTCCCTCTGCCTTTCCTCCTGGCTTGTGCTGTCTCTCACTCACTCACTCGTTCAAATCAAATCTTTAATAAATAAATAAGTAGCATCATAAAGTATGTGATTTTTTGTCTTTGGGTTCCTTCACTTAACATAATGTTTTCAACATTCAGACATGTTGTAACATAGATCACTACTTCATTCTTTATGATGGCCACATTTCTTTACCCATTCATTCAGTTGATGAACATTCAGATTGTTTCCATCTTTTGGCTGTTGTGAATAATGCTGCTAAGAACATTTGCCAAAAATTTTCTTTTGTTGCTATGCTATTGTCATAACTTAGAAGTCATTACCAATCCCAGGTCATGAAGAGTTACACCTATGTTTTCTTCTAAGAGTTTTTGTAGTTTTAACTCTTGCATTTAGGTCTCTGAACTATTTTTTTTGTACATGGTATGAAGAGTCCAGCTTCATTCTTTTACATGTGGATATCCAACTGTCCTGGCACCATCTGTTGAAGGGACTGTTCCTTCCCCCATTGAATGGTCTTGGCACCCTGGCCAAAAAAGCAGTTGGCTATAGATGGATGGGTTTAATTGGATGTATTTTTGTGGGACAAGTTCATTTCTGTCACTAGGGGATTTATTATCATCAAACATTTTGAAGGAGAGAGGTCCTTTACTAATTTGAATAGAATAGTGACATTAACTCAGAAGGGATCCGCTGACACTGTACCTCTGTTCCCATTTTCATTTCTCTAAACATTTAGAGCCATTCTTTTGTATTCTTTCCCCGTTGACTGCAAAATCTTACTGTTGAAATCTTTTTACCTTTGATAGACAGATGTACAGAAGATTTTAAGAAATGCAAGGAAACTACCTGAAAAAACACAGACATTCTATAAGGTGAGACTATCCGAATTATAGTGGAAGAGGGTGGGCTCTGGGATGTGTGCCAAAAATAAATGGTTCTCAATTGTCGGAGAATGTGATAGCAGAGTGAACATGGACAGCAGTTAGAAATATTTGGCTTATGCCTCAGTGTTTTCATTGATAAAGTCAGTAGAAGTGATAGGTCCACCACTGCCCTAAAGTCCAAGAATTGGAAGTATTTAAGTGACCTGATTTTGTGCACAAGGGCTCCTCTTTATTGGTGCTGCTGTGAGTGACTGAAGAAGTCAGAAGAACCTGTGGGCCAGCCCTGAACTCTCCTCATCACTCTCATATGAGTATCTAGTCCAACCCCAGGCAACCAGGATGACCTCCTGGGATGGTGATTTCCCAGAACATTCTTACCCACCCAAGAAGCTGCTTCCAGGAAGGACTACTAAAATTGTACTTTTATGAATTGGATAACGATGGCCCTCCGGAAACCTGCCTAACTAATCCAGAACTATTGGCAGAGGGAATAAAGTTATAACTAGTGAGTGGAGTTGGGGGTGCATTTAAGGAAACACCTTGTTTCTTCCTTTTCCATCTAGTGTTTGGTTGAAATGAAATTAAGTGGTGTGTGACGTATGCGGTGTTGTCAGTTGCGGCCCAGCTGCTAATAGTTCACGGCGCACACAGCCTCCCTCAGGCTAGCATCTCTTCCGGAGAACATACGTGCTACTTTGGGTGTTATCTCATTATCTTTATGTCACTGTTGTCTTCAAACCTAATTATGTGGCAAGCTGGTGAAATCAAGCAAGAGCAACCTTAATCAGAGTTCAAACTAGAGCTGCTTGGCCGCCATGCCCTCCCTCCCCATGAAGCCCATAGTGTACATGGCCCCTTGTGACCACTCCTTGGGGGTAGTCCCTCTCTTGCCTGCACACATTTGTCAACTGTCTACTCAAGAAGGCGTACTCCTGCTTTGGCCTTCTGCTGAACTTTAATCTTGCTAACAGGTGATAGTAGCGAGATGGTCAGAAAGCCCACTTCCAGCTGTATACAATCCCACTATCAGATGTGGAAGGGCCTCAGCCAGGCAACTGCGTCAGCCCCTACAGAGGACGAGGAGGAGGCCATCCTTCTTGCTTTGTGCATGAGACCACTAAGACCTGGAGAGGCTACACAATTGGCCTAGATTGCACTGCTGCTAAGTGGTTGACGGGGCTTTTTGAATTTCAGTTTCCATCCACTACCCGACCCTTCTTTTTGTGAAATCTTTCAGGTCAGACTTCTTGAATCTTTCAGAACCTCCACCAAACATGTTCATTGTTGTTTGGCCTAAGGCCCAGTCAGGAAGGAGGTTAGAGGGTTCAGAGCCCCTGAGGTTTGGGACTAGCCTTTTCCATGGCTGAGTAACAGGAAAAGTCATTCACTTGAGAGTTATGAGTGAATGAAATGTGCGCAAAGTGTCTCGTGTTTGGTGTAAGTGCTTATCAGCTGTGGTGATGACCACCTGTGTCTCAGCCAGCCAGCTTTCTGATCACCTGTAGAGGAACTCCCATCATGTCATCACACTCTCTTGTTACTGGCATCTCTACAAGCATTTGTTCTCCTATAAAAATGCTCAAATTAGGGGATCCAGAAAAACTTACTGAGTTGAGAGCACTTGGTAAGTATGTGATAAGGAAAATGCATTTCGTAAACATTGGTGGGGGTTTTCGATCGTTTCAGGAGCTAAACCGTTTACGAAAGGCTGCCCTGGCATTTGGTTTCCTGGATCTGCTAAAAGGGGTGGCTGACATGTTGGAAAGGGAGTGCACGCTGCTGCCCGACACAGCGCACCCAGACGCCGCATTCCAGCTGACCCATGCCGCGCAGCAGCTCAAGCTGGCCAGTACTGGCACCTCCGAGTATGCCGGCTATGAGCACAACATCACACCGTTGCACACAGACTTCTCTGGGAGCAGCGCTGAAAGGATGTGACGCTGACTATGGGAACCTGCCTTCTTTTTTTCATGACAGGTGAAAATGACTTGGGGGTAAAAACTTTCCAATTCGTTCACCTCTGTAAGAACCACCTAAAGACCCTCTGAGGCTGCCTCAGAAGTACTGGCTTCTGAGTTTCAGTGACTGCTCGAACCTGAGGAGGGTTCTGAAGGGTGGTTGGCTGCTTGGGCTTTGACCTACGCTTTCTGGGGCTGAGTCTTTAAGCCCAGAAATCCACTGTTGCTCTCATGATGAGCACATCTCCTGAGAAACTTAAAAGACTGCTGAGCACAGAGCTCTCCCCACTTCTCAGGAAACCTAATCAGCGAGGGTTCTCTGGCTTCTCCTCTCCCAACCATTTGGATATTTTCCCACTTCTGTCCTTGGAATGAGCAGCCCAAATCGTCTGGGATTTGCTAAGTACAAGCCCAACACTATTAAGTTTCAGAACCTTAGAACTCGGGCAAAACCTTGATGGTAATAACCCTTTGGTGCTTTTGGTATGTCTTGACATGACTTTTCAACAGCAACCAGGAATGTGTAAAATGATTCCTGTTGCTTCAAGTTTTGTTCTGTTTTTTGATGAAAATAAAATACTTCATTTTCTATAAAACAGATTCCCTGGGAAACTAATGGGTCCTTGCCTTTCAGCCTGTCCTAGCATCTGAATGTAATTTCAGCTTCCTAAGTGGCCAGATTCGTAAATCCTGAGTTCCTTGGGTTCCATGCGGACATCCCTGTTTCTGGTTAGGTCTCTGCCTACGCCAGGTTCCACCCAAGTGGAAACGGTACCAATCCATTAGCTAGCTTCGTAACGTTGGCAAGTCACATAACTTCTCCGAGTTTTCTGTCATCAGTGCTTTTCAGATCACTCTGGATTTCCTGAGGGATCACTCCTGCAGGCCTCAACCCAAGCAACCCTTTAACATGCTGAGTTCAACATTTCACCAGGCTATCTACTATTTTGTCTGAACAAAGGACTTTCTCATTGACAGCTTGACAACCTCTCAGACTAAATGATCTGTAAACACAGGCTATTAGGATTTTGATTGTAAATGTTTAATAGAAATACACAATCTTTTGCTTTCTCAGACAGCAATAAAGAAGTTTAGAACAATCACTAAGAGTACAGGACTCTGCCACAAAGATGCAGCATGTGCTGCAAAGCTGATCTGGCCAAGTAAACAAAGTCAGTTGAAAGAACATCAGAAGTTAACACAAACAAATGTTGACAGAAGTTACAGACATGCAAAATACCCGTCAGTGCAATGAACTTGTTAAAAAAAAACAACAAAACCAGCCAACCTGTGCTAGTTAGATGTTTTTAGGTCAAACCCACATTCCCATGTCGGGCCCAGAGAAAGAGCACAACTCACAGAGTCTCCTTTCCCCCAAGGACAATAGGAATACAGAACAGAAAGCTCTCGTGCTCTTATATTCTTTTATACAAGCATCACTTCTAACACATATTTTACTTGGAATGTAGTAGAGCAAACAATGTTTTTGACAATGGCCAAACTTTACAATGTCAACCTTTCTCTCAGTTTCTCTGTTGGTGGGTTTCCCGCCAGGAAGCTTTGTTAAGCTCCTCCAGCCAGAGTTCTTACTCTGATTTCACTCTCTGAGAGAAGAGTGAAACAACAGAACAAAGGCAGGTGTTTTTGGGGTCCGTTCCGCCCGTCACTCTGACAGGTATACAAGTAAATGGACTCAGCCAAGGCAGAGGAAGGAAGAAAGCTGTTTCACGACTGTCTTGTAGGTGTGTTTCATCCGCTCCCAGGTTGCTACAGGCTGCACTGCCAGCAGCTGTTACTACCTACCAGGTGGACCCTTCGGACACCCTGTAGCACACTTGGGTTTGGAACTCTTAGAATCTCACGGTTTTCTAAACTAATGTTCCATCGTTAGTGTTGAAAATAGTTCTGACTTAGCTCGGAATGAAGTAGGTGATCATGGTGTTCCAAGGTTCTGACTGGTTTCTCCCCATTCTGTGCCTCCTCAGTGTGCACACAGGTAAGCCCTGTCCTATCAGGTGGTGTTAGAAGCCAAAAGATGATCAGGAGTAATCTGTGTTCTCTGGCCCCACTCAGACTCAGAAATGTTTTATCAGTGCCTAAGTCAAACTTGATTTTCAAAAAAAAAAAAATCAAGGCCACCCCACTTCACAAGTCACCTCTTGGGTACAGAATGTGTAAGGTACTGCCTGAATCACTTTCACAGGCAACAGTGCTTGTTTTTATCACAAGCAACCGCTGAAATGAACAAATCCCAGCTATGAGAATGGCCAGTACCTGGTAGGGTTAGGGCACTGAAGAAAGATCTCTGGCCCATGTGAGAGCGACAGGACAAGGAGTACATGGGGGTAGGGCTGAGTGAGTCTTTTGCTGTCATTAATGGAACACACAAGAACAAACCTGTCCTCAGGTATCAGGAATCCATGTCATGCAAGTATTACACTAAGATAATACAGATATTCAGGAATGTTACTGGAGAAAAGGGTAATATATATATATATATATATATATATATATATAGCCTCACTGAGAATTTAATCATTTAACTTTAAAAAAACTTTTACATCAGTACAAGAAGGTAAAACTGTAAGAATTATAGATTAGGCTCAAACTGGCAAGAAATCATCTAAATTTCTCTTTTCAGTGGATCTTTTTCTTTTTTTGTCCAAAGCGCCGCCTGCGCTGTTTGTAAAGATGACGGAAATTGATGTACAACCCTGAAAAAGAAAAAAGAAAAAAAAGACAATGAGGGACCAAGGGAAAAGACTGAGGGCATCTTGGTCTATGTTTATAACCAGAAGCTTCTGGGGCAGGGACTATCTCCAGATGGCTGCTTATCCTCATCCCCACAGCACCGTGCTTACTACTGCAGGGTGCTCGGGAATTGTTAACTCTGAACAAGTTATCGTCAGTGCACTAGAGACCACTCACTTTGTCCCCAGTGGGTTTACTATTTCCTCTTCTCCCGTATTCTAATATGAAAATTTTCAATCATAGTGTACAGTAAACCAACACTTAGATCTACAACTTTAACTTTTTATTATATTCACTTTATCGCCTACCCATCGCCATCTCATTTTTGATGTATTTCACTGTAAGCTACAGACATCAGTATACTTCACTCCTAAACATCTCATTAATAAGAGTTCAGTTTTCCTTTGTTCTTTCTTTCAAGGTTAAGATTTACATTAAATGAAATATAGAAATCTGAATAAAAAACCCAATTTTTGATTCAAGGCTACACAATAACCTGTATTAAGCAACAGTCTTAAAGGTATGAAACACTTTTCTAGGAAGTAAATTAGAAAATCGCAGGATTTCAGAGTCAGAAAAAACTTTTAATCCTACTTGACCACTAACAAGTTCTGTGGCTTAGCCCCACCTCAGTTTCCTCATTGTACAAGAAGGTTAACAACACCTAATTTACAGGCTTACTAACGAGAGAATGAATGTTATGTTTACAAAAGCACTTTAATCTATATGCTAATGTAACTGAGTGTACTTCTAAATTACACAAATTTGAAATTTATTTCATTCTAAAGAATAAGAAAAACTACATTGTGGTCAAAAGCAATATGAATATAAAACCTTGTAAACTGGAGTGTACAAAATGAAGAAAAGGCACTAGGGTTAATGCACATTAAAATATTACCCTTCTAACTTTTCTAGTAAAATATTTCAAGGGTCCTTCCAATACTTATTCCTCTTGAACACGTTCAGTATGCACACCTCATGGAGCCTAGTTGCAGTAACACTAGCTTTATCCAGTAGTAGAGGTAAAGAACTCTTTTAATAAGTGCATTTTCCAAACTGAAGCATACTCCCTTCAAGAGCCAAACATTTTAACATTTTCTGGTTAGAAATCTTTCTGAAATAAATTACACCCTTTCTGAAATAGAAAAGAAGGAGAAATTGAATAAAATTTCACCTTTAGCAAATAAAGAAAGAAAGAAAGAAATAACCAACCAACCAACCTTTGGCAGATGGTCTATACCCATAATGTAACTTGTGCTTTGCCATGTGCTGGTACCCTAAGGGGCTCCTAAGGGTGTGGGTCTCTTGTCCCCCAGTCCTAAATGATCAAGACCACTGAGTTTCTTGGATATACTTTTCATGGTCTTCCTCTCACTGGGGCAGCTAGCCTCCCAGATGGTCCCCAGTGATCCTACCTCCTGTATCTCCTACCCTTGTGTATCCCCTCCCATACTGTACCAGGTAGGACTGTGTAACCAACAGTATATGGCAAAAGTGGTGGTATGTCACTTCTGAGATGAGGGGATAGAAGGCAGTATGGACCTGATAAAGGTGCAAATCGTGTCTACAATGGTAATCATTACAATATATCGATGAACCAAATCAACACGTATACCTTAAATTTACACAATTTTATGTCAAATATATTTCTATTAAAAAAATAAATTTTTTTTTAAAGGCAAAAAATGAAGAGTGTGGCTTCTGGCCCTCAAACCACTTGCTCTGTGGGAAGCCATGTCCCAAGCAGCCACATGGAGAAGTACTGTGGCAAGAAACTGAAGCCTCCTGTTCACAGTTCCATGAGTGAGCTGGAGCAGATCTTCCAATCCCAGTCAAGACTGCAGAAACCGCAGCCCCTGACAGAGACCTCAGAGGGACTCTAAGCCACCCAGCTAGGCTGCTTTCTGACCCTCAGAAGCCATATGCGATAATAAGTGTTCACTGTCGGCTGTTGTCACTGAACATTGTCAGTATTCAGCTGCTAAGTTTTGGGGTAATTTGTTACCACAGCAGTAGATAACTAACATACTATCTGTTGTCATAGCCTGTTGCTAGAAGACCAGACAGTCCTACTTAATTAGGGCCACCTTAAGATTTCTATGAACTAAAACAGAGAGAAATATGTAAATTATATTAAATGCATTAGAACTTCATCTAAAACAGTCCTTCTGGTCAGGAAGGCTTTTAAATTTCTCATATTTGCAATAATTAGGTTTACTTCTTTTAGTTCTTAGTTTTTAGGAATTAAGGCAAAGATCTGAGATTTTATATCAAAGAAACTTAACATATAAGCAGGTTTTACATGAGCAGCAGGGGGGGCCTTATTATTAGATGGAAGCTTTATGACATATCTTAGCTGCTCAGAGGCCTTGGCTGCCTTCTTCCTTCTTTGCTGCCAGTGGTATTATACAATAACCTCTGAACACTCTGGATAAGCAATGTGTCATAAAATTAGTAAAATTAAAATATGCTTCTTAGTCTACTTCTAAAGAGCTTCTTACATTGTTTTAAACATGAGATATGGTACATTCCCAGTGACTGAGAGCATGCCAAGAATATAAACTCACCCACTGGTGATTTGGAAGAAATATATAGCATATTCTCCTCATGGGTTTGTTTTATAAAATAATATTTTTAACTCTATACTACTCTTCTGGAAATAACAAGCCTACTAAAGGCTTTGAAAACTTTGAGTCATTTAACTCTATCCTCTAAGAAGTAACAGGGAAAAGCCAATACTTACCTAAAAATAATATTATAAGATAAATCTGAAGAAAAAAGGAAAATCTAACTTTGATTTTCACCGGATATGGCAATGTGAAACTGAATCTTCCTGTTTCGTTGAATACTGGAATTGACTGGATCACTGAGACAGCTGAAAGCAGAAACAAGAACTTGTCAGAAGCAAATGAGATACAGTACCATCTAGTGAGAGAAGCTTCTAACCCCCCCACCCCACCCCAGTTTCGGTTCCAGCTGTGCTGAAAATGCTTCCTCCCTCTTGGTACCTGTTTCATTTCTCTCCCTAGTTTTTACAAAAGATGAGCCTCCAAGCTGACAATATGAAGGAGGAACATCCATTTTGTTTGTTTGTTTGGTTTTTTTTTGGAACATCCATTTTGATAGCACTGAGCTTATGGTTTTCTATTCTATAAAATGGGAGAGAAAAATCCCTACCTGCCTCACTCACTAGGTGTTTGTTAGAATAAAATGAAGTCATTGTGAGAACCTGCTTTGGAAAACTCTAAATACCATATAAATAGGAAGCATGCAATACATGAACACCCAGCTTCCAAACCTTACAAAAATGAGCTATTTCCCTGGAATAGTCCGGGTACCAGGAGTTTTATGGAAGGAAGCCACAAGAAAGAAATTCTTAAAAAGTCTAACACCCGTATATCCGACTAAGGCTGGCAGAGGAAGGAAGAAAGCTTTGGCCTATCAGCTCAGCTATCCTTTGGAACCAAGCTTATAAAACCTAGTGCTGAACAGAAAGTACCTTCTGCCAAACATCCTAGAGGATACAGGGGGATCCACACAGTGTAACGAAGCCATGTGAGCACCTTCCAATCCATGTCAATGCAGGAAAGCATGTAGAAGGGGTACCTATTGAAAATAAGGAATTCAGATGTGAAAAGCTACTTCAGGTCCTCAATGCAACCCTAGAGCATCATTCAAGAAGACTAATTTCACAATGAGCCACACACGGCTTCTTCAGAACAGAATTATAGTCCTGGGCTGTCTACTCACAAACTCCCATCACACTCTTCTCCCAATTTTCAGTGGATGTGAACTCTCTTTGATGGCAGACTAAGTTTAGGTCGTAAAGGAACCGTCTTTGGAATAGTTCAGTATATGGAATGAATGTTCAAAAGCTCTTTGCTTTTTAAGTTCTGATTTATGTTCTAAGTAGGTAAGGATGACAGACACCTTGATAATTTATCTCTGGATAAAGGAATGCCATCAAAGTATATGGGGCCCTTGGGTAGCTCAGTTGGTTAAGTGTCACTCTTGATTTTAGCTCAGGTTATGATCTCAGGGTCATGAGATTGAGTGTGGAGTCTGCTTAAGATTCTCTCTCCTCAAAAAACAAAAAAAAAAAAAAAAAGATTCTCTCTCTTCTCCAGAACTCTGCCCTTCTCCCACTTAAAAATAAAACAAAAAAAAATTCAAAATTAAAGTATACAAAAGACTCCTAACCTAGAAGTAGATACACTCTTTTTAAAAAAGAGATAACAAAAAAGAAATTTTTCTTCCCAGAGTTAATATTAAGTTTTTATAATCTCTTTCACCTCTGTATTAGTAGATTAGAGGGTATACGGGATACTATTCAGAGCACAGTTAAGACACAATCTAGGGCTGCTCCCGCCTCTTCTCCCTCTCAACTATTAACTTTGCCAAAATATCTCCAAACCCAGAGCTGAGGAGTCAGTCTGCAAAACCCTTGCTCCACCTGACCAAAAAAGAAATGGACTATGTATGGTCGGGTAGAGAAAAATACCTCTACTTTTAATATTTTCATTGTTGTTGTTAAAGATATTTTTCCTACTGACGACTGAGAATGGCAGATTCAGATAAGGGGTTGATTCAAACTTCAGTAATCTTGTAGTAAAAGATATATTTCCATCATTCTTCTAGTAGGCTGGTCTTCACTGGTTCCATCCAACCTGCCTACTCCCTCCACATTTCTTCCCCTTTCAAAATTTTCCCATGTGGATGAGCCCTCTTTCCAACAAAACAGCAAGATCCTGAAGGGTAAGATGGTAAGATGGGTCTTTCCCTTCTCTGCATCTCTTGACTCCCTCCCTCTGCTCGCCAGTGCCCAGGCTGGTACCATCTATGATCTAATGACTGCTTTAAAAAAAAAAACAAAAAAAAACAAAAACAACAACAAAAAAAACATGGCTCAGTCGCCTGGGTGGCTCAGTCGGTTAGGTATCTGCGTTCAGCTCAGGCCATAATCCTGGGGTCCTGAGATCAAGCCCCACATCAGACTCCCTGCTCTGTGGGGAGCCTCCTTCTCCCTCTCCCTGCCGCCTCCCCCTCCTTGTGGCCCCTCTCTTCTCTCAAATAAAATCTTTAGAAACAAAACAAAACAAAAAAAATGCCTCATCTTTGCAGAGCACACAGATGCAGCTAGAGCTCTCCACTCATGGAACCTTAATCTCAAACCAAATGAGACTCCAAATAAAACTCCCTCCAGAAAAGAGCTGCTCCAGAAGAGGGAGAAGCATTCAAACTACCAAGCTGGCATTTCTACCCACCTGAAAACTTCAACTGCACTCCACGAATAAAACACAAAGAAAACCACAGCTTTGTTTTGCATTTCTTCCATGGTGCCAAAGATGATAAACAAAATGAAATTTCTTCCAAGAAGCTATTAAAAGAATCCACAAGAGAGGAAAAAGTTTAAATATATATTCTACAAAAACTATATAAATGCATTATCTAAAACCTAGTGCCTCTAAATTCAAGGTAAATAGAAAAAAACTGAGGGCTGCCTAGCTGGCTCAGTCGGTGGAGCAGGCAACTCCTGATCTCAGGGTCGTGAAATTCAAGCCCCACACTGGGGGGGGGGGGGGGGGGGGGGCGGGTAGAGATTACTTAAAAAATTAAAAAGCAACAAAATCTTTTTAAAAAGGAAAGAAAAAGGCTGAGCTCAGCTAGTTAAGCTTCTGCTCCAGTTTTGGAGCAAGTTAAAGTACCCAAAGCAGTCTTTCTGAATAGACTGTGTATAGTGTGTAAATATATCATCACAAATAGCGTATTTTCAAAAATGCTCACACACATTCAGATGCAGTTTAAAGAACGCTGCCAGAAGCCCACTTGTGTCTGCAGACCCCAAGTTTAGATCCAGAGCGTTACCAGTGTGGCAGTCACCCCTAAGTAACTACTATCTCGTGTTAACCATTCCATTGCTTCCCTTTATAGGTTTACTGCTTATGTACGTAGTTCTAAATAGTATCCTGTTTCACTCTTGCCTGGTTTTTTTCACTCTGTTTTTAAACTTTCTGAAATAGATCGTATTATTCTGTGACTTGTTTCTTACTGTTGTTATGCTTCCAAGACGCATCCATGTTGGCACGTATGGTGCTGTCCAACACCAGGAGGCTCGGCTCACGCTGCATTCTACATGAATGGCACTCCCCAGAGCCGTGCGCTGTGATGATACCGAACCCCTCCCTTCCACTCCACCCTAGAAATTCTAGCCTCATGCTTACCTGCACTACCCTTTGATCTACAAAAAATACTATTCCACATGAGCGGGTCACTCGCTTATCCTCTTTGATTTTTTAGACTGAACAAAACAGCCTCTCTATCCAAGAACAGAGAACCCAGGAGTAACAAGGGTTACAATCACCCTTTACCCATGCCATTGATACTATCAGAATGCCAGAGCTGATGTACCAGAGAAGGGTAGAACTATAGAAAGAATACTCCAGAAGAGACTAACCAGCAATCACCTGTTTCCCCCTGAGTCTGGGTAGGTGGGATTTAATAGTATATAATCTCATGGTGAGGAAATAGGGCAAGGAAGTTAAAAGACTTTGATGCCCTGTTCCTGATAGCAATCTTCCAAATACTAGAAAATACAGATGTATTGAGGGAGGGGGGAATCCCCATATCAGTCAAAAGAGTCCCCTGCATCTATGGAAGAAAGCCCAAAGTGCAAAGAGCTCCTAGGATTGCAATGCCTTCACCTACTCAAGCTGGGAGCAGACCAAGCACATCTCTACCTGAAAAGATTGTGGGTAAGTTTTTCTGCTTCTGCTTGAGAATCAGGTTCCCCTCATCTTAAAGCCTTTTTATAACTTTGTGATTTTAAGATGTTATAAACAAACCAACCAGACTGGAAATGGTAAAAGTCTACTTTGGAAAATATCCCTGGGCTTTGAGTTTTCCTCCTTGTTCAGAGAAAACCATGCTACTCCTGTGCAAAGAGAGATTTTTATGCATTGAGACTTCCCAGCTAATTACAGCATACCTACTAAACACTGAAATCTGAGGTCAACTGTTCAGTACCTGGATAAGACAAGGGATCACTGGTGACTTAGTGACGCCAATTGCTGCATTGATAGTTTCCACAACTGACAGCATCTGGCAGAAATACATCATGTCGGCCAAGGTATGGAATGTGTCATAGAAGGACTCTATGGGACAAAGATACATTAAGGGTAAGTCACGATGGGATGACCACTGGCTGTTATACTATATGTTGGCAAGTTGAATTTAAATAAAATATTTTTTTAAAAGGGTAAGTAAAAAAAAAAAGAAAGAAACCCAAAACAAAAATAAAGGGTAAGTCAAGTAGCTAATTCCAACAGAATTATTTCTCAAACTAGATAACTCCTTGCATGAAAGGAATTTAAAGATAAGTATAATAAACAGCCAGTCAGACTCAAGTTTACTCTCCAAACTAAGCCGGTGGGAACAAGCCTGTGAGGTCATGAATAGTGAACTCTACTAGTTATTAGAAAGTTAACACATAAACCCTGTATGTCCTTCTCATTTTAAAAGGCAAGGAAATTAAAAAATTAAAAATAAATAAATAAATAAAAAGGGATCCCTGGGTGGCGCAGCGGTTTGGCGCCTGCCTTTGGCCCAGGGCACGATCCTGGAGACCCGGGATCGAATCCCACATCGGGCTCCCGGTGCATGGAGCCTGCTTCTCCCTCTGCCTGTGTCTCTGCCTCTCTCTCTCTCTCTGTGTGACTATCATAAATAAATAAAAATTAAAAAAATAAATAAATAAAAGGCAAGGAAAGGGCAGCCCCAGTGGCTCAGCAGTTTAGCGCTGCCTTCAGCCCAGGGCGTGATCCTGGAGACCCGGGATCGAGTCCCGCGTCATGCTCCCTGCATGGAGCCTGCTTCTCCCTCTGCCTGTGTCTCTGCCTCTCTCTCTCTCTCTCTCTCTCTCTCTCTGTGTGTGTCTCTCATGAATAAATAAATAAAATCTTAAAAAATAAATAAATAAATAAATAAATAAATAAATAAATAAATAAATAAATAAATAAATAAATAAAAAAAAATAAAAGGCAAGGAAAAGAAAGCATACCTAGATTTCCTTCAGTTACTATAAGCTGAAAAGCCAATGTAACAGGCCGGAGATCAGTCTGGTCAGATCCATTATCTCACTGGATTCAAAATTAAATTATAGCACATATACTGAATGCAATCTAGCCTATGAAAATCTCAAAATTGTACAATCATAAATAAACGCAGAGGTCCAAAAGTAGTGAATAAAACTTTCAAAAACTTTATTTGCATTTTACATATTTCATCTTAATAACTCTTATTTTAAGAATCTATCCTAACTACAAAATCTAAAATGAAAAAAAAAAATCCACAAAAGTTTCTGAGGCACAAAGTCTTTCTCCGAAGCATTTTTCCCAAGTATATTAAAGTAATGTTTGTCTGAATACCTAAGCATATAGAAAGTTGGAGTAAACTACAGTAGAGCTACTTCATGGAATATTATGTAATGATTTTAAATGACAATTATTGCTTATAGGACCATCTGTGATTGCAGTATCAGCTGTGAGCGGACCATAAAATAAAATCCTTTACTTTTCATACTGATCCTTACTTGACACCCTGCACTCCTACATTCTTCTTGCCATGTTTCTCAACCAAGGTACTATTGATATTGCAGGCAGGACAATCTTTTGGCCTGCCTTCACCGTGCACGAGGTTTAGGGTTCTTGGCTCCCTGCCTATGAAATACAAGGACTGGCCCCAAGGACCTGGCACAGTTAGGCCAGTGACCAACAAAGATGACATTTGTAGGAGTCCCCAGAAGATCTGGTTTAAACATCAGTTGAATAAAAAAGGCCCTTGCAAAAAAAACTTAAAGAAGCCCTCTAAATATTTTTGCAAAACTGATCTGCTCTACTATCCTGCTACAAAGTCAAATGCGAAATGAAGAACGGTTTATAGTGTTATCATATAATTTTGACAGAAAAATTCCAACAGTAATTTAGTTCAGAATTAGATGAATTCTTTTCTTTGGAAGAATTAACGTAAAATTACAACGGCAACTTAGATTTTGCTACATATAAGACAAAAACAACTTATTCTCTCAATTTTAAATCTCCCATTTCAAGATAAAATCCCAACCAAATCTTTTTGTCAACATTTCCAATGAAATTCTGGTGTCCATTTTAAGGGGATTCACATTAAGGTGGCATTTCTCCTCAGATAAATCTTTGAAAAATGAAGACCTCCCGTTGGGAAAACACAAAGCTGTGACTAAAGATTTGGCATGTGCTGAACAAAAATTAGATCTCGTGGCTTTGCTAGGAGTTTACATCCCTGTCTCAATTCAGGCATAGATGCTGAATTTCTCAAATGATAATTACAAAGAATTTTATTAACAAAATGCTTATAATTTTGCTTTTAAAACCAGACAGAAAATTGTGGACACACACAGTAGGATTATAATTTCTAAATCTTAAAAAAAAAAAAAAAGTCAGTCGGGGTGGCTCAGTGGTTTAGCACTGCCTTCGGCCCAGGGTGTGATCCTGGAGACCTGGGATCAAGTCCCGCATTGGGCTTCCTGCATGGAGCCTGCTTCTCCCTCTGCCAGTGTCTCTGCCTCTCTCTCTCTCTCTCTCTCTCTCTCTGTGTCTCTCATGAATAAATAAATAAAATCTTTAAATAATAATAATAATAATAATAATTTCTAACTGCAGGAGAAAAACTAAAAGGAAATGTATGGCTATATTAATAGTGATGGACAACGGCTTATTTACCTCCTCTTCTCTCCCCCCACACCTCTACCCTGGTTTCCCCCTCTTTCCAAATTAGCTTAAATCACCATGTTTACTTTTATAATTTGAAAACAAAAAAACTGTTTTAAGCAGTAAAAGGCACTCATGTTAATGGGAGGAGAGATACTATAATGTGGTAGTATAATACAGTATACTGTCTGGACAGTATACATGGAAATCCTTAAAAATGATCTCCCATTTAATCTCACAATTCCATATCAGGAATTGTTCCTTGCTCCTGAGAAAGCTTTGTGGGTTGGAAGGATATACACGAAGGTGCCAAGGATCTGTTGCTCTCATAGATGGGATTACAGTAGAGTGTTTATTTAAGTCTTTGTTTTCTGATTTTTCTGTAATTAACACATTGTATTTTTAACACATTTTTATAATTGGAAATTTTTTTTTAATTTAATTTTTTAAAAATCTTATCTACTCATGAGAGACACAGAGGGAGAGGCAGAGACATAGGTAGAGGGAAAGGGAGGTACAGGCTCCCTGCGGGGAGCCTGATACAGGACTGGATCCTAGGACCCTGGGATTATGCCTTGAGCCAAAGGCAGATGCTCAACCACTGAGCCACTCAGGTGCCTCAGGAACAATCTTTTTAAAAAATAAAATTAGAGTGCCTGGGCTCTTAGTATTCCTTAAGAGAGACCTAGGTAAGCTCAAACAAGAGTTTCTAGACAAGCCCAAGAGTTTGCTAGTGTTTCCTCAGCAACAAGTTTAGCAAGTACATGTTTACATGAAAAACGAAGTCTATGTGTGGAATTTGCCATTTACCAACATCCTTCATTCAAAAGGGAAAAACCGCAAATGGCAAACTGGGTGCAAGGCACCAGGTGCCAGGTCCTTATCACGTCTTCTGAGGACGGGTAAGGGAAGAATTAAACCAGCAGCTCCATTCCAGAAGGTGGTTTAGTAAGGGGCTGAGAGCCAAAATAGAAATTACAAATCCAAGCAGCTTAAACACATGACCCAGATAACTTAGGAGCTTTGGGACTAGATCACCTAATGGCCTGCAGGCTTGCACAGGTACACGGAGAATCAATCTAACAATGTTAAATGAAATTATCAGGTATTTGCGTGTCCCTTTCATTCCATGGAACTTGTGATCAATCCATAGTAATAAGAACCACAGGTTGGAGACTTGCCTTCTTTAAGTAACTCATCTGTAGACCTTTGGTCACACGTGACGATAAGACACTAGGCATTTGAGAAGTTCTTCACTAGCCTGCCACTGGTGCTTTGCAGAATTCTAGGCCATTAAGAAGGCTGGACAAATGACATGTACTTCTTTGAAATGACTCTAGAGCTACCGACAATTCACTTACTACAAACCTCAGATGGGAAAATTTAGGACTAAAGATAAAATAGACTATAGGACATTTTTCTTTTTTTAAACAGAGCTTGTATTTTCAATTATACTTCTATTTTTCCTATTTCTTGTACAAAATATGGACAAATTTCTAAATTACCCACATCCAAACCATTTTCGAATGATGAATTCTTTTCACTCTTTTTACATGTATTGGTTCAGTTTTTCCCCCTTTTTATATGATATGAAGAAAATGGAAGAACAAATTGATATATTATTTTTTAGCCTATCGTATTTCTCCATGTTATATGAACTCTTTAAGTACTTTATATCTGCTTCACAACATTCCACTGAGCAAATATGCTAAAGTAATCCCTCACTGATGGGCATCTAGGTAGTTTCTAACTTGTCACTAATATAAGTAATGCCAAAATGTGTATGTTTTTTAAAAAGCTTTTTTTTTGTAGTTTCAGTTACTATAGTTTCAAGGATATCAGTGACGAACAGTTCAGTGTCTTGAAACGCTTTGCCAAATGATTTTCCAAAAGAGTCATTGTACTTCTATACCCTCCCAGTGACCACCAGAGTGTCTATTTTAGCATATGTCCTCTTGAGTTAGGTACTGCTTTAACTTTGCAAAACTGACAAAGAAAAATCTGATTTTTATTTCCTTTGTCATTATTGAGTTAAACATTTTTCTGTATATTAAAGAGTTTCCCTCTTGGGAACTGCCTGCACCTGACTTCTGTTTATCTATTCCATAGAGTCTATACATTTTTAAATCAATTTGTAACAAACTCTTTACAGGTAATCAACCTTTGTTAGTATTTGTTGCAATTTTCTACCAACCCTCATCCCCATGCTACTAACCTCAATATACTTTTAATCTTTGTGTTATCTTAGCTGAGGTATTTTTAGATATATAGGAATTTAGATATTTTATGTAGTCAAATATATTAACCTATTCTTTATGATTTCTCCTTTTTTACCTTAGAAAGTAATAACCTTCTGGGACACCTGGGTGGCTCAGTGGTTGAGCATCTGCCTTCAACTCAGGGCGTGATCCTGAAGTCCAGGATCGAGTTCCACATTGAGCTCCCTGTGGGGAGCCTGCTTCTCCCTCTGCCTGTGTCTCTCTCATGAATAAATAAACAAAATCTTAAGAAAAAAAAAAAAAAGCCCTAACCTTCCACATGAGATTTTTTTTTTTTAAGATTTTATTTATTTATTCATGAGAGAGACACAGGCAGAGGGAGAAGCAGGCCCCATGCAGGGAGCCTGCCGTGGGACTCGATCTTGGGTCTCCAGGATAACGCCCTGGGCTGAAGGCGGCACTAAACCACTGACCCACCTGGGCTGCCCCCACATAAAATTTTTATAAACATTTATTCGATCTTCTGTTATGTTTTAAATCTTTGACACAGACTCTTAAATCCTCTAGGGGAATTTATTTTTGTATACAATGTGAGGAAAAGAGTCAGATTCCTTGCCTCCCTCATGCACCCAAACCTAACCAATTTTTCCTGGAAACATTATTAGAATTCCCACCCAAGGGCAGCCCAGGTGGCTCAGCGGTTTGGCGCCACCTTCAGCCCAGGGCGTGATCCTGGAGAGACCCAGGATTGAGTCCCACGTCGGGCTCCCTGCATGGAGCCTACTTCTCCCTTGGCCTGTGTCTCTGTCTCTCTCTCTGTGGCTCACGAATGAATAAATAAATACTTAAAAAAAAAAAAAAAAAAGAATTCCCACCCAATAAAAATGTATTGGCTATTTCCATTTCCACTGATTCATGATTCCTTTTATATCGTACATATAACTGATATATATATATAATGTACATATATATTTATTTACATTTTATATATATATATAAAATATAAGAGCTATTTTTGGACTATCTTATCTGCTCTATTGGTTATTCTCTTCTTATACTCATGCTACATCATTTTAATTATCATTCTTTCATATCAGACAGAAAGTGCTCTCCCATTACCCTTTCCTACTCCAAATTTTATTACCTATTTGTTGTTCACAATACAATTTCAGAATACTTTAGATCACATTCTCAAAAATTTTCCATTGTCATTTACTTTTTGCCCGAATTTCTGTTAAATGTACAAGTTAATTTTTAAAAAACCATACAAGTTAATGTGTCAAGAATGAATATCATCATGATAGTCTTTTCATTCGTTTTTGGAATAGCCCCTTTGAGAATCTACTTAGGTTCCCAAAGGGTGAGATCCTTTTTGTTTTTGTTTTTTGAGATCCCTTTTGGACTTGCATTAACTTTGGCACCAGAAATACCATATAAGTTTATTTGGTTATAAATGAACTGCCATGTCATGAACAGAGAAAGGAACGCAGCCCAAGAGGCACCTCTGGCCAGCTGTATGAATGGGGGCAATTTCTTAGCCTGTTCCCTCACTTGTTAAGTGGACACAATCTCCAGTCAGCTTGTTTCACAAGGCCAAGGGAAATCAGAGACACGGAAGTTGCCACACAAACGTGGGGGGGTTATTATTAATATCAAAGGTAGAGTATTATTGATACCTTCGGTGGATAGTAGGCTAAACTACTGGCAAAAGGAAAGTTTGTGTTGAAATTTTGTGCTTGCCTTTTCCCAAAATAAAGAACCGCACGGTCATGTTGACAAAGATCCAGGAGAATCCCAAGAACTGCACGAGGTTATACATGAACAGGTATCCTTTCTTCAAGCTTGTAAGAGCTGAAAAGCAAAGCAAGATAAGAAACTATTACAAGCAGAGCTGCAGCAGGAGCAGAGTGTGGGGCAGACCTGGATGACTGCACCCCTCTCTTGCACTGGGTGCCCTGAGCTCCCAAACAGATACCTGGCCAGATCTGCACCAGCCTGCACTCCTAAGCCCAAAGAGAAAGTCGTAAAGTCATAGACACTGCATTCCAAGGTACGTCTTTACCAGTCCTTCTCCTCATGGCTTGAATGTACAGACATAATAAACCCAAGGAGAAAAAAGAAAAACTACTTCTGGCAAAGCATGACCATCTTAGGAAGCAATGTAGAAGGCAAATAGAGCTACACTTAGCTCCTGCTCTTGTCATTTTCATATAAACTAGTTTAATTGTTCTTGCAATTTTTTTTAAGTTCACGTATGGCAAACTAACTCAGAGAAACAGAAATAGAACAAGAAAAGAATTCTGGCATTTGATCACATACGCATTCAACCAAGCATCAACTGCACACCTACAACGTGAGAGGTCCTGAGGGGTACCCCTGGAATTCAAAGATGTTAAGACTTGATGTCCCTTCAAAGAACTTACAATCTGAAAGCTGTAATACAAGATAGAGAGGAACAGGTAGCTGTCTTGTGAAACCCTTAAGGTGAGAAAATGATATTGAGCCAGGGAAGTGGGGAGCAGGCAGGTCAGTGGAGATGGCAAGGTGCCTGCTCTGGGCTTTGGAAGACGGGGAGAATGAGGATATGACCAAAGAAGGCAAAGTACAGATTGAGAGGCAGAAGGATAAGGAACGTTAATTTGCTCTGCAGCCTAAGGCTCGTGAAGACACAGCCAATTACAGAGTTAAGGAAGAAGTAAGGAGCTTAGAATCATAGTGGAGTCCAGGGAGTGGGGCAAAGGTAAGGATAATTCTCAAGAGAAGAGCTATGGAGTTCAGAACTTGCTGCTACGTATTTATTCCTAGGCTACAGACACTTTGCACATAACCCCTCGGCTGATACTCAAATGACCACACTCAATAGTGTGCTCCATCAAAAGCAATCTAGTAATAAGGACCCAAGAGTCAGACTTTTCACAGCACTTTAACTAAGGCTTTTTCTTCACCATCCTAAAGAACTTATTTTATCAGGAAACATCATGAATTTAGATAAAACAGTGAAAGCATTATCTAACATTCCAAAAATCCCTATGTAACCATTTTTACATGGTTTTAAAGTGTATCCTTCTCAATTCCCCCAAAATTAACGTAAATTTCAAATAATTTTCAAGCTCAAAATTAATTTTAATCTCAAATCTTTATTCTTTACCTCCACTAATCTTCTGCCCTCCTTTGTTTTTCTAAAGGAATATTCCTCTAAATGAGTAGTTGTTCAAATCTTTTTCTAAAGCAATGAAGCCTCCTTTTCAAAACAAACTTTATTCAGAACTTAACACATAAAACACAAAAGCAGAGCTATTCTGGTTGAAGTGGACCTGCTTGCTTGGCTATCCCTCCTAAGCATCCTGGGAACCCCTGGGGACCAGGGGACATAGTTTGAAAACAACTACTCTAAAACTTTCCCCTTCCTTACCTACAGCATGCCACAGAAGTGCCACTAAAACTTGAAAACATATGGACAAAAGGAAGCCTTTTATTTTGCTTTTCAGCATGCATTTTATACAGAGTTTCATGGTCCTCTCCCCGGAATGGAAGCTCTTAGAGAACAGGTGCTCTGATGAATTCATTGGCTCCACCCCTCAAGGGCTGGCGACCATGCTTCCACACAGCAGGAGGTTAATGGAGAGCTGCTGCATTTACTCTGTATCACCCAGAGGACAATACACGTGCAGAGCTTCTTGCTTATAAGTGATCGGACATAGAGAAACAGGAATAGATTTTTTGAGGTTGACAACCCAACTTATCTGTGAAACAGCCCTTAAGATCCCAACTGGGAGAACACCACCAAGCTGGAAAAAGTGTGGCCTTGGATCTACATGGTATTTCCATGTTATGCAGGACCTGCAGGGCCTGCTGCCACCTGACATTAGGCCAGTCCGGGAGACTATGGTTCTTCCATTCTGCTCTACCAGCTTTGGTGCACTCAAATGATGTTAGACTCCAAACAGAAGGGAAACAGTAAAAGGGAGGCTTCTGATGTGGGTATGCACAGCATAAGCACTGGACATTAAGGATTCCTCATACCTCGTGTACACAGTATTAGCTCTCCTACCACATCCATACCCCCATTTCTATCATTAGTTAACTGGTAACAACCACAGCACCAGGAGCAACTTACTTTCAGGGGAGCCTTGGCTTTCAATTCTTAGTTTATTTAGGCGTTCTTCTTCCTAGAATTTGGACAGAAGTTTTCCAAGAATACAGGTTAGAATTCTCAGATGCCTGCAAAAGTCCACATGCTAGATAGGTGACCTGACACCCTCAAAGCCACCTCCTCCAATCGTGTTCATGCTTCACTGGGGCAAACGTCCTAGTTCATGGTGCCAAAAAGCCTGACTTACTGGGTAACAGTAGCACCACAGCATGCCCATCCTCCAATGCTCACAGAATTAAACCAATCAGCTGGCTTCCAAACTACAAAGTGGATAGTCTTAGAATATTGGAGCCGGAAAAGACCCCTAGAAGGTTTGTCACAGTCATAGAAACAAAATAGAGTTTTAGGGCAGGAAATAGATCACTGTTTTAACAATTCTAGATTTTTAGTATTTTTCTGGAAGCTAAAATCATGTCTCAACATCAGTAAGAACTCACATCAAGTCAATATAAATACAGATGAATACATATAGAAATATTTATAGGTATAGGCATGTTTATATATAGGTATGTTTATACATACGTATAAAAATATTTGTATTTATAGGTATAGGTATATGTATGGGCCAGTCTGCACACATACAGTTCTTCATGCTGTCACCTGAGAGGGTCTAGAAGCAACAGCTAGAGCCCAGATCTTGGCTTCCACTACTATTCGCAAATAAAAAGAACAGCTTCTTGAAGAAAGACTGACTCTACGGCTGGAGCTGGGAATACACAAGATAAGCCTGGGGCAGCTTATAGTGCTGGAAATTAAGGATGTCCCCCCAAAAAGCCCCCCTCCCCTCAAAAGCCTCACAATGACGGAACTTTGTCAAAAAGGACACAAGAACTAATGGGAACAGCGTCCAATGGCCAAAGCTAGAACATCATGAACAACAAAATAAATAACACAGTATGGGGTTATAACTCAAACTATAAAATAAATATTCATCAGTCCATATGGATATAAATAAATGATTGAATAAATAAATGGAAGAGAACACAATAGGAATGAAACCTCTGTGGTCCTCCTCCCCAAAATCCCATTACCCTCTCTGATCATGAGAAACATATTCAACAATCCCAGTTGAGGGACAGTCTACAAAACATATTACCAGTACTTCTATAAAACCATGTTTCCAGGTCTTTAACTGAATTTGTAACTTTGTCCCTATTCTATCAGACCCAGATAGGTATCTGAGGTGGCCCAAATAACATCCCAATCACTTGGGTTCCTTGGGGTCCTTACTGACCTTGGCTCTGAGCTCCATTTCTGCATCAGACTCGTCCAGCCAGCGATCAAAATCAGGAGCCAAAAAGAGTGGGCGCTTCTCCTGCTTAGTGAGTCTCTCCCACCACTGACTCACCTTCTTCTGTACTGTGATGTTTACCTGCCTCTGGGTCAGTTTGTAAACCGGCTAGAAGAGAACATGAGAATGTGAGAATGCCCCCACCTTCCCATCCCCGACTCCTCCCCCTGCAACTGCACCAAGCCCATGTGGCTCCACAGAAGGAAGGCTCCCCTCCATCATTCTCTGTTCTCAGAACATCCAGACCAAGGGCTGGTACAGCAAAGAACTGGTAAGAATGGCACTGTCTCTGATTCCTCCAGGGAATGACACAGAAGGAAATCAGAGTAAGAAAGGCATACAGTTGTGTTATCCTAGAGGAAACTAGATGCACCTCCGGCCAGGTCTGCATCACGCAACGCACGATATCCACTCACTCTTCCAGGGCATCTTGCTTGTCAAATGTCCTTCCCATGAAGACGACTGAATTCAAATGGTCAACAGTCCCTGGCATTGGTGAACCCTTTAGGAAAGTCTATTCAAGGCTGGAACTTGCTGGATCATTACAACTCTAACACAAGGGTCAGCCTAGGGTGTCCTCCCAACTAAACTCAAATTCTTGGAGGCTAAAGAATTTATATTTCTATAAAATATATATATATATATATATATATATATATAAAGGGCCTCTTCCTTTGCCTCTAAAGCAAGACCCACGACAGGTTCTCGACCCCTTAAACCACTGCTGACTATTAAACCAGCGAAAACAAAAATCTGCACGGAGAGATCAATCTGCTCGAGCCCCCAAAGATAAGAGTGTAATTCCAGAAACTGAAATACACCTTCTATTAGATTCTCTCTTCTCCTGTCAGAGAAGCTTCCCTTGAGCTCTGAGAGAAAGGAAACGTCATTTATACTTCCCTCATTCCTTTCTGCTTCCACCTGTTCTGATTTCCACTGCCCCCGAAGCAAAGGCACATGAAAGTAAGCCCCCAGCGTGGGCTTTACCTACCTCACGTAACTCTGCTCCAAGAGTGTCATACTCCTCTGTCTTCACTAACATCAGAAAATATCAGAGCTAGAAAGGACCCTAAGGATTTCTTAGTCCAACCCTTCATTTAAAACATGAGGGAGGGATCCCTGGGTGGCGCAGTGGTTTAGCGCCTGCCTTTGGCCCAGGGCGCAATCCTGGAGACCCGGGATCAAATCCCACGTCGGGCTCGGTGCATGGAGCCTGCTTCTCCCTCTGCCTATGATTCTGCCTCTCTCTCTCTCTCTCTCTTTCTCTGTGAGTATCATAAATAAATAAAAAAATTTTAAAAAAAATAAATAAATAAAACATGAGGGAACTAACTCACAAAAGTGAAGAGACTTGTTCACACTGCTAAGAAAGGCAGAGCCCAGATTCACCTGAGGCTTTCTGGCTTTCCCACTCCTCTGCAGCTAAAATCGAGACTCAGTCCCCAACCAAAGGACTATATTCTCCTTTGGTTTTTATCCTTTTTCCCCCAAAACCCCAACCCCCCATATTTCACTGAACTCCTAGTATTTATTTCCTAAAATGGGAAGGGAAATGAGAAAAGAAAGAACATACCTCTGGTTTCACAAGGTCTAAGAACTCCAAGTGAAATTCATACACGTTGTCTCCTTTGGCGCCGTGTCCCTGAGCTATGAAGAAAGAAATGTGGGTTACTGAGAACTGGCAAAGTGAGGCCATCCAAAAGCTTGGTGCAGTTCTTTCAGAAGTATACAAACAGTAATGAGTCCTGCCAAAATGAGTAGGGACTTGTGAGCAGAGCCACTCAACAGCTAGATAAGCTGGATCCCGGACAAAAGTTCACCTCCATATGTCCTTCTGACGATCAGTTCCAGAACATTTACTTAATCTCCCAATGTGGCTTTGATAATATCCAGTACAAATAATAGGCAGGAAAAAGAATACCAAAAGCAAAGCCAAAGAGGTCACAGAGCTATAAATTTAACTTTCACGTTTACTTTGGCATTGACTCCAGGGCCCAGAAATAGCAGGTGGGTATGTTATCTTGACTACCACTAAGGAAAGCTGCAGAGCACACGGAAATGCTGGACTGCCTCAAAGAAAGCTCTGAATCTAACACCTCCCAACCAAGTTTAGAAAATGAAGAAGCTGACTTCCCCTTTAACACATTTCAAAGGGAACAAAAAAGAGAAATATGATTTCCTCAGCTCATTCCTGAGAGGACAAATGGATCTGGGAGGAAAGACCCTGAGTGGACCATTACACCATCCTCGTGCCTTGACATGGCTCCTTTCCCCAAAACAAACAGGTGTCATGCCTAGGTGTCAATGGCTGCTGGGCATCTCTTCTCCTCTCTCTGACTTGTCCATCATTTGGTTTCTTTCCTCATCCGGCCACATGTGGTATAACTTGCCTAATATTTGCTACAAGTGCCTATTGTTCTGAGACCAGAAATTCCTTAAGGTTGAGCAGTCCATAATCTCCGAGTGGCAAGATACGCTTTCATCCCTTAACTTCCTTTCAAATGTATTAACAGCCAAAAGCTCTGAGCCACTGCCACAACTGCTCTCACCTTGAAAAGGTGATATAAAAGCCAGGCTGTGCGTTCATGCAAGCATATTAAGGTAGATGGGATTTCAAGTAAAGCAGAAATGTCAATGTCCCATAACCCCAGTCACTGACTAAAGACATTCCAAGGAACTAGAACAAAGAGAGAGGAAGGGGAATCCCACCCCACTGGGTGACAAGGAATCTGACCTACCCTCTCAGGCACAGCAGCATACCTGCTGACTACCGAGGAGAACAGAGCCAGAGGCAGATTCACAGAATCAAAGACTGTCAGAGCTACAAAGGCTTGAGGTATCATCTAGAAAGCCGTGTTTCTTAAACTGGCCTGTTTAAGTGTAGCATCAGAGAGCTGAAGAGTCTCATTAAGAAAATTTCTAATTTTTGTTTCAATTATAATAATCTTTAAAAAAAAAAAGATGTGTATTCTGGATCATCTAAATGGCTACCTTATAATCAAGTACTGACACACAAGCTTAGCCAAGTATCACTTAAAGTGACCATATTTAATTCTTAACATGTTTTCTCAAACTAGGGTCCATGGCCCAGGAGGATCATTAGGACATATTCTCAGATGTCCCTAGGTCCTAAAGTTTGAGAAACACAGATTATAACCAAATATCTTCACGTTAAGTCCAGAGAAGTCCGTAAGTTGTCCAAGGATAGCAGAATTAGAGCTAGAAGACAGATCTCCTGATTTCCAGTCGGGGATTCCTTCTCACTCTATCTACTGCTTCTCCAAGAGGAAAGCAGGACTTCTAAGTCCTAATAAGTTTTTTGACTTTTCTAATCGTGTATTTCAAAACAATCTAGTTTACCCCAAGAGCAGCAGAGAGGTGAGCATCAATAGAAAGGGAATAAAACAAATAGATAAAAAGAAAAAGAAAAAGTAACCACCACCATGCCTCTTTAGCTGTGTAGAGAGCTGGGAGCATTTGCCCGGATACTGACCTTTGAAATGCAGCACATTTTCAGTGATGCTGATGGCAGGATTCTGTGAAAAGAGACCAAGGATGCGAGAAGGGCATTTTAATAGGAGAAAAATGAAATTAAAACCGGGGCTAACTCCCCACCATCCTTCCCCCTTAGGGACTCAGCCTCCTACCTGTGCCTCCCCCAGAAAATATATTTAGTTGTTTATGCACAGCTCAGTGCAGGGGTTTTCTATGTCTGTCTGTACCCATCTGAGATTGTAGGCATCTGTAAGAATAATGCTGAACTGCTCTAACTGTGCAGAATAATCAGATACTGACTCAGTCCATTCTGATCATGGCAAATGGTACAAGGTGCTATGGGAGGTATTTCCGGAGAGTACACAGATCTCTAAGACTCAGTCCCTGAGCTGTGGAGGCAGAAAATCTAATGGAACAGATGATGACTCATTTCCTGTAAGAAGATCCCAAATAGTATCAAGTAACATATGCTCAAGACCAAGAGAGTAGTAAAAAGCAGTTAGTGTTATAGGTGTTAACAAGAGCAAGCACAAGAATAGGATGGCTGAGGAAAGGTTCACCAGAAGTGAAACCTATACTGCACATGAAGAATAAATTCATTCCAGTAGGTGGAGAGAAGGGTTGACAATTACAGGGGATCCATTCAAAATGGAAACATGCTATGCGCATCCCTCCCTCAGGCTCTGTGCTCTTAACCCCCATCCGAACCAACACGAAGAGATCAAAATTCTCCAAATTGTTCACTTATTCCCAGAAATTGCTACATGACTTTAATAGCATAACTTAAAGTGAAACTACTAAATTCTTTTTTTTTTTTTTAATTCTTTTTTTAATGGATGAGAAATTACCTCCTACCTCCCAGCACAAATTAATAAGCAAGGAGCAGTATGTTGTTTCCAGTGCTGTAACTAATTCATTTATTTTTCTCCTGCAGGCTCAGCTCTCTGTGCTCCATCAGGCATTGAAGGAAACCAACAAGGCAGAAGGTTGGAAAGGGGGTATTCCAATGGGGAGAGGGAACCTACATGCTCTATTCACAGCCAAGAGTGTTAGGAAAAGGGAAAGAATGAAGGCTGGGGGCGGAGGGGCATTTGAGCCAAGCTTCATGTTGAGAACCTCCCCAGTGGGAGTACAGATCTCAAGCTGAGATGCTCACCCAAAGGAGCTTCAAATTCTAGATGATCTCTGTGGCAGGAAGGGGGAGTTAGGGAACCTCAGCAAAGAGGCTACACTTCCAGGGGCATGGTTCCTCAGTAAGGGAAACAGCGTTTTGATGTAAATATTCTCATTAAAGCTAAATAAAGTTCTAGAATGTCTTGGGGTTAAGTTTCCTACCCAGGTCACTTCTTGCCCATCTCAGTGTGTTTCCTATACTCTAAGTCACTTGGAAGGAAAAAGGAATGAAATTGAATCCGTATTGAAAAACTTCTGACAAACAAAAGTCCAGGACCAAATGGCTTCAACGGTAAACTCTACCAAACATTTAAAGAAGAGCTAATATCCATCTTTCTCAAACTATTTCAAAAAATTGAAGAGGAAGGAACATTTCCAAAGCTATTCCACGAGGCCACCATTACCCTGATACCAAAACCAGACAAAATACTACAAACACACACACACACACAAACACACATATCAGTATCTCTGATGAACCCAGAAGCAAAAATCTTCAACAAAATATTAGCAAACTGAGGACCTCCTGGTTGGCTCAGTCAGTTAAGCATCTGCCTTTGGCTCAGGTCATAATCTCAGCGGCCCGGGGTCTTAAGGTTCTGGGCTCAAGCCCTGCTTTGGGCTCCCTGCTCAGTGAGGAGTCTGTGTCTCCCTCTCCCTCTGCCCCTCCTGCACTTTCTCTCTCTCAAAAATAAATAAAATCCTTAAATAAAATTAGTGAACTGAATTCAACAATACATTAATAGAATCATATACCATGATCAAGTGACTTACTCCAGGGATGCAAAGATGGTCCAATATTAGACCAGCAAACAAATCAACATGATACACATTAACAAAATGAAGGATAAAGTCATATAATTATCTCAATAAAGAAGAAAAAGCATCTGACAAAATTTAATATCCAATGATAAGTACATAAAATTTATCATTATTTATGATAAAGCCTCTCAACAAAGTGGAATACACCTCTACATAATAAAGGTCATAGAGGGGCAGCCCTGGTGGCACAGCGGTTTAGCGCTGCCTGCAGCCCAGGGTGTGATCCTGGAGACCCAGGATCGAGTCCCACGTCGGGCTCCCTGCATGGAGCCTGCTTCTCCCTCTGCCTGTGTCTCTGCCTCTCTCTCTCTCTCTCTCTGAATAAATAAATAAATAAATCTTAAAAAAAAGTAAACTATAAAAAATTAAAAAAATAAAGGTCATAGAGGACAAACTCACAGCTAACATCATATATAATCAATGGTGAAAACCTGAAAGCTTTTCCTCTAGGATCAGGAAGATAAGGATGACCAACCTCCTCACTTTTATTTAATACAGTACTGTAAATCCTAGCCACAGCAATCAGGCAAAAAAACAAATACAAAAGGCATACAAATTGGTAAAAAAAAAAAAAAAAAAAAAGGTAAAATTACCATTATTTACAGATGACATGAAACTATATACAGAAAACCATAAAAATACCACCAAAAAACTACTAGAATCAATGAATTCCATAAAGTTGCAGGATACAAAATCAATACACAGATATGTGCTGTACTTCTATACACTAATAATGAATTACCAGAAAGAGAAATGAAGAAAACAACTTCATTTGCAATTGCATCAGAAAGAATAAAATAATCTAGGGAAAAAATTAACTACAGAAGTGAAAGACCTGTGCTCTGAAAACTAAGACATTGACAAAAGAAATTAAAGAGGATGCAAATAAATGGAAAGATATATTCCATGCTCATGGATTAGAAGAATTAATATTGGTAAAATGTCCACTACCCAAAGCAATCTCCAGATGAAATGCACTCCCTACCAAAATACCAATGGCATTCTTCACAGAGCTAGAATAAATAATCTTAAAATTTGTACAGAGCAACAAAAAGACCCCAAACAGCCAAAGTAATTTTGAGAAAGAAGAACAAAGCTGGATATCATGCTCCCTGATTTCAAACTATAGGAATTACAAAGCTATATACATATATACATATATATACACACACACACATATATAGCATACTACAAAGCTATAGTAACCAAAATAGTATTAGTATAGTACTTGTACAAAGATAGACACATAAAAAAAATAGACACATAAATCTATGAAACAGAACAGAGAGCCCAGAAATAAAGCCACCCTTCCATGGTCAATTAATCTATGGCAAAGGAGGCAAGGATATGCAATGAGGAAAAGACAGTCTCTTCTATCAATGGTGTTGGAAAAACTGGGCAACTACAAGTAAAAGAATAAAATTGGATCACTTTCTCACACCATCTACAAAAATAAACTCAAAATAGATTATAGATTAAAAATTTCAATGTAAGACTTGAAACAATAAAACTCCTAAAAGAAAACATAGATAGTAAAATCCTGGACATTGGTCTTTGAAATATTTTGGGGGAGGGGGGTACCTGGGTGGCGCAGCCAGTTGAGCATCCAACTCTTGGTTTAGTTCAGGTCATGATCTCAGGGTCCTGAATTTGAGCACTATACCAGGTTCCATGCTCAGCTCAGTAGGCTTCAGACTCTCTCTCTCCCTTTCCCTCTGCCCCTCCCCACTGCTTTCCTTGCATGCACTCTCTCTAAAACAAATCTTAAACAAAAAGAAAAAAGTTGTTTTGGAGCTGTCTCTTCAGGCAAGGACAAAGAAGTAAAACAAACAAATAGGACTACCTCCAACTAAAAAGCTTTTGCACAGTGAAGGAAACCATTAACAAAACAAAAAGGCAATTCTTGAATGGGAAAAGACATTTGTAAGTGATCTTTACTATAAGAGATTAATATCCAAAATCTATCAAGAATTCATCTACAACTCAACATCAAAAAAATATCCAATTTAAAAATAGGCCCAGGATCTGAATAGACATTTTTCCAAAGAAGGCATACAGATGGCCAATGGACACATGAAAAGATGCTAAACATCACTAATCATCAGGGAAATGCAAATCAAAACCCTATCACCTTACACCTGTCAGAATGGCTATTATCCAAAAAAATCTCCCTCTCCACCCCCCTAAAAAAGCTTGGTGAGGATGTGGAGGAAAGGGAGCCCCATGTACTGTTGATGGGAATGCAAATTAGTGCAGCCACTATGGAAAACAGTGTGGAGGTTCCTCAAAAAATTAAAAGTAGAATTACCATATAATCCAGCGATTCTACTTCTGGGTATTTATCTCAAAGGAAATGAAAACACCAATTTGAAAAGATATATGCATCCCTACGTTCACAGCAGCATTATTTTTTATTTATTTATTTATAATGGCAAAAATACGTAAGCAAGAGATGAATGGGTAAAGAAGATGTGGCATATATACACAATGGAATACTAGCCACCAAAAAGAACGCTATCTTGCCATTCATGACAATATGACTGGACCTAGAGGCTATTATGCTAAGTGAAGTAAGTCTTACAGAAAGAAACAAATACTGTATGATTTCACATATATGTGGAATCTAAAAAAAAAAAAACAAAAATGCAAAACAGAAAACACTCATAAATACAAAGAACAAACTGGTAGTTGCCAGAGAAGAGAGGGGTAAGGGAATAAGTGAAATAGGTAAAGGAGATTAAGAGGTACAAACTTCCAGTTATAAAATAAATAGAGGCACCAGGGTGGCTCAATCGGTTAAGCACCTGCCTTCGGCTCGGTCATGATCCCAGGGTCCTGGAATCAAGGCCCACATCAGGCTCCCTGCTCAAGGGGAGTCCGCTTCTCCCTCTCCCTCTGCCCCTTCCCCTGGCTTGTACACACTCGCATGCTTGCTCTCTCTCTAATAAACAGTCTTTAAAAAAAATAAAACTAAGTCATGGGAATATAAGGTAAAGGGAATCTAGTCAATAATATAATAACTCTATACAGTGACTGATGTAACAGACTTTCTGTGGTGATCATTTCATAATGTATATAGATGTCAAATCACTATGCTGTACACCTGACACTAATATGTCAGCTGCATTTAAAAAAAAAAAAAAAAAGAATATAAATTTCCTGCCAACCTCTACTTTGGTTACATATTTCAAGTTTTGAATGTAGTATTTTCATTATTATTCAGTCTGACATATTTCCTAGTATTCATTATTGTTTCTCTCTTGACACATGGGTTACTGAGAAGTATTTAATTTCCAAACATATGAGATTTTCTAGTTATCTTGTTATTAACTTCCACTTGAACTGTACAATGATCAGAGGGCATTCTCTGTATGATTTTAATCCTTTCAAATTTGTGGAGACCTACACTCGGAAACACTACAGAGTCAAACTGCATAAATGTTCTGAGTGAACTTAAATGTATGTTCTGGAATTTAGATACAGTGTTCTACTGGATTTACTGCTAACCATTCGTTCACATAATCTATATCTTTACTGGATTTTATCTTGTTATTCTATCAATTACTGAGCAATCACACTATTGTCAACTAGTCTGTTTCTCCTTCTCCTTCTATTATTTTATGTATTCTATTATTTTATGTATTTATGAGGCTGTTAGTTACATATAACTTTAATATTGTTCTACCTTCCTGATGAATTCAAACCTCTATCATTATGAAATGACCTTTCTATCTCTGAAAATACACTTTTGTCTAAAACTCTAATCTGATTATCAGCACAGCTCTGTCACCAGGATCTGCGTTTGCCACGCACTTAGGAGCTGGCCTCCACCAGTTGTGATCACTTTAAACTAAATTCATGGGCATTTTTAGATCTTCAAAACTGTGTACACTTGGGCTATATAATCTTATAATCTTTTAAGAGCCAACTAATGATTTTTAACTCCTCTGCTTAGTGCTAGGGCCTCTGGGGATAGGAGTTGGGATGGATTTCATCCCATTTTCATAATTTCTGACAGAATTACAGAGTTCAGTGGACTATCTGCTACCTAAGCCTTTAGACGTTTAGATCTCATTTAAATCATTAGTATTTAAGCCACCTGGGTGGCTCAGTCAGTTAAGCATCTGCGTTTGGCTCAGGTCATGGTCTCAGGGTCCTGGAATCGAGCTCTGAGCTGGGCTCCCTACTCAGTGGGGAGTTTGCTTCTCCTCTCCCCGTCTCTCTCCTGCCTTGTGCACATACTTGATATCTCTCACTTATTTTCTCTCTCAAATAAAATATGTAAATAAATAAATCATCAGTATTTAGTTTTGCACATGTATGTGATTAATATATGCACAAAGAAAGTTATAGAACAAGCATGAGGCTGCTATCTTTATAAGGTACTGTTTCCAAGATCAGCCCTTGGCAGGCATCGGAAAACCTGGCTTTCCTCCATCCCCTAACAGTTGGTTCACTGTGCCTACAGACAATGGGATTAATGGTGAACACCAACTTTCCTTCTGGGAGTCTAGAATTTGGGTACGTGAGTGCTAACTCTCTAATGGGCTTCCCTGGGCAGAAACATTACACATAAGTCACTGCAGTTTTCACCGCTGGAAAAAAAGAGCAACTCAAGTGTACACCCACAGGAAGGTTTGAGAGGATGAGACCAAGCCCTGTTGCATGGAATTTCGCTGCACTCCACCTGGAGTAAACTATACACTGAATCTCAAAGGTCTTTCTAGTGAATCACCAAATACACAGGCGGGTGCTGGGCATCCCTCCTAAAAAAGTGTCTCAACCCAATATTTTATTTCGAAAAAAATTTAATGCATTTAAAACACTGAGGAGAAAAACAGTATAATGAATACTCATGCCATTCATCAATCGATTATATTTATCATACTAGCTTTTTATACATGCGACTTTTCTCAACCATTTCACCAACTGCAGACATCACGACACTTTATCTCTGAACCTTTCAGCATGCTTCTTCTAAATACAAGGACGTTCTCTTACATAATGACCACAATTTTCTCACACCTAGAAACAAAAATTCTGTATCTTCCACTATAGTTTCTATTCAAACAATTGCCTGAGGGGATCCCTGGGTGGTGCAGCAGTTTGGCGCCTGCCTTTGGCCCAGGGCGATCCTGGAGACCCGGGATCGAATCCCACGTGGGGCTCCGGTGCATGGAGCCTGCTTCTCCCTCTGCCTGTGTCTCTGCCAATCTCTCTCTCTCTGTGACTATCTTAAATAAAAAAATAAAAAATTAAAAAAAAAAACCACAAACAAAAACAATTGCCTGAAAAAATGTTTGTTTCAGTTACCTACTATAATGCAGAACTTCACCGCTTAAAACTACCGTTTTATTATCTTAAACTAAGCTATGCATGGTGACTGAGCTTAGCTGGACAGTTATGCTCCATGTGATGTTGGCTAGCTCTGTAGTATATTGGGCTGGCACATCCAAGATGGGTCACTCCAATGGCTCAGAGTTGACGTTGGTTGTCATTTGAGAGTTTAGCTGGGACTGCTGACTGGAGTACCTGTATGTGTGACCTCTCTGTGTGATTTGGGTTTCTCACAGTTGGGCTGCTGAGTTCTGGGAGGAAATGTCTTAATAGAAAGTGTTCTAAGAGGGACACCTGGGTGGCTCAGTGGTTGAGCTTCTGCCTTTGGCTCAGGTCGGGATCCCAGGGTCCTGGGATCGACTCCCACATCAGGCTCCCCATAGGGAGCCTGTTTCTCCCTCTGCCTATGTCTCTGCCTCTCTCTCTGTGTCTCTCATGAATAAATAAAATTAAAAAAAAGAAAAGAAAAAAAAAAAAATAAAGTGTTCTAAGAGAGAAGCACAAGCTGGCAGTCCTCTTAAAAAGGTTAGGACTGGAACTGGCCACAGCATCATTTTGCAGCATTCTATTAATTAAGTTGCCACAGGACCTGCCCAGATTCAAAGGAAGAGAAAATAGAGCCCAATTCACAATGGAGCTCTTGATGTGGCTACTTTTAAACCATTACTACATTTTTGCCTGAAAAATAAATAAATAAATAAATAAATAAATAAATAAATCCAATCAACGTTCATACATTCCATCTGACTGTTCTATCTGAATAACACAGACTTCTACTTTTACTATTTTTAATCCACACCAGTTACCTCAAAACATGTATCACGTTCTGGATTTGTCTGGACATCCCTTCATATTAATCATTTTTGACAAGAATATTTCATAGGTGACATGGGTATTTCTTTTTTCTTTCTTTCTTTCTTTTTTTTTTTTTTTTTTTTTGATAAGAGTACTTCTTAAGGCATCATAAGGAAGAGGCCTGTGCCATCAGATGGGTGATACTAACCTTGATCATTTAATTAAGAGATGGGGACCGCCAAAACCCTCTACTTCAAAGGTATTTTTTCTTTTGTAATTAGTAAGTGTCTAACAGTGTAACCTCCTACTCTCTACACTCTTTCCTTCAATAGAACTGTCATCCACTGGTAATCCTTGCCTGATTTGGAGGCCACACAACGATGATTTTCTAATTCAATCATTCTTTTTTTTTAAGATTTTATTTTTTTAAAGATTTTTTTTTAAAGATTTTATTTATTTATTCATAGACAGAGAGAGAGAGGCAGAGACACAGCCAGAGGGAGAAGCAGGCTCCACGCAGGGAGCCCGATGTGGGACTCGATCCCAGGTCTCCAGGATCGCACCCCAGGCTGCAGGCCGCGCCAAACCGCTGCACCACCGGGGCTGCCCTAATTCAATCATTCTTTCTTCATTTTTTAGCTGGCATTCTTCTGTAAGGGTTTTCCCTTTCTCTCTCTTTTCCCTCTTTATTTTTTTATACTGCAATTTGTATTGAGATAATTATAAAGCCATGTGCAGTGATAAGAAGGAACACCAAGAGACCCCTAGCACTCTTTGCCCCATTTTTCCCCAAGACAATATCTTACATACCTGTAATATAGTATCACAGTCAGGATATGGACATTGATATGGCCCACTTACCTTATTTACAGTTTCCCAGTTTGACTTCTATCCATTTGAGTGCACATGTGTAAGTATTATAGGATTTATTACAAGTGTAGGTTCATCCCTCCATCAAAGTCAAGATACTGAACGCTTCCAGATCCCTGGCACTGCTCTTTTGTAACTGCACCCACTTCCTGCCCCTTCCACTAAGCCTCCCTCAGCATCACCATCTTCCTTTCCTTTAAAGTATCACTATGGACTGATGGATCTTGGCTTTTAGTTCCCTTGGTCAAAACCCACTCTTATTCTTGTTGCTGTTCAAATGATCACAAATTTGGCCAGTGGAAATCCCTTCAGACCAGCTCCTATGTTATTCTGACATGACTTTGTAGCCTTTGAGTATATATTTTCTCTAGTACAGGCTTGGAATAATCAGCCATTTCTTCAAGGTCTTAATTCCTGGGGCACCTGGGTGGCTCAGTGGTTGAGCATCAGCCTTTGGCTCAGGTCATGATCCCAGGGTCCTGGGATTGAGTCCCTCATTGGTCTCTCGGAGGGGAGCCTACTTCTCCCTCTGCCTATGTCTTTGCCTCTCTCTGTGTCTCTCATGAATAAATAAATAAAATCCTTAAAAAAAATTTTACTCTTGAATCCACTCTGATCTAGCCTCTATCACTACCACTCCACTGAAACTGTTATTATTAAGATCAATAACCTCCATACTGGCAAATCCAATAGACATATAATCTCATCATACCTAACCCCTAAGCAGCACAGGACACAGGTGACTACACCCCACAGAAATGGCTTCCAGGACACACACTAAGGGCACCATCTGGATTTTATGGCTCATGTTATTCCTTTTCTATCCTTTGTTGTCCTTTCTCCTCTGCTCAACTTCTAAATGGCTGAGTAGCTTAGGATTCAACCCTGGACTGCTTCCTATCTCCACCAGTTCTTATTTTTTAAAGATTTTATTTATTTACTTGGGAGAGGGAGGGAGAGTATGTGCACACAAGCAGCAGGAGAGGGAGAAGTAGGCTCCCCACTGAACAGGGAGCCCAACGGGACTCGATCCCAGGACCCTGACATCATGACCTGAGCCAAAGGCAATGTTTAACTGACAGAGCCACCCAGGCGCCCTGGCACCAGATTTTAACATCTATCAGTTTTCTGCCATATACTGGCATCTGAAAGGGCCAAATATTTTATATGCCCACAGAGAATTGCTTTTGTTTTATTTATGGACTAATTTTTAATTTGACTTCACCAGCAAGTACTTTCCACCTAGTGATTCTGCAGGAGCTGTTCCCTCTTCCCACGACATTCAGTCCTCATAATTTTGCAGTTTCTTCACATTTAGGTCTCTGCTCAAATGACACTTCCTCAAAAAGACCTTCCCTGACAACCCAATCTGTGGCAGTTCTCATGACCCCTTCTCATATTTTTCTTGTTTTGCCTTCTCCTTAGCATTTGTTGTTATCTGGAACTATTCAATGAATTTGTTCACTTTGATTATAACTCTTCCACCACCACCACCACCAGCTTTAGCACATAAATTTCATTGAGAGGAGGGCCCTCCATCACCCATGCTCATGCCCAAGTCCTGGAGTCTGGAAGACTCCCAAACACACAATAAGCCTTTACATGTATTTGTTAAATAAATCCAGTGTAAAACTGTGAGGTTTCTTTCATTTAAAAAAAAAAATCTGGGCAGCCCCAGTGGCTCAGCAGTTTAGTGCCGCCTTCAGCCCAGGGTCTGATCCCAGAGACCCGAGATGGAATCCCATGTCAGGCTCCCTGTATGGAGCCTGCTTCTCCCTGTGTCTGTGCCTCTCTCTCTCTTCAGGCATCATAAGGATGCCTTTCTCTTTCTCTCTCTCTCTCTCTCTGTCTCTCATGAATAAATAAATAAAATCTTAAAAAAAAAAAAAAAAAAAAAAAAAAGCGGTTTCCCAGCTTCTCTTTCACCAATTAGGAAAATCAGATGCCAACCTCAGATCTGCATTCTTACATGACAATAGCTCCTCCCTTAAGATGAACCCTATCCTCCTAATTAACCACACTCCCCACCCAGCTCACTTCACAAACATTTACTGGGCACTCAGATATGCCAGGTATCGTTCAAAACATTCCACATAATTAGATCACACACACAAAGACACAAAGCACTAAAAAAATAGTACTATTGTTGTAACGATTTTACAAATGGGAAACTGAGGCTTACAGAGGTTATATGACTGGCCCGAGATTACAAAGTCAGCAAGTGGCAAAACCGAGATTCAAATCAAGGCTCAAACACATTTGGGCTCCTCATCACTACACTACACTACTACACTGTACTACACTACACTACCACTATTTTGGGCATTTGAGTTGGTAACCTCTGATCTATACTCTACCTGGGCAAGCTCATCCTGTCTCAGGAATTTAAATTCTACAACTTATTACCTGACAATTCCAAATTTTGCTACGTTTCATCAATTCTAAAATGCACATTTTTTTACATTTAATATCTCTAAAATCAGCATATACAATTGATAGCAGCGCCTTACAAGTGCTTTGGCAAAGTGGCAGCCGTAACACGGCTGTCAGGGCCTGACGTGTGTGAACTTGGCTATTATTTCAGATGGCGTGACTAGACAGTTGCAACTATTTTTCAGTCAATAAAACACTTGAAGGCTGTCTGAGGAAGGAGTATGAGTCCTGGTTCTCATCTGGAAGTATTCTGTTGACATCGTCTGGTCAGATCAAGAAAGTGCCATCATCAAAACTTATAAATAGGTCATGATGACTTGAAAAAAAAAATGGCAGAGATAACAGTAAGGCAATCTTCCAAAAATGCTACATTACTAGTTCTCTTAATGGTATGAAGGATGATACTATGTGGGAAAACATAGACCATGACATCTCTGAGTAGAAAAGCGATTCAGAAGAGTAGACTCTAAAATATGAAGATGGTTTAGGAAAAATTTCACCAATTTATTTTGCTTAAATTTATGTGTACAGAAGAATGAACTATATATAGAAAGATATTTATGATTTTTAAAACTGTTTTTAAGCAAGAAAATAGGCAGTCCTGATGTCTGAAACTGATCTAACATTCACAGCTAGATCTGAAAATTATTACAAACTGGTCTAAAACTCACAGCAAAGCCATTTTGCTCTCCTATTGAACATAAACAATCTCAAAGAATAGCAAACCAACTCAGGTTACTCAGACCATGATAAAATGACACAACATAAGGTCAACTCATAATTTTGTCTAAGAACAAGTCATTCACTGGGCCATCCACAAAATATCCAATCACAGAATTGTCTCCACAGTCTAATAGCATCCCATTAAAATGAATCCCTACTTCCTTAGGCCCTTTCCCAATCATCCAACCAAAGCCCAAATCCTATAACCACTTATTTCTAAAACCCTCTTATTGACATCTCACAGTTCCCAAAATGTGTTCTCCCTCATTGAAACAAGCAATAAACCCACTGTTAAAACAAGGTGTTTCTCAAAATAAAGGCACATGGGACAAGGGAGGGGAAAATAAAACAAGATGAAATGAGAGAGGGAGACAAACCATAAGAGACTTAATCATAGGAAACAAACTGAGGGTTGTGAGAGGGAGATTGGGATAACTGGGTGACAGGCATTAAGAGGGGCATGTGATATAATGAGCACTGGATGTTATATACAACTGATGGATCACTGACCTCTACCTCTGAAAGTGATAATACACTATATGTTAATTAGCTGAATTTAAATAAATAAAATTAAATTTAAAAACAAGATGTTTCTGGTGGTCTTTGGTGGGGTTGGGGGGAGAATTGTATAAAAATGTCCTATTGCTGAACAATCTCACCAACAATTGGTAATGTTGGATTTTTCATTTGTCCCAATCTAATGTAAAAAAAATTACCATTTTCTAACAAATACTATCCCTTTAATTTACATATCCCTTATTACAATTGAGATCAAGTATCTTTTCAGGGTTATTGGCCATTCTTATTTCCTTTTACTCTGAATTGCTTATATTTTCTGCCCCTTTTTCTAATGGGTAATACCTCTTTTTCTTTTTTTTTTTTTTTTTTTTAATTTTTATTTATTTATGATAGTCACAGAGAGAGAGAGAGAGAGGCAGAGACACAGGCAGAGGGAGAAGCAGGCTCCATGCACCGGGAGCCTGACGTGGGATTCGATCCCGGGTCTCCAGGATCGCGCCCTGGGCCAAAGGCAGGCGCTAAACCACTGCGCCACCCAGGGATCCCTAATACCTCTTTTTCTTATTGATCTGTAAGTGGTTCTTTATATATTTCAGATGCTAGTCATCTGTCAGGGATAGCTGTAGATATCTTCTTCCAACTTGCCTTACATTTGTTAATCTTTAAGATTTATGTTTTGAGTGTCTTGTTTAATACATTCTTCCCTGTTGCAATACCATAAAGATAGTCTCCCCTATTTTCTTTTAGTTTTGCCTTATGCATTCAGGTCATTAACCATCTGGAATTGACTTTTGTGTAAGACATGAGGGAAGGTCTTATTTTATCTTTTTGCTATTTGGATTACCAACCATCCCCAAACAACCTCATGAATGGTTGATCCTTTCTCCTATTAATATGCAAAGCCACCTCTGCTATACAATATGTTTTGATATATGGAAAACTCTGCTAATAGACTCTACCCTTTTCTACTGCTCTTTGTGTTTCTCTCTCTCACCTAAAGTTTAATATTATAATAGTAACCCTTTCACTTAAATAGCAAACTAGATGGGCAGCCCGGGTGGCTCAGGAGTTTAGTGCTGCCTTCAGCTCAAGGCCTGATCCTGGAGACCCGGGATGGAGTCCCATGTCGGGCTCCCTGCATGGAGCCTGCTTCTCCCTCTGCCTGTGTCTCTGCCTCTGTGTGTGTGTGTGTGTGTGTGTGTGTCTCTCTCTCTCATGAATAAATAAATAAAATCTTAAACAATAAAAAAGAATAGCAAACTAGAATTTACAAAGCACTTTCAAATCCATTATCCATTCAGACCTCAAAACAATCCTGTAAATTAGGTGTATTCACATTTATTCAGATGAAGACACTGAGGCACATAGGATTACGTGAATCATCCATAGCCACCAGATGGGAGGTAGAAGCACAAGAACCCAATCTCATGTCTTTGGTTACCTCTCTTTCTATCAGACTGTCCACCAAGTAAGGACAAGGACAGTATCTGTCAAACAGCTCCCAAACAAAGGTATGCACTTTGTCTATATACAACTAAAATCTACAAACCAAAACCTTGATAAACGAACAAATGCTTTAACAGCTATGGTTGTTGGCACAAACTTGTCTATTATGCTTATCTTGAAAATAAACTCTATTTGAAAATAACCTTGCCCTAGCCCACTGGACTCCAGCTGGCATCTTTGCTATTGCTTACCTCAAACACAGACAATGCTGCCACTGGAAGTCTTTACTGTACACCATTCCTCCCTCACATCAGTAGTGGTTTCTCAGCAGGCACTAGCCCTGCACCTCCAAGGACAGAATAAAGATGTGAAAACTGGACAGTTCTCTGTGTCTCAGAAAGGGAAGGGAACAAAGCTGATGCCCTCAAACTGCAATTCGACAGTAAATGTCAGTCACATACAAGGTGTGGGAAACGCCAAGAAACAGGGAGCAACAGAGAGCTGTCCAACAACCCAGCAGCCAGCTTAATGAGATAGGAGTAGGAGCTCCACAAACGGTTTTCATTGAATAAGTGAATTGCTCAATCCAGAGCCTGAATTACCAGTTCCACAGCCCTAGATGGAGCAATTAAGTGAGATTTTTTTTTTTTTTTTTTTTTTTTTAAAGAGCAGGCTTCACATTCAGGGGGTGGCCTGTCACTCACAACTCGGCCATGTTATTCTCCTATTGAACGTAATGTCACAGAATACCAACCTTGGACAAGGTTATTCTGAAACCTTGATGAAATGAGACATAGGTCATTTCATAATTTTGCATAAGCACAGACAAAAATGTGGCCACTATGCCACCCCCAAAATAGCAGGCAATACTTCTCTCTTGGCCAAAATGAGACTGCTACTTCTCTACCAATTACTTTTATTCTTTTACTAGTCTCTCCTCCTTACAGATAAGATTTATTCTGATAACCAACCACAGAATTGCCTCTGTTTTCTGACAGCATCCAAATCCTATAATCAGTTCTAACTCCCTTAATGAGACAGCATTGTCCCCCATGAGCTATGCTCTCCCTTGTTGAAATGTGTAATAAACCCAACTTTTTAACCAGAGGTGTTTCCCTGGCAGTCTTTGGCTGTCGTGCATTGACATGGTATAAGTCAGACAACCTAAGAGTCTATGCCCTTCTCTTTCTAGAAAGTTCTTCTAATCTCAGATTGACAAGAAAACTTCATCTCATTCCTGGAAGCCATCTCTAACTAAACATAAGAGAGGTAACAAATTCCTTTAACACCAGAGACCTGGTTCAAATTTAACTCCAATTCAACCATAAACATATGCCTACACAAAACTTTTTGCCTGTATGGTTCTTCTAGATAGTATGCTCTTCGAAAGCCAAGGCTGTCTGACTCATCTCTGTAAATCTCTAGTACCTCACACATGGTAGATTTCTTTTATGAGTGGTATTAACACATTGCTTGGGGGGGAGGGGAGGTATTTTTTCCCAGAAATAAAAGGATTTCTCTCTCCAAAAGAAACTTCCATTTTTTTCCTCCACCTTTTCATTTCTTTAACCATAATACATTACAAATGTATGCCTTTCATATTTCTAAATATACCAAATATGATTAACACATATTCATCTTTCTTAACTAAGAGGTTTAGCTCTCTCAAGGCAAACATAAATATGATGCATTCTTTCACTTGTCCAACTAATTTCTATTTCTTCTGACCACCACCACCATCCTAGTCCCCTAAAAACACCTTTAGTGTTTGCGGCTTTGAAAAGTATCCCAGAATAGTACATCCTTAATTACATGATGACACCTAGAGAGGGTAGGGCCTGAGTTTAATTGGTCTACATAATGCTTGACTAAATTACTTTTTAAAAAGAGACTGTCATAACACATGTTCCTCACTTACTGAAAACCCTCTCCAGATGGAGACTTTGATCCCCATCAATAATGATTGTTTGTTTCCTTCTTTACTGCAACACCCTGGAGCAGAGTAGAGGGAGACAGTACAGAACATTTACTCATCTTCTGACGCAAAAATATAATCCAGTTTGGTTTAACACATTAAATGACACACCATGCAATGCCACATCCTATTTAAAGGCATTATGGCCAGGACTGTCTTTATCCTTCAGCGGGAAAACAGGTTTAAATTTCAGAAACAGAGATTCAATTCAACAAAATCAAATCCACACTTCAAAGAGCACCTACACTTTGCAAGAAATATGCCAGACAGGGGGACAGATAGAAACATAAACAACTGACTCAGGGGGCAGAGAAAGTTACATGGAGTGAAAGAGGTTACAAATCGCCATAGGTGTCCTGGAGAAGTAGGGAGTCAGGATGACTGGAGAAAGAACATTCGAGATAAAAACTCCAGTTTCTCAAAACCTGGAATCCTGAATGGTTTGGACAGAGGCAGGGCGTACACAGGTCCTGGTATCTCCAACCATTTAGGAGGCATCGGCTTGTTCACACAGGGGGCTAAGGAAATCAAACATAAATGCTCGATGTAACTTAATTTTTAAGTTCTCTATGCAACTCCGCAAGCCTGAGCTCCCAACCCTTCAAAACGGGGGGAGGGGGGTGGAAGGAATCCACTTTCTCTGGGTCTTGTGGATTTTAAAATTAAAATTAATAAGAATGATTTCCATCACTGAACGGTTGGAAGGTGGGTGTGGCCCCTCCGGGTGGGGGCGGGGGGCAGAGGCGGGCCTTGCGAACGTCGGACCGGCCCGGCGGGACCTCGCTGGCCAGCGCGGGTCGTCCAGCCACCACCCTGCAAGCCGCTGTCGTTCTGCACCCCGGGGCCAAAGAGCTCTTCCCACGACCCGAAGGGCCTCGGCACACCCGAACCTCGACGGCCAGGCCTCCGGGGCCGAGAGCGGGTTCCATCAGGCCGCAGACTGCGAACAAAGAGAAGGCCCGGGGCAGTCTCCGAGGGCCGCGAAGGGCTCACGCAGCCTCCGAAGGCACCTGCAGCCCTCAGGGGGTCGCGCCCCAGGCCCCAGGTGTGCGGGTGTTCCTCGACGAGGGCCAGCCTGTGCCTGGGCCTGGACGCCCAAAGTGCACGGGGGCGCCGAACCCGCTGGCGCACTGCAGGCTCTCCCGCGCGCTCCGGGACAAAGGGGATGGGGGAGATCGGCGGGTCCCAGGATGCGGGCCCGCGTTCGTCCCGCCGTCCGCACCGGCCTTTACCTGCACGTCACTCAGCTCCACGCGCAGATACAGCTCGCGGTGTCGCTGAGCCCAGTAGACGTGCGGCGTCAGCACCTGATTCTCCATGGCCACACTGCCCGGGGCGCGGGGAGACGGTCGCGGCGCCTCGCTGCCTGCCTCGGGGAGTGAGCGACTGGAGCCGGCCGAACGCAGGCCACAAACCCCCGCGCTCTTGAGCGCCGGCAGCCGGCAACCTCGAGACACCCCACGCTCCGGGGCCGCGCTTGCGCAGTGAAGATTGGGGGCGGGGGCGGGGGCGGCGCGGGCTCCCGCGGGAGGGGGCGGGGCCGGGCCGCGCAGAGGTGGGAGGGGGCGGGGCCTGCGCCCGTGACGCTGCAGCTTGAGGAGGCCGCCGGGGAGGTCGGGAATCAGCAGGTGCATGCGGGGCGCTTTGCCCTCCTCCCCGGCGCGATGCTTTAAGACAGGCTTAAAAAGGAAAAACGAGGGATGCCTGGGTGGCTCAGCGGTTAAGCGCCTGCCTTTGGCCCAGGGCGTGATCCTTGGGGCTCCCCTGCTTCTCCCTGTTACGTCTCGGCCCCTCTCTGTGTCTCTAATTAATAAATTCATTAGAAAAATGATGGAGGCATGAAGGACTGATCAGCGTGGGACTGGTGTATCTGGAAGGTCCCTCCCATTCTATCACCTACTAATTCAATGTTTATTGAGTGTCTACTAATTGCGCTGGGCTTCAAAGCTAAACCCTGGAGCGACAGCAGCAAGAGACAGTCCCTGCTGCCCTGGAACCCTGCAATTGCAAACATAATAAGGACGATGATGGTTATAGGGGAAGCGCTGTGGAAAGAGGATGGAAGGGTGTTCTAAAGAGGGGAGATCTCATAAGCCTAAAGGCTAGAGAGATTTTTAGCATGAACCCACAGAACTTTTTTTTTTTTATTCTATTTATTTATTCATCAGAGACACAGACTCAGAGAGGCAGAGACACAGGCAGAGGGAGAAGCAGGCTCCATGCAGGGAGCCTGATGCGGGACTGGATCCCAGGACTCCAGGATCACGCCCTGGGCTGAAGGCAGGCGCTAAACCGCTGAGCCACCCAGGGATCCCCCGAGCCCATAGAACTTTATGCGTGATGGAAATGTTCCATTCTGCACTGCTCGGTATGGTAGCCACTAGCCACACAAGGCTTTTGAGTCCTCGAAATGTGGCTAGTGAGAGCGAGCAATTGAATTTTCTGTTTTATTTACTTCTAATTCATTTAAACAGTGACATACTAGCCACTATCCTATTGGACAGAGCAGGAGACTTGTCTCTCTTAAAATAGGAAACCCAAAGTAGATACAACACTAATTAATGTCTCCTTTAAGCTATCCTCGTCTGTATCCACTTTCATTTTTGGGTCTGCTACGGTGAAGAATTTAATAGGAAGCAGCATTACTGTGAAAACCAGAAGTCTGGGACAGAAGTGAAACTTATAATTCAGTTCCGTCAGCCCCCTTTTGTTTAGCAAAAGTGCTGAGCACAGGGATCCAGAGATGAAGAGAAATGTTGTGTGCTCTCCGGAAACATTTAATTCAGGGGGTGGAGAGTATAAAATATGGGAGCTTGTATATGGTGAATGCACTGAGCTTACAAAGGCAGGAAAGTGGGAACTGAGGGTTTTGGAAACTATGGGTGGACATATGAGAGGAAATCCTTGAGACCTGGACAATGAAATGTGAGGAGGGATTTGATAGAGGAAGAAGCAGAGGTAGAATAGTGGAAGCCCTGGGAGCAGGAGTCCAAAGGTGAAGAGATATGGAAGGTTCTGTGTGCTGGGGGTTAAGGGCATGGAGAACAGAAGTCACCCTGAATCTAGAAAGGCAGATAAAGAGTGAATTAGGAAAGTCTTTGTTTGCTTCAGTGAGGTGTTTGTCCTGTATCCCACAGACACATAGAGCCCGGGGAAGTTTGTTAAACTGGCAATTAGCCAAATCAAATATGTGCTTGGCAGGACCACCTTTCAGTGAGGAGGAATTGATAATAGGCAAACCAGTTAGAGGTGATGCAATCTGCTGGTTATGGGATAACGAAAACAGTAAACTTGATAGCCTTGAATTTTAAAAATAGAATATTTTTGAAATGCTAGAAGTGTTTTTATTGCATTGCCTTTAATACAATGCAGATCCAATATAAGGCACTTTAATAATTGAGGTATACAGGAAATGAGCGAATTTTAAATGTTTAAGCTGAATTTTTACTTACATTTATACCTGTGTAATTAATTACCATCTAAAGAAATCTGGAACATTTCCAGAATCCCAAGGGTTCTCTCCTATCAGTATACCTTTGCTTTCCCTCCCTCCCTCCAAAATTTCTATTCTGACTTCTATTACCATAAAGTAGATTTTGTCTGTTCTTGAATTTCATATAAATGGAATGGTTTTTGTCTCTGCAGTGTTGTATTTCGTTGTATAAATACACCATAAATTATTTATCTATTCTCTTGATGAAGGACATTTGCATTGTTTCCAGTTTTTAGCTATTAAAATAATGGAATGCAATGAACATTTATGTACCTATCTTTTGATATATAAATGTACATAATTCTCTTGGATAAACACGTAGGAGTAGAAATGATAGGTCATAGGGTAGGTATATGTTATACTTTAGTAGATAAGCAGAATTGTTTTTTATTTTTGTTTTTAGTATGGTTGACACAGGAGATAAACAGTTCTGATCAATTTACAAACCTGCAAGCAATGTTTCAAAGTTCTAGTTGCTTTATTTCCCTGGTATTTTCTGTTTAATTTTAGCCATTCTGGTGGTGGGTTTGTAATAAATGGTAAAAATCATTTCAGATCAGCATACTTAAAACCTGAGGCTTATCAGCTGACCTCCATACAAGGTAAAAGCTATTGTTAAGCGAGAAGATTGAATTTTGCCTCAGATCCTCCATAAGAAAGATCCAAAGGAAGAGGGCCTATTCAGCCTGGTTCAACTAACCACGGTTAACTTACTGGAAGCTTCTCTTGGCCTGAGTTTCCATATCCATCAAATGAGTTAGAGTCGGTCCTTTCTGATGATCTTATTAGCTATTTCTAAATTTTCCTGCAAAAAGGCCAGTTTTTATGGACCCCTCTCTCCAGGAGAAATCCAGTAAGAAAAAAATTGAAATAAGGAAATGAGTAGCATCCGGGTAAACTATAAAACTAAAAGATGGGAGAGAGCATAAAAAGGCAGAGCCAGGTAACATTGCCAAGCTAAAGTAAGTAAAGCTAAGGTTTTTATGATAATACTAGTCAAATAAAAATGCAAATGAAGCACTGTCTGTGTGTCCTGCCTTCTGGATGCAGCCTTCCCATCCCGAAAAGCCAGGGCCATCTCTCTCTTCTCAGGCCACAGGAGGCATTTGCTGAATACTTGTTATGGATGAAGCACACGCTCAGTGCTTAAAGCTTTTTTCCAGCCTTTGATAGGCAATCATGCACATTCTCCTTGTTCACCTTTTTAAGAATCTTCCATTCCTGGAAGAAGTTTTAGAAGATGAGCTGTAGAGTTTGGCCGTTTTGTGCCTTACCCTGAATCACCCAGCTGAATATCCTTAACCAAAATCCTGTTTGTCTATCTAGACAGCACAAAGCTGAGAGTAGAGAGGAAACTCACTGGGTCAGCCCCAGCGCCTACTGGGACGTTGTCTGAACCCAGCTCATATCCCTGTAACCTCCTAGCTATCCCAGGAGGGTGGGCGCTGCAACCAGTCATTGACAGAAAAAAACTTCCCCTCTGTCTCTGTCAATCTATAGTTTAGAAAAATATGCAAAATGACCCCATCTCAGGCTCAACCTTTCTTGGGTATGGGAAGTGGCCTTTGCACTCTATTCAGTTTGATCTACCTAATAATTCCTGACCCTCTGAACTGCCTGCATGGTTGCCAGGTGCAGAGAGTTGGTATGCTACCCTTTGTGTAAAACACAGTGGAATAGTAGAAGGAATAATCATCTATCTATATGCATTTGTTTATATATCATAAAATATTACTGGAAAGTATATCCAAGTAACAATTAACACCAGTTTCTTGTGGAGAAGGAAACTGGGTAATAGTAGAGGACCCATATAGTAGAATTTTTTTTTTACTGTATGCCTTTCCATATGTCAAAATTTTGGAGTCATGTGGTAATATTACCTACTCAAATATTTAAATATGGAAAAGAAAATCAATAGAAAAATGCCCTTTTTTTATTATTGGAGCTTGGTTTGTGCTGTGCTCCCCAAAGGTACAAAATATGAGGGAAGTGGAAAAAAAACTCAAGCCCACCATATCCTGTAATCAGCTTCTATTAGGTGTGCATTATATGCTTATAATCTATTTCCTTAACTAGATTGTAAATCTCTCTAGAACACAGATTGCTGCCTTTTGGTATCCTATAGCATCTAGTGCAATGTGTTTCAGAGAGTGGATGCTTAAAATATACTTGTGGACAATAATGCCCAGTGATAGAAAGGTTTTAGTGAAATTGGCACACCCATACTTAACGTAGCTAAGAGCCATATAAATTTGTGGATCATTTTAGAAAGCAGTTGTGCAATATGTAACAAGAAAAATGGGATGTTCAACTGATTGGCCTAGTAATTCTCTTTTGGGCATTTTATTTTAAAAACAGTGTTAAGAGTGGCATCTGGGTGGCTAAGCCAGTTAAGCGTCCAACTCTTGGTTTCGGCTCAGGTCATAAGCTCAAGGTTGTCAGATCAAGTGCTCAGTTAGGCTCCACGGTCAGCATAGAGTCTGCTTGCGATTCTCTCTCTCTCTCCTTCCCTCTGCCCCATTCTCTGCTCACTCACTCACTCTAAATAAATAAATAAATAAATTTAAAAAAATAAAAATAACTTCAAGAAAGGAGGATGTATATATAAAGACGTCCAAGAGTTACATGGTATAACATTAGAAATTACACAAGGAGAATGACCAAATGAATGGTAGTATAACTACTAAAGGGAAAAACAATACAGCAATTCAAAATGGTGAATTAGAAACTAGCAATATTGAAAATGTTTATGAGGGCAGCCCGGGTGGCTCAGTGGTTTAGTGCCGCATTCAGCCCAGGGCGTAATCCTGGAGACCCAGGATCGAGTCCCATGTCTGGCTCTCTCCATGGAGCCTGCTTCTTCCTCTGCCTGTGTCTCTGCCTCTCTCTCTCTGCGTGTGTGTCTCTCGTGAATAAATAAAAAATATCAAAAAAAGAGAATGTTTATGAAAAAATACAAAAATTCCAGTTATGGGAGTTCCTGGCTGGCTCAGTCAGAGAACATGCAATTCTTGATCTCTTGGTTGTGAGTTAAAGCCCCATGGTGGGTGTAGAGATGACTTAAATAAAAATTTAAAAACTTTTAAAAATTCCAATTACAACTTTACACAATGCTACAATACAGGGAGGTATTTTGTGCTTTTGTTTTCCTTCTTTACAATCCTTGATCCTTCCCAATTTAGGGGGCTAGGGTGTGACAAGCCTTGCTCTTCTGCAGTTTTAATGATGGGAACAGAGAACAGAGACATCAAATTTTTCTCTCTCTTTTTTAAAGATTTTATTTATTTATTTATTTATTTATTTATTTATTTATTTATTTATTTATTTATGAGAGAGAGAGACAGATAGAGGGAGAAGCAGGCTCCCCACTGAGCAGAGAGCCCAATGTGGGACTTGATTCCAGGATCCTGGGATCATGACCTGGGCTGAAGGCAGACGCTTAACCAACTGAGCCACCCAGGTGCCCCAAATTCTTCTCTTTAAACCTGGATGCACATGTAAAACAGAAAATATATGGGGGGGGGATGGACTAAATGGGTGATGGGTAATAAGGGGGGCACCTGTGATGAGCACAGGTTGTTATATGTAAATGATGAGTCACTAAATTCTACTCCTGAAACCAATCCTACACTATATGTTAACTAATTTGAATTAAAATTAAAAATAAACAAAATACAATAAAATATTTGGAATAATATGTAGACTTAAAAAAATAAAGTCAAAAGAGAAGTAAGGGACTCTGCTCAATGGAATTTACACAAATGATAAACCTGACTTTGGAGTTCAGTAAAACCCCAGGAGGATTTTTATAAAGATTGACTGATTGATTGCTTGATTTATTTTTTTATTTTTTTTTATTTATTTATTTTTTTAAATTTTTTATTTATTTATGATAGTCACAGAGAGAGAGAGAGGCAGAGACACAGGCAGAGGGAGAAGCAGGCTCCATGCACCGAGAGCCCGACGTGGGATTTGATCCCGGGTCTCCAGGATGGCGCCCCGGGCCAAAGGCAGGCGCTAACCCGCTGCGCCACCCAGGGATCCCCTGATTGCTTGATTTAATAAAGATTTTATTTGTTTGTTTGAGAGCAAGCTCATGAGAGCATATAAGTAGGAGTGAGGCAAAGGGAGAGAGAGAGAGAGAGAGAATCTCAAGCAGGCTTCAGGCCCAGAGTGGAACCAGATAAAGAGCTGAGATAATGACTTGAGCCAAAATCAAAAGTAGGATAATTAACCAACCTAGCTACCCACGCACCCTGAAAGATTTATTTGTTTGTTTGTTTGTTTGTTTGTTTGTTTGAGGGAGAGAGCCGGCAGAGGAAAGGGTAGAGAAAGAGGAATAGAGAACCCTCAAGCCAACTCCCCACTGAGTGCAGAACCCAACATGGGACTTGATCCCAGGACCCTGAGACCATGACCTGAGCCCAAATCAAGAGCAAGCCGCCTAACTAACTGAGCCTCCCAGGTGGGTTTTTTTAAAAGGAGCAGGGGAACCAAGGGAGTGTCCTTGAGAAGGAGCCTGAATCTTGCCTTCACTTCCTCTTAAGGGAATAGTGGATCTCCCCTCGACACTCATGAAGGTTTAGGGATCTAGGGAAAGAAAAGACCTGTGCTCATGCCCAGGCATTAGTGCAAGGCCCTAGAGAAGCAGTCATCTAGTGGGGATAAAGGTTGAAGATTGGTAAGAGGGCCCAAGGCTTTCTCGATGTGGGTAAAGCTGAGGGAGAATTTGTGAGAAGGGCCAATAACTGGGCAGAGAGGAACAGAACAGTGTGAACTGCCAACTAGAGACTAAGAGACAACAGATCTCATGATCTGTTAGGTACCTCATGAATAGGGAGAAGGTCATACCCGAGGATTAGGGGGTATGTTTGTTCCCTACTGCAGCCGTAACGAAATAGCACAAATTGGGGGTGGGGAGGCTTAAAACAACAGAAATCTATTTTCTTACAGTTCTGAAGGCTAGAAGTCAAAAATCAAGATGCTGGCAGGACCATGCTCCCCTGAAGTTTCTAGATAAGAATCTCTTCTGGTGGTTCTGGCAATCCTTGATGCTCTTTTGCTTATGCAAGATCATGCCAGTCTTCACCTCTATTGTCACATGCTCTTCTCTGTGCATATACCTGTTCTTATTTCCTCATATGGCCTTCTTTTTTTTCTCTCTTTCTCTTTTTTTTTCTCATATGGCCTTCTTATAAGGACACCAGTCAATGGATTGGGGACCCACTCTACTCTAACATGATCTTACCTTTACTAATAACATCTTCAAAGACCCAATTTCAAAAAAAAAAAAAAAACCCAATTTCCAAATAAGGTCACATTATGAGGTTCTGGATGGACATGGATCTGGGAAGGACACTATCCAAACCAGTACAGCTGGGATGAAGGAGGTTTTTAAGAGATCCTGGTATAGAACAGGGACTGGCCATCATCTCCTTCACCAGGACAGATATGGAATTGAATGATTGACTTTGCCTGGAATTAATCAAGATTACACTTTCTACTGTTAAGTGAAATGGGCCATGTAAATACAGGTTGGGTTGAATTATGGAAAAACTTAGGAAATTAAATGTAGTACAAATCTGTATGTGGCTTGAAAATATTGCTTCTTCTACATATGAAAATATGTATACAAAACAAAAAAATTATGGTAGGGTAGTGGAATGATGAGTGGATCTTTCTATAATGATTTCAGAATGTTGTGTTCAAATTGGAAGAATGATGCTTGTTGTTTGGAGGTGATACAGGTAGTGCTATCCAGCAGGACTTTGAGCATGCCCCTCGGAAGCCAGAGTTCCCAGATTTTTCTCTTCCTGTGATTTGGGTCTTGCTCTAAACCTACCTTCTAGATTAGTACATGTGGTTGACTGATTGTGGGAGTTCATGTGAGAGTTGCCAATAAGCAGCTGTGTGACTTTGGGCAAGTCACACTCCTTCTTTGGCTTCTGTTGTTCTTTCTGTGAAATAAAAGAATCAGGCTTAATCATCTCCAAAATCACTCTCAATGTGTTGATTATGTGATTCTTTGATTTTAGGTGTAGGTATAGATGTAGTGTGTGTGTGTGTGCGTGTGTAAAGATCAGATAGATGAGGGACATGAGGGACAGAGCCAGGATGGTCTTTCCTGGGGATATGGCTCCAGCCTCAATAGCAGATCCCTGGGACACATCCAGGGCTCATGTTTACCTTTGCTGCCTCTTATTTCCTTTCCTTCCTCCTCAGAGGAAAGGTTTCTGTTATCTCCATCATCACCATCATTCATAAATAGAATTAATAAATGGAATGCTTAATGTGCGCCAGGCATTGCTAAGCACTTTAAACACATTATATATTTCATTCATTCATTTCAGTGATGTTACTGAACTCATTTTACGGATGAGAGAAACCAAGCTTAGGAAAGCCCAATATCATTGTTAGTAAGGAGAGGATGTGAGCCAGGATGCGAACCCATATCTGGATGATTCCAGAGTGCATGCTCTTACCCGTGAGTACCAGAGGGGAAGTACCACTGCTTAAAGATCATGGAGTGTTAGACACAGAAGGGCTGTCAAGGTTGGTCTCTGATGAGGCCAGTGTAGAAAACTGTTAGGGTCTCTAAAATGTAAGCCCAGGGATGCCTGGGTGGCTCAGCGGTTGAGCGTCTGCCTTCAGCCCAGGGCGTGATCCTGGAGTCCCGGGATCGAGTCCCACGTCAGGCTCCCTGCATGGAGCCTGCTTCTCCCTCTGCCTGTGTCTCTGCCTCTCTCTCTTTCTCTGTGTCTCTCATGAATAAATAAAATATTTAAAAAAAAATAAAATAAAATGTAAGCCCAGATCTAGACAAGAACCTGATTGCCTCAAACAGGCACAGCTTCAGGATGCAGCCCAGATTTCCCTAAGAATGGTTCTCACTTGGCCTTGCTACCTTAGCTTTTACTCACACTTACTGCCTGCCATCCATTATGCCAGAACATGACTATTTTGTCATAAAGGTACAGATCTGTGTCAACATTGCCTGCTATTTATTTAGCCTTATGTGCTAGACAAGTTGCCTTTTACTGATGAATTCCTAGTGCAAGGCCCCAAAAAGCTGACTAGGCTTTGTCAAGCACACACACAGGCTTGGCAAGACCCAGGACTGACTGAGTCAGCCAGTAAAGATACAACGAGCCACTTTAGATTTGGACAGTTTATTACTTACCTATACAACAAAAGGAAGAATGCATTAGGGTGCCAGCTGCCAGTAGTCCTTGTCCCACAGAGAAACAGAGAATACTGAAACAGAAGGGGCAAACGACTGCAATGTGAGTTGTGGGATACCCAGCCACTGAAGAGCCAATTCTAGACTGTAGCTAAGTGGTTCTTATATTATTTTGCAGCTCTATTCCGACAGAGTAGGGCAGAAAACCCACACCTCAACAGAATCTGGGAGATGAGAAACTGTCAGGAGAGATTGCCTTAATATCCTCATAAGCTTCCCATCCTCTGCCCTTCTGGAAGGATCACAAAGCATTCTGCTAAGATTCAGATAACCTTTGGTTCAAGGCCCATGAGGTTGACATGTGAGGTTGCCAGAGTACATGATAGAGATACTACCCTACAGCTTTCTCTGGTTTGAGGCTTTTTAAGCCCACCCAGAGAAAATGTGATTGAAAACCAAGAAATCTGATCTAAATCAATCCATAATTAGCCAAATGACTTAACCTCTCCAGAGTTTTTTTTTAATCCATAAAATTATATATTTTTTGTTTGCTTGCTTTTTGGGAGGTCTTTTCCCTCTTATTAGGATGTAAACTGCTCAAAGGGACCTTATCTACTTTATTCAGTATTGTAGCCTCAGTGCTTAGAACAGTGATAGGCACATGGCAGCAATTTAACAAACACCTGGTTGAATGAAATGAACTGCAAGATAGTACATCGTATTTTGTTAGTATGCGCATATGCATTCAAAACCTTAAAACCCACTTTCAGGTCATTTGCAGAAAATTCACAGAGAAGTCCCAGTGGAAGTGACTGTACCTTTCTTTTAAGGGAGATCAATGGGGTGGAAAAGGGCTTCAAAGTGAGTAACTACATAATGAGGTATGGAACATGGCACCCAAATGGGCCTTTTATTAGTGCTATTATAATAAATCCTAATGACACACACCTCTGACACATTGTTCCTTGTAATAATAGGAAAGACCCGAGACGCCCAGTTTTCCCACTGTTTTGATCTACACCTGCCACTTTCCCAATCATCCCCAGGCTCCCTTTTTCCTCTTTTCCTTTTTCTTTTTTTTCCAGCCAATGCATGGTGTAAAATAGGACAAAAACTGCGGGTCAAGGGACCTGCTTCTGGTTGCAAGTATAGCAAGTCACTCACTTCTGTGCCCTAGCTCCCACTCTCATTTTTATGTGTTGTGACACATAGGGTTTTCCTCAATTATCACTGATGTGTTATATCTCTTCTACAGGTAAAGAAAGCATGGCTCTAAAAAAAAAAAAAAAAAAAAAAAAAAAAAAAAAAAAAGCACGGCTCAAAGAGATTGAGTGACCCGCTAAAGATCCCTAATGAGTAGGAGAGCCACGCTTTCTCTTAGTGCAGATTTCTTTTCACCACGACAGTGAGCCGCTGAGAAGACCCCCCATGGCCTCGGTCCCTCTCCCCTCTGTCACTTCCATGAAGGGTGGGCTTGTTCCCTGCTCTGATCTCAGCGTCTACAACGCAGCTTGGCACATAGCAGGCGCTCAATATAGATTTGTTGAATGGGAAAAATAAAAGGGTAAGTAGAGACGCGCCACAGTGCGTCCCTGCGACTTCAAGCAAGTCGATGACTGTTTCTGGGGTTCATCTCTGTCCCCGTTCCCCCGGCCCCCCCCGCCCCCAGCCGGCAGCCGTCCGATGCCCGAGCCCACTTCGTTCCTCCAGCCACCAGGTGGCACTGTGGCGAAGCACCCCACCCAGCAGGGAGCGGCGCCCTTCTTGGCCTCGCCGGGCCTTCGTTGGTCGGAGGGCGGGTCCCGAGGAACCGGAAGTGCCGAGGCGCAGCCGCCGCCGCCGTTGCCGCCGCCGCCGCCGCCGCCTTTAAGTGCCGTGTTCGCCGCCTGGGTTACCGCCGGCTCCGTCGCCGAGGAAGCCGCCGCAGCCGGGCCGGGAGTGGAGGCGGCGCGGCATGAAGCGGCGCAGGCCCGCTCCGTAGCACGCGTCGGGACGCTCCGGGCGGGGCCGGGGGGGAAGGTGCAGTATCCGCTCCCTCTCCTTCCCCTTCGCCCGCGAGGCCTGGGCCCCGGCCCGGCGGGCCCGCTCCGCCTCACGGGGGAACCGCCCGGCGCGCTCTCCGGGGTAGCCGGCTCTGCGCGCCGCCCCGCGCGGGTCACAGCTGGTGGCGGGGCCCGGCGTGCCGGAAGAGGAAGCCGAGGCTCTGGGATTCCGAGTCCACCAACGTCCACCAGGGCGCCCCGCCAGCGCCGGGTGCTGGCCCCTGGGCTTCCACGTCCGTTATCTTAATTGAGCCTCGCTGGGGTGGGGAGCCAGGTATTGCCCGGGCTTACGGAGGAGGAAGCGGAAGCCCGCACCGAGGCGAAAGGATCCGCCTAAAGTTGGACTGTGGCGGATCGGAACCGGACTGAGATTTTCCTGGCTTCGCAGCCGGTGTTTTTTGTCCTTCCTCCTGCCTCACTCTAGATCGATTCCCTCCTTGCTCGATGGCCCCTTCTCATCCTGTTTCACCCTCCACCCCGAGGGGCAGGATAGCTACAGTCCCCTGCCCCCACCTCTCCCTCCACACACTTTCTAAGACTTGGCATCGCCCCTCCCCCCCATTGTCTATCCTCAGCATTCTCTGCTGCACCTGTCCTCCTCCTCTTCTTCCCCCCTTCATAGCTTTCGAGTTCTTTGCCCAGTCTGTTTTAATGAACCTCCCAGCGGGCTGTGGACCCGGAGGAGTGCAACAGTCAGGCATCAGTGAGGCATGGGGGTGCTCAACTGGGCGACTGTTTGACTCTTGGATTAAAAATAGGAATGACATTTGAGTAGGTCCAAATTCAGGAGTCCTGATGCTATTCTCTAACCCAAGATGCTCTTCTCTGAGTGAGGGGCTTGGTGCATGGGAAGGTGTCCTGACATCGTAGTCCATTGCTCTTATGCTAACATAACTTCACTGTTTTCCCTCCATTTGGCCACCACATCTCTCTCCATCAGCTACCTGGGCGATGAGAGCCCAGAATTAAAGCTGGTAACAAAGTCACAAGTGTAATCACAGATCCCCTTTTCTCTTTTACTAAGCCAGAATTTCAGCCAACTTAATGCTTCCTTTTTTATGGAAAAGTTACCTAATTATTTTCAGAATCTAGCTGGAAAGGCGCAAAAGTGGAATGCACTTAAAATGGATGGCACATTCTTGGTCTATGAAAAAAAAACTGCTAAATGCAACTTAGTTCCCTTTCCACAAAAATGGCCTGTTCTATAATTCTTACTGGTTGTTCTACCGAGTGTACTGTCTTCAACCAGTTCAGTATGTATTATTGAAAATAGTACAAGTGTATTAATGTAAAAGTAGGCTCATGGAATAAGTGTTACTAATCATCTGTCATTTTTGAGGATTTGCAATAGCCGCTGAGCAACCTCACGTTTGTGTGGCTTTTATGCTTTTTAAAGTTCTTCCATAATTTTCCTTTTAATGTATATCTAGATGTCAGGGTTTACCTTATTAGGATATCCTTTTGAGTAAATTAGGCTATATGTTCCTGAAATTTTTTAAAGGCTATAATTTTATACTAAAATGCAGATATTAAGTAATTCAGGCATTACAGTACACCAAGAAAAATATTTCTATATCAGCGTTAAATACTATTTGAGATTTTAGAGTTAATCTTTTTGGCCACATATGATCCATTTCAATAATGATCAACAGCCTTATAACTTATTTCATTATCCCGGTGAGCAGGGTTGGATGGTGAGAAAAGGAAAGACTCCTGTGAGAAGAGAGCAAGATGAGCAGAGGGATCTATGCTTGAAGTTGAGTCACTTGAAAAAGATCTCTTTGAATGTGGAAGAGGTCTGAGCAGATGAAAATACAATCAGGTAGGCACGAAGGAAGGGCCTTAAGTGAAGAGGTAGGTGGGGGAGTAAAGTATATGCAGTGTTGACAATGTATGCTGATTCTCTCTTCTAATTTTTGAAATTAGAATTTTGAGAATATTTCAATATAAGGTGTTAAAGAAATCTACAACTTAATTTTGTTACACATTTGTATAAATTAACATTATATAGTATATCTATCCTAGAAAATGTGGGGTATTTGTTTACTATAAACAGAGTAGTAGAATGTCATTTGAACAGTAAAAATCTGTGTGTGTGTGTGTGTACAGAGAGAGACAGAAATAGTCCAGAGACCCAATTCAGCAATAGCAGGTAATTTGCTATTAATGAGTGTGAGCTAATGCAACTTTGACATAGGAGAGATGTCAAGTTAATGGTGACTCAAGAAGCTGGCAGTAAGCCTTGGGAAGTCGGCCTGCTGAGCTTCCCAGTTCTATTCCCTAGCCTTATTCTTGTGAACAGTGGTTTGGACATGAAGTTCCAGATTTAACAGATGGAGAGCTGAGAAAAATGAGCACAGTTTGTGTGGCTTTTTCTCTCATTTGTCCCTCACTCTGTTAGAAATCAAACTAGATCCACTGACATTTGATAGAAATTAGGCCTCCCTCTAGCTTTTATTTTATTTTATTTAGATTTATTTATTTATTTATGAGAGAGAGAGAGAGAGAGAGAGAGAGGCAGAGACACAGGAGGAGGGAGAAGCAGGCTCCATGCCGGGAGCCCGACACGGGACTCGATCCCGGGACTCCAGGATTGCGCTCTGGGCCAAAGGCAGGCGCCAAACCACTGAGCCACCCAGGGATCCCCCTCCCTCTAGCTTTTAGATGGACAATCTTACTGTCATATACTGCCGCTTACTATCAGTGTGCTAAATAGCAGTTGAACTAAATGACTTTTTCTCTGCTGAGCTGTTAGGATTTTGATCCCTGGAGGTAAATGTTACAGGTTGGATACTTGATATAATTCTTGGATGAATTTTCTTTCTTTTTTTTTTTTTAATTCATTCATGAAAGACAGAGAGAGGGAGAGAGGGAGGGAGGGCCAGGCAGAGACACAGGCAGAGGGAGAAGCAGGCTCCATGCCAGGAAGCCGATGTGGGACTCGGTCTCAGGGTCCAGGATCACACCCTGGGCCAAAGGCAGATGCTAAACCGCTAAGCCACCCCGGGATCTCCCTGGATGAATTTTCTGTCACTTTTGCAGTACAGTTCACTGTAGCTTGAAAAAAGACAGACTATCCTGGCCACACAGTTCAGTTCATTTTGCATGCCATGATGCTCCCCTGGTGAACTAATTCACGACCTATACCTGCTAATTACTTTTTACTCTGTGGTTGGTAGTTACCCTGGACTCTTGTTAACTTGAGAAATTGAACTTTAAGAAAAGACATCATGTTAAATATACAACCATGCATTGATTCTTGTTCTAGAGGTAGTTACATAAATGTAATCTATTTCTTTCCCACATCCACAGGTTGCTCCAGAATATGTTGCTTCTTTTTGATAATTTCATGAATAGTGCATGTCAGAATATCACACAATGGCTTATGATGACAGTTCTTGTTTTTTTTTCTAATACGTTACTGCTTTAAATATTCAAGTATTGTTTGAATATTGAAATAAAGAAAAATACATCCTCTTCTGAATTTGTAAAATGAGAAGAAACATCATTAGTAGATGAAATATTAACATTGTTTTGGGGTTGAACTGGAAAATTGGGTTCAAACTTAATCAGAATATCAATAATACAAACATTAAATGCTTTTTTTTGCATAAACTACTTCAACTAAAGCCGCTTGAAGATAGTATCTTTTTTCTCTCATTTAATTATGAGAGTTAAAGTTACATAATCTGTAATAATAGTTACATAAATTCCATATAGTCGCCTAAAGTGATCGTGAGATAGTGATATCTAGGCAAGAGCAGAAGACAAAGAAAAACGTACCAGCCATTTAAGTCTTGTTATTTGGAGTTCCACTGAAACGGAAACAGTATTTATATTATCTTAATGAGTGCCCTAGGAAGTGTATTACAAGTACATTGTTTGCTGCAAGTTTAATACTGTTCTAATTGGTCGTGATTATTTCTGTTAACTGAAGTTCACGTTTATCAACTGTGTTACTTTTTTAAGTGCAAAAACACTTAACTCCCTTAGCACATTTAGATTCACTATTGACATACTCTTGGATGGAGCATTGCAGCCAACTGGCATATGGCCTGTTTCCTTCCAGTGTGGGAAAGAAAAAAGGAATTTTGGCAAGAGATATGTAAGGACAGCCTTTTATAAAAGTTCCTAAAGGGATTTATAGTCACAGTGAAACAGACATGACCTCATTTTTTTTAAATCTCATTTTTAAACTGAACACAGAGAAGATGGAGCTATTACTTTTCTTGCTAGGTTTCATTGCAACTGTGCTGAAGAGCATTTTTTCTTGCCTTTTTTGGTAGGGTGGGGGGAACACTATCAGACTATCATTCCCGTTAATATAAAGAAGAAGGCAGGCCTGTGAACAACTTCATGTGCCTTATTTTTCCAGGAAAATGCAACATGGCAGCAGCAATGGAAACAGAACAGCTGGGTGTTGAGATATTTGAAACTGCAGAGTGTGAGGAGAATATTGAATCACAGGATCGGCCTAAACTGGAGCCATTTTATGTTGAGCGATATTCCTGGAGTCAGCTTAAAAAGCTCCTTGCTGATACCAGAAAATATCATGGCTACATGATGGCTAAGGCCCCACATGATTTTATGTTTGTGAAGAGGAATGATCCAGATGGGCCTCATTCAGACAGGATCTATTACCTTGGTGAGTATGAAGTCATAGTTTCTGAGAGGAAATGCTGTTTTCATTCAAAATCCAGATACAATTGACACCCAAATTTTGTTGAGTAAATGATGGATCAGTAATGTTCCATTTAAAGGAATAAAATGCCTTTCTTTAGGAATGGTCAGATTAGGAACACAGACCATAAAACCACTCTTCAACACCTGCTGCTTTCATTTTTTTAAACCAAGCCTGGTTTTGATGTCTTTTTCCTGAACCTATTCACTCCAGATTTAAGATCTGAATTAAATGTATTATGCCACTGACTTCTTTGTCTATTACATTTTTTTAAAGATTTTATTTATTTTAGAGAGAGCATGTGAGAGAGCATGAGTAGGGGAGGGGCAGAGAGAGGGACCAGCAGACTCCAGGTTGAGCCCCTCACTGTCTCAGTCTCACAACCCTGAGATCATGACCTGAACCTAGATCAAGAGTTGGTCCCTGGGCAGCCCCGGTGGCGCAGCAGTTTAGCGCCGCCTGCAGCCCGGGGTGTGATCCTGGAGACCCAGGATCGAGTCCCACATCAGGCTTCCTGCATGGAGCCTGCTTCTCCCTCTGCCTGTGTCTCTGCCTCTCTCTTCGCTCTCTCTGAATGAATAAATAAATGAATCTTAAAAAAAAAAAAAAAGAACGACTAAGCCACCCCAAGTGCCTTTTGTTTATTAAATTTTTAAAAATAGGTTTACTCCTTTCTCCCAAGTTATTTCATTCACATACATATATATATTTTTAGAGATACTCTGCATTAGTCCACTTTAGTAATTATAGATGCATTCTTTTTTTTTAACAACCTAATACTATTTCATTTATAATAGTGCCATATTTACCTAACCATGCCTCTAATAAGGGACATACAGGTTTTTCTATTATACTGTTACAAAGATGAGGCAATGAATATCACTTTATTAGATCATTTTGTACATTTGTGAATTTATGAATAGGACTAATTCCAAAGAGTGGAATTGCTGGGACAGAAAGTATGTGTATTCTAAATTTTGGTTAATAATTGCCAACTTATCCTTCCAAGATTATAGGGTTTATATTCCTATCAGAATTGTCTCAGAATATCTGTTACTCCACACCTCTTCCAGTAGTGAGTAATCAGAGGGGATTTTTTGTTTGTTTGTTTTGTTTTTTTATCTTTTCTGGTCTGACTAGTGAACAGCAATCTCATTGTAGTTTTTTTTTTTTTTTTTAAAGATTTTATTTATTTATTCATAGAGACACAGCTAGAGAGAGAGAGACAGAGACACAGGCAGAGAGAGAAGCAGGCACCATGCAGGGAGCCCAATGTGGGACTCGGTCCAGGGTCTCCAGGATCACACCCCGGGCTGCAGGCGACGCTAAACCGCTCCGCCATCGGGGCTGCCCGTAGTTGGTTTTTTAAATTGAGGTATAATTGACATTATATTAGTTTCAGGTGTACAATATAAAGATTTGATACTTGTATACACTATTAAAGGATCACCAAGGCAAGTGATCTAGATATTTAGATATCTTTTATCTAGATATCTTTTATTTTACATAGTTAACAAAAAAGTTTTTTTCTTATGATGAGAACTTTAAAGATCGCTCTTAACAGTTTTCAAATATGTAATACAGTCTTACATAATCACCACTCTGTACATTACATTCCTATATCATTGTAATTCTAATTCCAATTATAAGTGAGGTTGAGCATCTTTTCACATATTTAAGAGACATCTATTTCCTTTTCTCTATTTATAACCATTGTCTATTTTTTATTGGATTGTGGGTGTTTTTCTTATTAAGCATTTTTTAAAAATTTGTATAATGAGGAAATTAACCCACTGTAGTATTTTCCCTTGAGGCTTAATTTGTCTTTTGCTTTTAGTGCCTTTTGCCATGTAGAAATTTGTGATTTTTTTTTTTTTTTTGATAGTTAAATTTGTACTTCTATGTAGGTTTTGGCATCCTAACTAGAAAGGCTGTCACAACTCCAGGATTATGTCTTTTAAAATCTTTGTTTTAACTTTCTGTTGGTTCCATTGCTCTGTCAGATGGAGTTCCAATACTATGTTGCTGCTACTGTTATTATCATGACTTTTTATGTTTTAACTGTTGGATAGCACTAGTCACCTTTCATCACTTTTTCATACCTGACTATTTTTGTTTGCTTGTTTTTCTTTTTTTAAAGTTTTTATTTATTTATGAGGAACACAAGAGAGAGAGAGAGGCAGAGACATAGAGAGAGAAGCAAGCTCCCTGTAGGGAGCCCGATGTGGGACTCAATCCCAGGATCCTGGGATCATGACATGAGCCAAAGGCAGACAGACACTCAACCATTGAGCCACCCAGGCATCCCAGTTTGCTTATTTTTCTGTGAGAACTTAAAATTAGCTTCTATAGCTTCTTTCTATATGCTGTTTTGGGATTACATTATATTTATGGGTGAAGTTGGGGAAAATTAACAATCTTTAAAATTTTGAGCTTTTCAAGAAAGTTGTATGACTTTTCATTTTTTCAAGTCTTTTTTTCTGAATCCTAATGCCTTAGTGTTCAAGTCTATTATATTCATCTGAAAGTTTTTTCTGTATAAATCCATTGTTTTAGGGACACCTGGGTGGCTCAGCAGTTGAGCATGTTAAAAAAAAAGTTTGTTTTTTTTTTTAAAAAAGATTTATTTATTTATTTGAGAGAAAGCACACACACAAAAGAGCATGGGCAGGAAAAGGGACAAAGGGAGAGGGAGAAGGGGAGAAGCAGACTCCCCGCTGAGGGTAGATCCCAACTCGGGTGGGTCTCTATCTCATCACCCTGAGATCATGATCTTAGCTGAAATCAAGAGTTGGAGGCTTCATTGACTAAGCCACACAGGTGCCCTGTTTGTTGTAAAATTTTTAATGTGAACACCAATAAGTGTGTTCTGTTGTGTCATCAAGAGAGAACCATTGGGAAAAGCTTGTCTTGTGGCTTATACAGAACTGGTGTGATGGGCAACTGAAATGATTGTGGGGAATGGCTCTAATTTGAAACTAGATGAGAGCCAGTTTTTTCGTGTTTGAAGGCTAAAGACTCCTAAGAAGGCTTAAGGAGGATATGATCACATTTTGTAAAAATAAATAAATTGTATTTTATTTACTAAGTTTTATCTATTTAATAATAAATAGATTTTATTTATTTGACAGGGAGAGAGAGAGAGAGCACAGAGGAAGCAACAGGCAGAGGGAGAAGCAGGTTCCCTGATGAGCAGAGAGCCAAATCCAAGGCTTTATCCCAGAACCCTGGGATCATGACCTGAGCTGAAGGCAGATGCTTAACTGACTGAGCCAAACAGGCCCCCCTCACATTTTGTGAAATTATGAATGGTATAGATAGGTGACTGCAATCCTAACAATTCTATGACAAAGTAACTCTGGAATATACAGAATAGATTTAAGACAAAGTCAGATGCTAGAGTGAATATTAGCTCATATCTAACTTTTTCTCCAAAAGGCAATACAAACTAAGTTTAAGAACAATTTAGGAAAATCACATAAAGGAAGATGTGACTATTTGGGGGCTTATCCCCAGCCTTTGCAAGGGTTAGCATGGAAGTTACCATGCCCTTCCACAGACTACCTTCTCTGGCATTATCAGAAACACTAGGCTGAAAATCATTTCTATCCAAGAGAGAGTACCTTGTTCATCCTGTGTGATTTATTATTCTCCTTCCTTCACCTTCCCATAGCTTTCTTGGAAATGATACCATCCTAGCGCCTTTTATGGTAGAAGGACTTTGTTTACTTTGAGTGTTCTTAGGTTCACATCTTCATAATCATAGTGTGTTTCTGTTCTCTTTTGCATATAGTTCATTCTACACTGCTGTAATATTCACATTCATTTACTGCATGATTTCACAGAATAGGCCTGACTTCTACTTAGGATAGCCCTCTTTACTTCACCCTTCCCCAATAAAGGACAAATCACATATCAGATTTTGTATTGTTTTAATGAGTATACTTTCATCTGAAATTTATTATTGACTATTGTTATAGGACATTTATAGTGACAAAAAACTAGAATTCAGTTAGACCTATGTATACTAATAAGTGTTTTAAATGATTTAGGAAGAAAAAGAATTTTAGTGATCTGTAATTTCATGAAGCACCCCCATTTGGAATTTCATGACTCTATTGCCAACTTGTAAGAGACTTACCAATTTTCAAAAAGCTAAAAATGACATTTGTCCTTATTTCATCTTATACACTTTTATGTTTGTTTTGAGAGGGACGAAGATCTAAATATTGAAATGAAACTTGAGCATTTTTCTGTGAAACCAGGGTTTTATTGAAGAAAATTTCTAAGGCAAATGGCACGTGCACCTCCTACTTATTAACCTTCTTATAGAGTGCAGGATTTTTGCAGTATATAGAAGGCATTATGGGGCACCTGGGTGGCTCAGTTGGTTAAGCAACCAACTCTTGATTTCAGCTCAGGTCATGATTTTGGGGTCCTGGGATTGAGCCCCACGTAGGGCTCATTGCACTCTGTGCAGAATCCACTTGAGGATTCTTTCTCCCTCTGCCCTTCCCCCGCTCATGCTTGCTCTCTGTCTCTGTAAAATGGGTAAGTAAATCTTTTTTTTTTTTTTTAAGAAGGCGTTGTGTACTTAGACTGTGATTGCAGTAGATTTCTATTTTTGAAAATTATATATAAATTATTGTTTTCTCTTATAGCTATGTCTGGTGAGAACAGAGAAAATACACTGTTTTATTCTGAAATTCCCAAAACCATCAACAGAGCAGCAGTCTTAATGCTCTCTTGGAAGCCTCTTTTGGATCTTTTTCAGGTAGGATTAAACATTACTATTCCTGTGATTTGGTGTACATTTTCAAATACTGTATTTACTAAGAGGCAGAAATTCAAACAGGGTTTTTTTTTTTTGAAAGTAGATGTTCATCAAATAGAATTAAAATATTTTTCTATTTTTGAACGTGTGGCTGTTAAATTCCATTTAATTCTCAACATCTGAAACTAAGGGATATTACAATTCTGATTTTTAAAACTACCTTCTCCCTGTTTAACCACTTTTCCCTTCTATAAACTTGTTAGTGGGCAACCCGGGTGGCTCAGATGGGCAGCCTGGGTGGCTCAGTGGTTTAGCGCTGCCTTCGGCCTGGGGCGTGATCCTAGAGACCCGGGAACGAGTCCCGCGTCGGGCTCTCTGCATGGACCCTGCTTCTCCCTCTACCTGTGTTTCTGCCTTTCTTTCTCTCTCTCTCTCTCTCTCTCTCTCTGATGAATAAATAAATAAAATCTTTTAAAAAACAAAACAAAAAAACTTGTTAGTTACATAGTTCTCACATTTTGGGGGAAGAATTGTTCATATAAAAGAAGTAATTATATTTCCAGAAAGTTTTTTTTTTAATTTTTATTTATTTATGATAGTCACAGAGAGAGAGAGAGAGAGAGGCAGAGACACAGGCAGAGGGAGAAGCAGGCTCCATGCACCGGGAGCCCGACGTGGGATTCGATCCCAGGTCTCCAGGATCGCACCCTGGGCCAAAGGCAGGCGCCAAACCGCTGCGCCACCCAGGGATCCCTATTTCCAGAAAGTTTTTTATTTAAATCTTTAAGTTGAATTTGTAGTTCTAATACTTAGTAACAGTCCTAACTTGAGGGTTAAATCAAAGTACAAACTTCAGTTTTTGTTTCTGAGTAGTAGAATTCAGTTTATGTAGAATCAAAGCTTGAGGGTTGTTTTTATATTTGTTTTTTTTGTTTTTTTTCACCAATATCTTATCTTTAGACAAAAAGCAAATAGTTCAAACACCCCAAGAACAAGATGATAACTTGGGTGTGATCTTTTGCCCTTTTGGTTCTCATTTATTATTTTACATTGAATACTTCCTTATTAAATAGTATTTTGGGTTAAATGAACTAAAATATATTCTTAGGAATTAAAAAAATAATTTGCATGATAACTAATGGTTTTGACTATAACTGTTAGGGCTGTTATTTTTCATATAGGCTTATGACTTTTCTTTAAAACAGAAAAAAATCCTTTTTCTAAGAACCAAAATAATGGTACTTTCCTCATGGAACAGTTTGGAAATTAATAAATCAAAGTTCTTTTTTATTTTAAACATTTATTATGGAAAATGCCAACTAGTAGAGTTATTTGTGATTATCAATAATTATCAAATCTTGGCCATTTGATTTCATTGTAGGCGTATCAGTACCCCATGTAGTCCCTACCCCCATCTCTTGGATTATTTTGAAGCAGAACCAAATATGTTGTTTTATTCCTAAATAAATTAGTACATGTATAAAGGGTACAAATTCTTTTTAGAGATTACCACAGTATTATTATCATAAACAGTTGATCTTTTCTTCATATGAAATATTCAACTAGTGTTCAAATTTCCCTGAGTTTTAAATAGTTTCTTTTTTTATACTTGATTTGTGCAAATAAATAATGTTCATATGTTACAATTGATTAATAGGTCTCTTAATTTTTTGGTTTGCCTTCCATCCTTTCTTTTCCCCATTGCACTTTATCTGTTGAAGAAACAAGCTCTGCTTTTGCTGATAGTTTATCCATGGTGTTATTTGATGTATTTTTCAGTCCCCTGTATTTTCTGTCAAAATGAATAGGTAGTTATATCTAGAAACGTGATCAGACCCAGGTTTGCTTTTTTTTTTGAAAGCAGAGTCTCGAACAGATATCTGTATACCCATGTTCATAGCAGCATTATTCACAATAGCCAAAAGGTGGAAACAACCCAAGTGTCCATGGACAGATGGATGGATAAACAATTGTGGTATATCCATACAATGGAGTATTATTCAGCCTTAAAAAAGAAGGAAATTCTAACATACCCCACAACGTCGATGAACCATGAAGACGTTATGATAAGTGAAATAAGCCAGTCACGAAAGGACAAATACTATATGATTCCACTTACATAGGTACCTAAAGTAGTCTAATTCATAGAGATAAAGTAGAAGGTGGTTGCCAGGGGCCGGGGGAAGGGAACACGAGGAAATGTTGTTTGACGGGTATAGAATTTCAGTTTTACAAAATAAAAATGTTCCAGAGATGGGTTACACAACAATGTGAGTATACTTAAACTATTGAACTGTACACTTAAAAACAGCTAAGATAGTAAATTTTACGTTATATTTTACCACAGTAAATACTTATCTACTTCATAGATAAGGTATGCTTCCATCAAGAGGCATATAGAACCTTATTTCTTGTGTGATGATAGCACCCTTTGATCATTGCCAAGATCCATTAATTAATTAGGAGTTATAAAACGGTGGTATTTTATCATTCCTTCTTCATTTATTAACCAAAATACTTCTATAAAAAGAAATTACTATTAAACAACTATTCAGTTATCCTGAGGTCTAATTCATAATGAAAAGACAGGATAGGGGCAGCCCTGGTGGCTAAGCGGTTTAACGCTGCCTTCAGCCCAGGGCCTGATCTGGAGTCCCTGGATTGAGTCCTGCATCGGGCTCCCTGCATGGAGCCTGCTTCTCCCTCTGCCTGTGTCTCTGCCTCTCTCTCTCTGTGTGTGTCTCTCATGAATAAAATCTTAAAAGAAAAGGCAGGATAAAGTTTGATTCTTTCCCTTTATCATTTTTCAAATAATTTGTTTCCTGCAGTCCTCCATAGGTGATAAATTAGGGTATTTTCGACGAGTGTTTGGGGTTTTTTTGTTCTTTTGTTTTGTTTGTTTTGGTATCTTTATAAACTTAAAGAGTAAACTTGATGTTTTTTGGTCCATTGATAGTTATTCTTATTGTACAAATTGTCTTATTTTTGGCTGGTGCCAGCCCTTCAACTTGATATGTCATTTCCTTTTGACAAGATCCTTGCTAGTATGATGAAGATATTCCACATTCATCTTAAACATTGCCTATCCCATGCTTGAAGTCAGCCATTCCTCCATGGAGCTCTGGTTCCTTTAGAACCATGGTCCTTTAAAAGACCATGATCTGGGTGCTAGGGATGTTCATTATTATTGGGTTGGTAAATATTTCTGGCTTTTTTTAATTGAACACACTAGGGAATATACACATTCTGTATGTGTGTGTGTGTTTGAAATGGAGATATCAATATGAATCCAAATTAATTCAGATAAACTGAGTTCCAACTGATACATCTAATTCAGATTTTATAGTACAGGATTTTTCTTTAACCTCATTTATCTTACATATGAATCTCCTTATGCTGATTCCCAAAATCCCAGTTTAAGCAACAACATAATTCATTTGTTTACCCCATAACACACACACACAACAGTTTCAAAATAACAGAGAAATCAACACTGATTACTTTTAACAGTAACTTGGAATTGTTCTTCTCTGTGTAATTATGCCACTAGTTTCTATATAGTGAAGTACATTTGCTTCATTTTTAAGTATTGGAATTCCTTTATTTTTAATTGAATTTTGTTTTATAAAATAGTTACAGGATTCCAATTTCAAATCCACAAAACAAAGTATATTCAGAGAAGCTCCCTGTTTCTTCCATTCTATTACCTTCCGTCTTCTTCTAGATAGCCATTTTGTTTTTAACTAGCTTATCTTTCTTTTTAAAAATAATGTGAGTATATAGATGTTCATATACTCCCTTAGATAAATAGCAACATACAGTATACATTTTTTCTACCTTTTCAGAAATGAAATCTCTGGATCAAAAGATATATGCTTTTGTAATTTTGCCAGATAGTACCAAACTTCCCTCCATGGAACTGTGCCATTTTGAATTCCCACTGGCAAGATAAAGCATACCTGTTTTCCCACAGACTCCCCAACATAATATATTGTAAAACATTTGGATTTTTGACAGTTTGTTAGATGGAAATGTTATCCCATTATAGTTTAATTTACATTTCTGTTATAGCAAAATTGATTGTCTTTTTATATGGTTTGTTATCTGCATTTCTTTCTCTGTATTTTGTTTATTCGTATTTCTAACCCATTTTTCTATAGGGGGTGATCTTTTTCTTCATTCTTAGGAACTTTTATATACTGAGGATATTGACCTTTTGTCTGTGACTTGGTTGGCAAATATTTTTCCAGGTTGTCATTTGTAGTTTTACTCACTATAGTGGGTTAGGGTGTGTGTGTGTGTGTACATGCATGTGTGTGCTGGCCATGTAAAATATTTTTATATCATCAAATATATCAGTCTTTTTTGTATTGGTTCTGGACTTTTTTGCTCCTAGAATTTCTGTCTTCTGTCATAGTTAGGACAGTTTTCTCTACCCTCAACTTATAAAAGAATTCACTAATGTTTTCATCTGGTACTTACATGGTTTCATTTTTTGAAGCTTTATTGAAGTGTAATTGACATACAGTAAACTGCAAATATTAAAGTATACAATATGATAGATTTGGGCATATGTATGCACCTGTGAAACCGTTACCTCAGTCATTACCGCCACAAGTTTCCTTGTACCCTTTTGTAGTCTTCCCTCTCCCACCCATCCCCTGGCAACTGTGGTACAGTCTTGTACAGTCTTTCACAAGTTTTATTTCTAAGTATTTCAGATTTTTTATTCTACTGTAAAACGTATTTTCTGATTTTAATATCTGGTCGGTCATTGCCAGTATTATAGAAATACAGTTGATTTCGTATATTGACGTTATCCTGCAACCTTGCTTAAACTCTTTTATTAGTTCCATTAGATTTTTGTAGCTTCCATTGGATTTTTCTATATAAACAGTCATATTGTCAGCAAACACTGTATTATTACTTCTTCCTTTCCAGTGTGGTTGCTTTTTGTTTCTTTTTCTTGGGTTATTGTGCTGACTAACTTCTCTAGTACAAAGTTGAATAGAAATGGTGAAAAAGATGTTCTTGATCTTAGGGGAGGAGTCATTCAGTTCTTAACTAGTTAAGTCTGTTAGTCATAGATTTTTCATAAATGCCCTTTGATAGGCTGGAGAGATACTTTTCTATTTCTGGCTTGCTTAGAATTTTTATCAGGAGCAGATAACTGAGTTTTGTTAAATATTTATGTTTTTGAAAAGATCATAAGGTTTTCTTTTTTAATTTGCTAATATAGCAAAGCATCACTGGATTATTGAATGTTTTTTGCTTTTTTTTTTTATTCATGAGAGACACAGAAAGACAGAGACAGAGAGAGACAGAGACATAGGCAGAGGGAGAAGCAGGCTCCATGCAGGAAGCCTGATGCGGGACTCGATCCCAGGACTCCAGGATCACACCGTGGGCCGAAGGCAGGCGCCAAACCGCTGAGCCACCCAGGGATCCCCAGGATTATTATTTTTTAATTTACTTATTTTTTTATTCATGATAGACATAGAGAGAGAGAGAGAGGCAGAGACACAGGCAGAGGGAGAAGCAGGCTCCATGCCAGGAGCCCGATGCGGGACTCGATCCCGGGACTCCAGGATCGCACTCTGGGTCAAAGGCAGGCGCTAAATCGCTGAGCCACCCAGGGATCCCCAATCCCCAGGATTATTGAATGTTAAATCAACTTTGCAAGCCTGGGATAAAACCCATTTGGTTATGATTTATTATCCTTTTTAAGTATTGTTAGATTAAATTTGCTGTAATTTTGTTTAAAATATGTTCATGAGAGATACTGGTCTATAAAGTTTTTTTTTTCTATATATGATTTTGATAGTGTTATGCTGGCCACAGAATAAGTTGAAAGTCATTTCCTCCTTTTTAATTTACTAGAAGAATTTGATAGAATTCACCAGTGAAGCCATCTAGACCTGTAGTTTTCTTTGTGGAAAAGGTTTTTTTTTTTTTAAGATTTTATTTATTTATCCATGAGAGACACAGAGAGAGAGGCAGAGACACAGGCAGAGGGAGAAGCAGGCTCCACGCAGGGGGCCCGACAGGGGACTCGATCCAGCATCCCCAGGATCACGCCCTGGGCTGAAGGCGGCGCTAAACCTCTGAGCCAACCGGGCTGCCCATGTGGAAAAGTTTTTTTAACTGAAAATTTAATTTTTTTATTAGATATAGTGCTATTTAGGTTATCTGTTTCTTTCTGAGTGAGCTCTTACTGTTTGTGTCATTTAAGGAATGTTTCTATTTCATCTACAGTATTGAATTCTGTTGACATAAGTTTCATAACACTCCCTTCATCTATCTATCTATCTATTTATCTATCTATCTATCTTGTCTATCTTGTCTATCTTATCTATCTATCTATTTTATTTATTTATTTATTTATGAGAGAGAGAGAGAGAGAGAAGCAGAAGCAGAAGCAAGCTCCATGCAGGGAGCCCGATGTGGGACTCGATCCCAGGTCTTCAGGATCATGCCCCGGGCTGAAGGCAGGAGCTAAACCACTGAGCCAGCCAGGGATCCCCCCTAATCTATTTAGTGTCTGAAGAATCTGTGTGATGTTTCTCTCTCACTTCTGATACTTCATGTAATTTGTGTTTTTCTCTCTTTTTTTCTAATGAGTCTGCCTTAGGGTTTATCGATTTGGTTTCATTGATTTTTCTGTCATTTTCTATTTTGTTGTTTTATCCTCTGATCTTTATTTTCGTCTTGCTTTGTATTTCATTTGTTCTTTCTCTGGTTTCATAAGTTAGTGGCTAAGGTTACTAGTTTGAGACCTTTCTTTCTTTCTTAAATAGGCATTTAGTGTTATAAATTTCCCTTTAGGTACTATAGTAGCTGCAGTCCATACTTTTTAATATGTTGTGTTTCCATTTTCATTTAGTTGAAAATACTTCCTATTTTCCCTTTACCCCATGAGTTATTTAGACGTGTACTCTTTAGTTTCCAGGTAGTTGTGTATTCTCCAGAGATTGGATTTCTAATCTAATTCCATGATAATTCAGAGACCATAATTTGTATGACTTAATTATTTTCCAATTTTTGAGTCTTATGGCTCGAATATGATCCATCTTGGTAAATGTTCTGTATTCACTTGGAAAGAATGTGTTCTGCTGTTACGGGATCTAAATGACCATTAGATAGAGTTAGTTTACTGTACTCATGTTTTTTCTATTTACTATTCCTTACTAATTTTCTGTTCTACAGTTGAGAGAGAATGTTGAAATTTCCATTTCGTAATTATAGATTTGACTGTTTCTCTTTGCAGCTCTATTAGTTTTTTGTGGTTTTTTTTTTTGCTCTATTAGTTTTTTTTCCACATATGCTGAAGCTATGTTATAAAGTACATAAGTGGACAGGATGATTATTTCTTCCTGAGAAATTGACTCCTTTATTGGTAGTTGATGACTCTCCCTGTTTCTACCAATATTTTCTATTCTGGAGTTTAATATTAATATAAGCACTCTAGCTTTCCTTTAATTAGTGTTAGCATAGAATGTACTTTTCCATTATTTTAACAGCTTTATTGAGATATAATCTACATACCATAAAATTCATTCATCCAAGTATACAATTCAGTGGTTTTCAGTATATTCACAGAGTTGTACAGCTATCATCACAATCTAATTTTGGAACATTTGTTTTCCCAAAAGGAAACCCATTAGCAGTCACTCCCCATCCACCTAGCTGCTCACCCTCAGGCCTGGGCAACTACCAATCTACTTTGAGTCTCTATAGGTTTGCCTATCCTGGATGTTTCATATAAATGGAATCATGTTCTGTATGGGCATTTATGACTGGTTTCTTTTTAATCGGCCCTGTATTTTCTGGATTCATCCACATTGTAGCAGATGACGATACTTCATTTATTTTTATGGCTGAATAATATTTCATTTTATAGATGTACTACATTTTATTGATCAGTTTATGGATATCTGGGTCATTTTGGCTTTGAGCTTTTATGAATAATGCTGCTTTTAACATAAGAGATTTTGTGTAGACTTATATTTTTAGGTATCTTGGGTATATATCTAGGAGTGGAATTGCTGGGTCATGTGGTAACTGTTTAAATTTTTAAGGAATTACTAAATGGCAGCTGCACCATTTTACAATCCGACCAGCGATGTATGAGGCTTCTAATTTTCTACATCCTCACTAACACTTATTATTGCCTGTCATTTTGATTATAACTATCCTGGTGAGTATGAAGAGGTATCTCATTGTCATTTGATTTGCATTTTCCCAATGATCAGTGATGTTGAACACTTGTTCATGTCTTACTGGTCGTTGGTATATCTTCTTGAAGATATCTCTGTGCAGGTTCTTTGCCCATTTTAAATTGGGTCTTTCTGATATTGAGTTTTAAGAGTTCTTTATATATTCTGGATACCAGGTGCTTATCAGTAGGTGATTTGCAGATATTTTCTCCCATTCCGTGAGTTGTCTTTTTGCTTTTTTCTTTAATTGCAGTAGTCATTACTTAGTATGAAATCAGTCCTAATTACCTTGGCAAGTGTTTAGTACTATAATCATTAATTTAGATCTATACATTTAAACACAGTTGCTCTGGTCTCTCCTTTATGGAGGATAAGACATTTTTGTGACTTCCTTTTTCTGCTGTTTATCGTTTATCTTAATCTGAAGTTCTTACATCTTCATTAAAAAAAAAAATGTGCCTTGGGATCCCTGGGTGGCTCAGCAGTTTGGCGCCTGCCTTTGGTCCAGGGCATGATCTTGGAGTCTCGAGATCAAGTCCCGCGTCGGGCTCCCTGCATGGAGCCTGCTTCTCTCTCTGCCTGTGTCTCTGCCCCCCCCCCCCCCCGTCTATCATGAATAAATAAATAAAATCTTTAAAATTAAAAAGTTGTGCCGAAATGCATGTAATATGAAATTTACCGTCTTAACCATTTTTAAGGGTATATTAGTGCACATCATTGGCAGTAAGTATATTCACATTGTTGTGCAACCATCACCACCATCCATCCACAGAACTTTTTCATCGTGCAAAACTGCAATTTAGTACAAAACTTTTTAAAAAGATTTTATTTATTTATTCATGAGAGACACAGAGAGAGAGAGAGAGGCAGAGACACAGGCAGAGGGAGAAGCAGGCCCCACGCAGGGAGCCCGATGCGGGACTCGATCCCGGGACTCCAGGATCAGGCCCTGGGCCGAAGACAGGAGCCAAACCCCTGAACCACTCAGAGATCCCCTTAGTATAAATTAAATAACTGCCTATTACCCCTCCACCTAGCCCCTGACATCCACCATTATATCTTCTGTTCTTATGAGTATGACTACTCTAGGTATCTCATGTAAGTGGAATCATACCATATTTGTCATTTTGTACCTGGCTTATTTTACTTAGCATAATGTATTTAAAATTTGTCCATGTTGTAGTACGTGTCAGAATATCCTTTTAAAAAAAAAAAAGAATATCCTTTTTAAAGATGAATGATATCCCATTGTTTGTATATACCACATTTTCTTTTTTTTTTTTTTTTTTAATATTTTATTTATTTATTCATGAGAGACACAGAGAGAGAGAGAGGCAGAGAGAAGCAGGCTCCATGCAAGGAGCCTGACATGGGACTCGATCTTGGGTCTCCAAATTCACATCCTGGACTGAAGGCGGTGCTAAACTGCTGAGCCACCAGGGCTGCCCATATATTACATTTTCTTTATCCATTCATCTATTAAGAGTAACTTCCACCTTTTTTGGCTATTGTAAATAATGCTGCTATGAACATGGGTATACAAATATATTTTCATGTTCCTACATTCAATTCTTTTAGGTATATACCCTGAAGTAGAATTGCTGGATCATGTAATTCTGTTTTTATATTTTTGAGAGATTGCCATACTGTTTTCTACAGCCACCACACCATTTTACATCCCCACTAGCAGTGTCCAAGTGTCCCATTTTCTCCATATCTTCACCAATACTTATTATTTTCTGGCTTTTTAGAGTAGCCATCTTAATGAGTATGAGGTTAGATCTTATTCTGCTTTTGATTTGCATTTCCTTAATGGTTAGTGATATGAAGCATCTTTTCAAATGCTTATTGGTTATTTGTGTATCTTTGGAGAAATGTCTATTCAAAGTCTTAGCCCATTTTTTATTCAGGTTATTTGAGGGATGGGGAGGTTTGTGGCTTATTTTCTCAGTATATTGTTGTATTGTTTGAATAAGTACCACAAAAGGATATGTCCAAATCCCAAAGGTGTCTGTGAATGTGACCTTGTTTAGAAATAGGGTCTTTCCAGATGTAATTAAACATCTTAAGATAATCCTGGGTGTATGGTAGGCCCTAAATACAGTAACTGACATTCTTTTTTTTTTTTTTTTTAGATTTTATTTATCTATTTGTAGAGAGCACAAGCTGGGGGAGGGGCAGAGGGAGAGGATGAAGCAAACTCCCCCTGAGCAGGGAGCCCAATGCAGGGCTTGATTCCAGGACCCTGAGATCATGACCTAAGCTGAAGTCAGATGCTTAACTGACTGAACCATGCAGGTGCCCCAACTAGTATCCTTATAAGACAAAGGAAAGGGAAATTTGAGACAGACACAAAGGGTAAAGACCATCTGAAGATTAGTGGTATGTTGCCACAAGTCAAGGAACCCTGGAGCCACCAGAAGCCTTTGGAGGAAGCCTCACTTTGCCGAGCTCTTAATTTTGGGTTTCTGTCCTTCAGAACTGTGAGAATAAATTTCTGTTGTATTCAGTCATCAGGTTTGTGGTGATTTGTTAGAGCAGCCCTAGAAAACTAATGTATGTTCTTTAATGCACACAGTTAAATTTAATAAAGTATAGTCATTCTGTTTTCTCTTTGATTGCTTGTGCTTTTAATGTATCTAAGAAACTGTTGCTTAATCTAGATTAAAAATCACAGATTTTTGTCTGTTTTCTTATATATGAGTTTTATAATTTTAGCTCTTACATCTAGGTCTTTGGTTCATTTTGAGTTAATTTTTATATATGGGGTAAGATAGGGGCCCAAATTAATTCTTTCACATGTGGCATCCAGTTGTCCTAGCACCACTTACAGAAAACTATTCTTTCCCCATCGAAGGGTCTTGTTGAAATTCAGTTGACCAAAAATGTATAGACTTATTTCTGGGCTCTCGGTTCAGTTCCAGTGGCTTATAAGTCTTTCCATATGTCAGTGTTACGCTGTCTTGATTAATGTATCTTGTACTATTGAAGTGTGAAAATGTGAGTCCTCCAATGTTGTTGCTCTTTTTCAAGATTGTTTCAAAATTCCTTATCAATACTATTAGGATCAGTTCATCCATATCTGGAAAAAAGGCAGATGTGATAGCCATTCTTTGAATCTAGTTTATTTTGGAGCATATTGCTGTCTTTATAATCTTAAGTTTTCCAATCCATCAGCATGGGATATCTTTACATTTATTTAGATGTTTAACTTTTTTTTTTTTAAGATTTTATTTATTCATTCATGATAGACTTAGAGAGAGAGAGAGAGAGAGAGAGAGAGAGAGGCAAAGACATAGGCAGAGGGAGAAGCAGGCTCCATGCAGGGAGCCCGACGCGGGACTTGATCTCAAGACTCCAGGATCACGCCCTGAGCTGAAGGCAAATGCTCAACTACTGAGCCACCCAGGCATCCCTAGATGTTTAATTTTTTTCAGCAGCGTTCTATATACAAATCTTGCATTTCTTTAGTTAAAGTTATTCCTAAGTATTTTATTCCTTTTAAGGATATTTTTTTTTCCTTTTAAGGATATTTTAGATGGAGTTATTTTCTTAGTTTCATTTTCAGACTGTTTATTACTAGTGTATAGAAATGCAACTGATATTTTATTGATCTTATGTCCTACAACTTAGCTGAATTCATTTATTTATTTATTTATTTATTTATTTATTTATTTATTTTTTAGCTGAATTCATTTATTAGCTCTAATACTTCTTTATAGATTGCTTTAAGGGTTTTCCATATCATATCATCTATAAATAGTTTTCCTTCTTCCTTTCCAACCCTAGCTAGAACCCCTGGTGTATGTTAAATAGTGGTGGTAAAAGCAGACATCAGTTCTTTTACCTGATCTTGAGAAGACTTCCAGGTTTTCCCTTTAAGACTGGTATTAGCTGTGGGTTTTTCATAGATGCCCTTTATCAGATTGAGAAATTTCTTTTCTATTACTAATTTGTTGAGCACTTATAACATGAAACAGTATTGGGTTTTGTCAAATGATTTTTCTGTGTATATTGGAAAGATCACTTTACCCCATTATTGAATTAATATCATGCATTACATTGATTCGTCTTCATATATGTTGAACCAAGTTTACACTTCTGGGATAAATCCCACTTCGTTGTATATAATTCTTTTAATATTCTGCTATATTTAATGTGCTGGTATTTTATTGAAGATTTTTGTAGCCCTAGGGGATGTTAGTCTGTAGTTTTGTGAGGGGTTTGTGTGTGTGTGTGTGTGTGTGTGTGTGTGTGTGTGTGTGTGTGTGACATCTTTGGCTGGTTTTGATGTCAGGGTAATACTGACTTCATCAAATGAGTTGGAAAGTGTTTCCTCCTGTTCTCTATCTTTGGAAGACTGTGAGAAGCACAGGTGTTCATTTGTTCATTTGTTTTTAAACATTTGGTAGAATTCATCAGTAAAGCCATCTAGTCCTGGGCTTTTCTTTGTGGGCAATTTTTGATTACTAACTCAGGCTTTTTACTCATTAGAGATCTGTTTCTATTTTCTGTTTCTTCTTGAGTCAGTTTTGGTGGTTTGTGTGTTTCTAGGAATTTAACCATTTTACCTACATTATTGAATTTGTTGGCATATAGTTCATACTATTCTGTTACAATCTTTTTTTATCTCTAACATTCCTAATTACTCTCATTCTTGATTTTAGTAAATTGAATCTTCTGTTTTTGTTTTTTTTTTTTTAATCATTCTAGCTGGATTTGATTTTTTCAAAGAACCAAATTTTGGTTTAGTTGAACTTAATTGTTTTGTTTTGTTTTGTTTTGTTTTTAAGATGTTATTATTTGGCAGAGAGAGCGCGCGTGTGCACACACAAGCAAGGGTAGCAGAAAAGATAGAAGCATGCCCTGCTGAGCGGGGATCCCAATGTGGGGCTCCATCCCAGGACCCCAGGGTCATGACTGAGCTGAAGGCAGATGCTCAACTCACTGAGCCACCCAGGCACCCCGTTTGTTTTTCTATTCTGTTTTATTTCCAATTTATTTTGTATTATTTTTTCACTTCTGCTTGCTTTGGACTTAGTTTGCTCTTTCTTTCCAATGTCTTAAGGTAAAAGGTTAGGTTATTGATTGCAGATCTCCTTTTTAATGCAGATATTTATAGTTCTAAGTTTCCCTCTGAGCACTGCTTTTGCTGTGTCTCTTAAGTTTTGGTACAATGTTTTCTTTGGTCTCAAAGTGTTTTCTGATTTCCTTTGTGATTTCTTCTTTAATTCATTGGCTACCTTTCTTGTGCCAACATCTGGAAACTGTCAAAGCAGTTAGCTAGGACAACTATTAAGACTGACCTCATTTGATTCCCATTCCTCAGAGATCACTGTCTTTTGTTATCTGATGTCTAGTGTCTTGAAAGCATTATTTCCTGTATTTTGTTCATTTTCTTAGTTATTTCAGATGGGAGGGTAAGCTGAGTCTCTGTTACTCCATCTTGGCTAAAAGTGGAAGTTGGTCTCCTTTTTAACACTTAAATCTTTGATGTATTTGAAATATGTGAGAAATGGATCCCAGTGTTATCTTTTTTCCATATGGCTGTGCAGTAATTATGATTTGAAATTTAAATCAGTAATCACTGATTTTAAAAGCTTCATCTTTTTCCTACTGTTTTTTTCTTATAAATTTCTATATTCAGCTTTCTATATTTTAGATTTCTGGACCATTGCTGTTGTTCATTCTGTTTATTCATGTTTTAATTTTTACGTATCTGGTAAAACTAACCTTGTTCCCCATAATCTTTTTCAAGGTTCTTTTTATCATCTTGTTATTATTTCAGATTAACAAATTTTATAATTACAAAGTTACGAATTCAGAGTTCTCTTGTGAAAGTTAATATCTTACCTCTGAAATTTCTTGTGTTCTGATTAAGCATTAAGACATAGTAAATACAGACCAAGTCCAGTGACATACAGGGAGAATAAGAGGGGAGAAATTAAAATATAATTTCTTTGGGCTTTGGGCTTCAGTGGAAAGAAATGCTTCAGTATCTTAAGAGATACTTAAAGAGATCAGAATTCATAAAACTATATATTCATTGAATTAACAAGTTTTTTCTATTGGAGCCTAACACATGGACAAATGTATATACATATAATTATTTAATTTTTAAAAAGTGATACAATGAACACGAAGTACTGGGTGGGTTTTTAGCAAGATTCCCAGGTTATCTCCTGTGTAACCTCACCTAACATTATTTTAAGTTTGCAAGTACACACATGTGTTTGTCATCCTTGAACAGTCTTTACTTTCAGTGTGCTTAGTTTTGGAATGATTGTTATTTCTACCAATAAACTCCTCTATATTTCTTTTTAAGGTATTCTTGAGAGAGAAACCATGTCTACTTCCCTTATTTATCATACTCAAAGTATTAAGAGCTTGTAGAGAAAATGTGGATGTAAATTTTTTGTTAGCACTTAGTATATTTGTTTTCTTTATATTCCTTTTTAAATTTTATACTTATATCAAAAATAATATTTCTAGCTTAGGAAATCCCCTTATTATCATCAATCACTAATTACAAATAGTCTTTGAGAGAGATTTTAACAGATGCTGCAGGTAGGAAAACAAAATGACAGAGATTCTGTTAATTTGTGTGTTTTTTTAAATCTATTTCTAGTCAGAAATACTAAAAAAACGTGAGTAACAATACCATACCCAAATAAGTAAAAGAAATAGTAACTCTTATATAAATATCAAGGAAGAGGTAACTGTATACCATAGTGGATCAGGAAATTTTCCTTGGCAGGGTTGAATCAGAGATAAGGTTTTGGGATAATGGTAAAACTTGGATGGATGAAAGAAAAATAGCCTTTCAGAGGGGGACAGTGGAACAGACAAAGGCCAAGAGGCAGAAACTCCTATATTGGGTTTTATGTCAGTGACATGACCAGCCTGATCTAGGGTTTTATTAGAAGAGTATTAATAGATCTGGTGGGAAGATATTAATGACAGCTGATACTTGACAACTTACTCTATGCCAGTCATTATGTTAAACGCTTGACATGTTTTTATCTAAGTTAATCTTTACAAAGCTGAAGTAGGTGATATATTACTATTTTGAAAGTGAGAACAATTACTTTTGAAGAAATTAAGCTACTTCCCAAAGTCAGATTTCTAGTGATGATCAAAGCCTAGATTTAGACCACTTAGTTTCAATCTGTGCTCTTAACTACATGCAGCACTGCTCACTTACATTTAAGTTGTCAAAGGTCTAAAATGCCAAGTCAGGTGATCAGACGATTGTTCTTTACTATATGCAATAATCATCTAGAGACCATTTACCAGGAAATCTTTCAGCAGACTTCTTGAAATTAGTTTGCTGAAAGTTACTGGCATATTTTGGAGTCACTCACCATCTAGAGCCATTCAACATCAGTAATATGAAAGATGGTAGGATTTCTGTGGAAATTTTTTGGCTAAAAGCAAAAAGCAAGCTTTCTGAAGACTGGAGTAGGTGACTTCTCGTTCCTTTTTCATTAGGCAACACTGGACTATGGAATGTATTCTCGAGAAGAAGAACTATTAAGAGAAAGAAAACGCATTGGAACTGTTGGAATTGCTTCCTATGATTATCACCAAGGAAGTGGAACATTTCTGTTTCAAGCTGGTAGTGGAATTTATCACGTAAAAGATGGAGGGCCACAAGGGTTTACTGTAAGTTGGTGTTACTACTTGTTAAATCTGTTTTTGGGTACTAAAGGGTTATTACCAAATCAGAAAGGTAGTTAAACCAAAAATTTATATTTACCCAGTGAGAAATTCAGTAGTAAAGAAAACAAGATATATGAGTATTAATTTCCCAAGATAAGAATTAATTGTTTTTGTGCTGACATTAATAGGTAATTTTTTAAATGCTAAAAACACTTGCTATGTAGGAAGATACAGGTGAAGGGCATCAATGCTGTAAACATCAATGCTGTAAACGCTGAGGGGGAATTTGAAAGATAATGTTATCACAAGGCAATCTAATTTTGGTTTCTTTAAATACTTAATTCATCTTAATAAATGGTTTTAAATGTTTTGTTTTATTCCAGGCAATTCTTTTTTTCTTATCAAGGTTTATTTATTTATGAGAGAGAGAGCGAGAATGAGAATGAAAGGGGGAGGGGCAGAGGAAGAGGAAGAGAGAATCTCAAGCACCGTCCCCACTGAGTGTGGAGCCTGATGCGGGGCTTGATCTCATGACCTGAGCCTAAATCAAGAGTTAGATGCTCAGCATCTGAGCCACTCAGGTTCCCCTCTAAGCAATTCTATATGTGATATTAAAACGTCTTTTAGGGGTGCCTGCTTGGCTCAGTCAGTTAAGTGCCTGCCTTCAGCTCAGGTCATGATCCCAGGGTCCTGGAATGGAGCCCCACGTTGGGCTCCTTGCTCAGCAGGGAGCCTGCTTCTCCCTCTCCCTCTCCCTCTACCACTCCTCCTGCTTGTGCTCTCACTTGCTCTCTCAAATGTTAAATGTCAAATAAATAAAATGTTAAAAAAAAAAAAACTATCATTTTGTTAGAATTGTATGATCCTGGCTTTCATTACATCTTTCTGACCAAACTGTTTTATACTGGTAAAACTAATTTTAAATAATAAATATTCAACAAATAAGTGCTAAATAAAAGTATTTAACAAGGAATAATTATTCTATTAAACAGGTTTAGGCAACAAAATTTATGAAATGCTGTTATATTATCTTTATTTACTTTCCTATTGGGGTGCCCGGGTATCTCAGTGAGTTAAGCATCTGACTCTTGATTTGGACTCAGGTCATGATATCATGGGTCTTGGGATTGAGCCTCAGGGGGGCTCTGTGCTCAGTGGGGAGTCTACTTTTCTCCTTCTCCCTCTGCACCCCTCCGTGTGCACTTGTGTGCTCTCTCTCTTGCATGCTCTCTCTCTCTCTCTCTCAAATCTTAAAAAAAAAATTTTACTTTCCTAGTAGCCTTAGCTTTCTAATTCATAGTGTATAAAAAAAAAAAGAGTCCAGCCTCATAAGTTAAAGCATGCAAAAGTGTATTTTTCTGAGGAACAATTATCATAGTTGACATTTTACTGGAAATTATTGTTCATTTTATAGGAAGGATGTTGGCGAATGAATATATATGTATCATCCTGATACTTGTCTTAAAAATGTTCTTTTCTTTTCTAGCAACAACCCTTACGGCCAAATTTAGTAGAAACTAGCTGTCCCAACATTCGCATGGATCCCAAATTATGCCCAGCTGATCCAGACTGGATTGCTTTTATACATAGCAATGATATTTGGATATCCAACATTGTAACCAGAGAAGAAAGGAGGCTCACCTATGTGCATAATGGTAACACATAGTTCTTCACATATACTTTGCTGAAAAATATTTTTTAAATTTTACTTTTGCTCACTTTTTGAGGTAGGGGCAAAGTAGGTGATCTTTATATTTTAAATTCAAATCTTTAAAAAGAAAAAAGTACAGTGGATAAATAATATGTACCACCTGCATAATGCTACATCGTCTTAATGTTCATTTTCAGATAGCACAACAGTAGTATCTCTGATGTGATTGTTTCTTTAGCTTACTGAAACTGCCAGAATTTCCCCAAAACTATTTTTATTAAAATAAAATATCTATTAAAAAAAGTTAATCTGGTTTTTGGAAAGCAAACAAAAACCTAATATAAAAAATTTATCTTCCCTTTTAGGAGAGCATACTTAGTTTTTGTCATAATAGGAAAAACAAAACTTTGTAGAATTGTGTGTATTGTGGAAATATTTAATTTTCATTTAGGTGATTATAGTAATACTAAGCTCTGCTCAAAGCACAGAAAAGATGTAGATATTTTCCTCTAAAGCTTTCATACAAACGAAAGATGGGGAATAGTGTATTGCTTTTTCTTTGAACACATAAAACAGTTTAAGATTAATAAGCTCCACAGTGAAGGATGGTCACTTTCAAAATTCATTTGTTCAACTCTTGCTTAATATACTGTTCACAAAGCTGATTTATTGGGCATCTTTCTTAATAAATTATTTTAGAATATAATAGTGTATTGACAAAAACATTTTTTTTCATTAGGATAATTGGTGTTATAAAAGAAGCCTTTTCCTGAACAATTTACATTGGTAGAAAAAACGCTGAATTAGAAGTCAGGAAATCTGTTCTAACTATTTAGTCAGTCAACAAAAATACATTAAGTTCCTGTGTACCAGATAACATGGCAGGAACTACGGATACAGAATTGAATAAAACATAACCTGGGCCCCTCAAGGAGACTCTATGAATAGTAAAACAGAGTGATAAGCAAACGTAGGGTGTTATGAGAGCATCAGTGTGGGGTGGTGGTTAGGAAGAACTTCCCAGAAGAGAGGACACCTAACTGGCATCTAAATTGATCTTAGATGTGACTGCACATTAACCAGTTCATTCGATGTGAGGGCACCCCATGAGAAAGTTCTTAATGCAGAAGGTGGTATGTGTGAGAAGTTAAAAGCAGTCTGATGGTTCTAAAGCATAAGGTATGAATCAAGAAGAAGGGAAAGGTAAGGCTGGCTGATAAAAAAAAGCCAAGACAAGGGTTGACTATATCATGTAAATCAACAGTCTCTAGCATGATGAAAAGTGTTTAGCAATTGGGTAGTGTGGTCAGAATCATAGATAAATTGTTCTGGATACTTCATGAAAGTTGTATTTGAAAAGCCCAAGACTAGAGACAAGGACACCAAAACTTGACTGTTGAACTTATCCAGGTTTAAGTGGTCTAAAACTCTATAGAGCATCAGATAGACAAAAGAGAATGGAGTAGGGAACTTTTTAAGTGAAAAGTGGATGTTTTGGGGATACCTGGGTGGCTCAGTCCATTAAGTGTCCATCTCTTGATTTTGGCTCAGGTCATGATCTCAGGGTCTTGAGATCAAGCTCCACATTGGGCTCCACACTCATCTAGGAGTCTGCTTCCTACTTCTCCCTCTCCCTCTGCCCTTCACCCCTACCTCCCTGCCAGCATACTTCCCCCTTTCCCCCAAATAACTAAGTAAGTAAATAAATAAATATTTTTAAAAATCCATGTTTTGGGTCTCCATTTGAAGTCCAGGAATCAGAACAGCTGATTAGATTAGTGATTAGTAAATGGCAATAGACGGATTAGATTAGTGATTAGTAAATCTGAGTTGGAAATCCTAGCCATTTCTTCACGCTTTCAACAAACATTGAGCACTCACTATGTACTAGTTATCCTACTTGTGGTTGGGAGTACAAAGCTCTAACAATAACCAATAGAATTAAGTTTTTTTTTTTTTTTAGTCTATATTTTCTTCTGTAGAATTGTTTTTCACACAGGGTTATTGTGAAGATTGAATTTAGGGGCACCTGAGTTGCTTAGTTGGTTAAGTATCTGACGCATGATTGCAGCTCAGATCATGATCTCAGTGTTGTGAGATGGAGCCCTGCATCGGGCTCCATGCTGGGCATGGAGTCTGCTTAAGATTCTCCCTCTCCCTCTGCCCCTATCTTTCTGTCTCCGTCCCTCCCTTAAAAAAAATTTTTTTTGACAGAATTTAAAGTAGAAAGCACTGGCACCCTGCAGGATGTTAAAATATTGTTTTTATTATTTTGCTTTCTGTGCATATAGCTATATGATATTTATTATTTTTAAGATTAGTACACTAGCTAAAAATGTAACCTAGAAACAGACTGTCTGAGTTCTAGAACTGTCATTTTTTAGTTCTGTGGACTTTAATAAATTATTTAACCAGTGTCTCAGTTTCCGTATCTGAAAAGGCATGTTACTATAGTGTTTTTATGAGGTTATAGTGAGTTCATTTTTGTGAAGTGTTTAGGATGATGTCTGAAACATAGTAAGTGCAATGTTTTTGTTTAAGAAGAAAGGTAGGTTACAGAGTGTGCATCTTCACTCTTACTCTGTTTACAATAAGTTTCTAAGTGAAAGTCTGGTTCTAGAGGAGTTTAGTCAGTGAGTATGTGCATGTGTTTATTTTCTGCCTAGTAGGAAGAGAAATGTAAAAGTAAGGGAGTACCAGCCTCTACTCTCAAATGATGTATTGACATATCAAAGAACAAAGTGATACCTTTTATTCATTTAATAAATAGCTCTTAATAATTGAGGTCCATAGTAAGTGAAATGGAGATAGAAATGAGTGGTACCTATTCTCACATCCAAAAGAAAAAGAGGGCAGCCCGAGTGGTTCAGCGGTTTGGCGCCGCCTTCAGCCCAGAGTGTGATCCTGGGGACTTGGGATCGAGTCCCATGTCAGGCTCCCTACTTGGAGCCTGCTTCTCCCTCTGCCTATGTCTGTGCCTCTCTCTCTGTGTCTCTCATGAATAAACAAATAAAATCTTTAAAAATATATATATATGAAGCAATATGGTTGAATATAATTTTGGGGTAGTTGAAAGATCCAAGAAAACCAAACACTGGCTTTGCCTATGTCATTAATTCAAAAATTCAAAAAAAAATCTTGAAATCTGAGCTTAGTTTTCACTGGCTTGGTGCTAAAATTCATTTGGTGGCAAAACCTGTCCTGAACTGACCTGAGGATATTTATAATTTTAATCCTACTTAGTGTGTCTATTCATAAATTTGCTGCAAGAATATTGGTGTATTCAATTACAGGGTATTAGATTACCCTGCCAGAGATGTTACATAATTATATAGTAGATGTATGAAAAATAGGAAAAATCCCCCCAAATTCTGAGTTCCAAACACTCTGGACTCAAAATTTTTGGATAAGGAATTATTGGTTCATGTTGCATATTTGTTTCAGACAATATATAGAAAATACAGATTAGCAAAAACTTGAAACTTGTCTACAGTACTGAAATCACTTATGAGATATTATCATACACCTATTAGGCTGGCTAAAGTGAAAAATATTAACAAATGTCAGAGAGGAACATTCATACATTGTTAGTAAGAATATAAAATAACAACAAATACTGGTGGCTCAGTTGGTTAAGCGTCTGCCTGTGGCTCAGGTCATAATCCCAGGATGCTGGGATCAAGTCCCACATTGGGCTCCCTGCTCCACAGGGAGCCTGTTTCTCCCTCTCCCTCTACCTGTCACTCCCCTGCTTATGTGCTCTCTCTCTGTCAAATAAATAAATAAAATCTTTAATAATAATAATAATACAATCACTATGGAAAACTGTGTGGCAGTTTCTTATCAAGTTAAGCACTTAGCCGGCGTCTGGGTGACTCAGCGATTCAGTGCCTGCCTTGGGCCCAGGGCGTGATCCCGAAGTCACAGGATTGAGTCCCACATCAGGCTCCCTGCATGGAGCCTGGTTCTCTCTCTGCCTGTGTCTCTGCCTCTTTCTCTCTCTGTGTCTCTCATGAATAAATAAATAAAATCTTTTTAAAAAATACTTAAAAAAATAAACACTTAGCAAACTACCCAGTCTTTCCACTCCTAGGTCTTTATTTAAGGGAGGGCATACACCCACAATGATCCCTATGCAAGAAAGATTATAGCATCTTTATTCATATTGCCAATAACTGGAAGCAGCCCAGATGCCCATTAACAGATGAATGGATAAAAAAGACTATGGTATACTATGGAATACCATCTAGCAATAAACAGGAATGAATCATTGATACATGTAACAACACTGGTGAATCTAAAGAAGCAGACAAAGTACATCACTTACATGATTTTCTAGAATAGGCAAAACCAACCTGTGGTGACAGAATTAGATTAGTGGTTCTGGAGTGAGAATGGGCATTGACTGAGAAGAGGCCTGAGAAAACATTCTGGGTGTTGGAAATATTCTGTGTCTTGTTAGGATGTGATTCGTTACACAAATATATTTTTCACAAATAATGGTACACCTAAGATTTTGTAAATTATAAAGCAATTAAAATATTTTTTTCCAAATACAAAGAAATTCTTACCCATAGTGTGTTTCATTATTTGGAAAGAATATAAACCACATTTTGGTTTGTATCCCAACACTTTTTTAAATATATGTTTGCTTAACATTTTTTGAATGAAATTAGTGTATACATGTCTTCTAGTAATAATGCTTTTTTATTTATTTATTATTTGTAATAATGCTTTTTTGAAATCCAAGTATATTAGAAACATTTCTCCATGTCATAAAATCTCATAAAATTATGGCTTTGTGGTTTTGATGGGTTTATTTATTTATTTTTTAAGCTTTATTGATGGGTTTATTTTTATTTTTTTAATGATAAATTTATTTTTTATTGGTGTTCAATTTGCCAACATACAGAATAACACCCAGTGCTCATCCCGTCAAGTGCCCCCCTCAGTGCCCGTCACCCATTCACCCCCACCCCCTGCCCTCTTCCCTTTCTACCACCCCTAGTTCGTTTCCCAGAGTTAGGAGTCTTTATGTTCTGTCTCCCTTTCTTTTTTTTTTTTTTTAATTTTATTTATTTATGATAGTCACACAGAGAGTGAGAGAGAGAGAGAGAGGCAGAGACACAGGAGGAGGGAGAAGCAGGCTCCATGCAGGGAGCCCGACGTGGGATTCGATCCCGGGTCTCCAGGATCGCGCCCTGGGCCAAAGGCAGGCGCCAAACCGCTGCGCCACCCAGGGATCCCCTGTCTCCCTTTCTGATATTTCCTACCCATTTCTTCTCCCTTCCCTTCTATTCCCTTTCACTATTATTTATATTCCCCAATGAATGAGAACATATAATGTTTGTCCTTCTCCGATTGACTTATTTCACTCAGCATAATACCCTCCAGTTCCATCCACGTTGAAGCAAATGGTGGGTATTTGTCATTTCTAATGGCTGAGTAATATTCTATTGTATACATAAACCACATCTTTATCCATTCATCTTTCGATGGACACCGAGGCTCCTTCCACAGTTTGGCTATTGTGGACATTGCTGCTATAAACATCAGGGTGCAGGTGTCCTGGCGTTTCACTGTATCTGTATCTTTGGGGTAAATCCCCAGCAGTGCAATTGCTGGGTCATAGGGCAGGTCTATTTTTAACTCTTTGAGGAACCTCCACACAGTTTTCCAGAGTGGCTGCACCATTTCACATTCCCACCAACAGTGTAAGAGGGTTCCCTGTTCTCCATATTCTCTCCAACATTTGTGGTTTCCTGCCTTGTTAATTTACCCCATTCTCACTGGTGTGAGGTAGTATCTCATTGTGGTTTTGATTTGTATTTCCCTGATGGCAAGTGATGTGGAGCATTTTCTCATGTGCTTGTTGGCCATGTCTTTGTCTTCCTCTGTGAGATTTCTGTTCATGTCTTTTGCCCATTTCATGATTGGATTGTTTGTTTCTTTAGTGTTGAGTTTAATAAGTTCTTTATAGATCTTGGAAACTAGCCCTTTATCTGATACGTCATTTGCAAATATCTTCTCCCATTCTGTAGGTTGTCTTTTAGTTTTGTTGACTGTATCCTTTGCTGTGCAAAAGCTTCTTATCTTGATGAAGTCCCAATAGTTCATTTTTGCTTTTGTTTCTTTTGCCTTCGTGGATGTATCTTGCAAGAAGTTACTGTGGCCGAGTTCATAAAGGGTGTTGCCTGTGTTCTCCTCTAGGATTTTGATGGACTCATGTCTCACATTTAGATCTTTCATCCATTTTGAGTTTATCTTTGTGTATGGTGAAAGAGAGTAGTCTAGTTTCATTCTTCTGCATGTGGATGTCCAATTTTCCCAGCACCATTTATTGAAGAGACTGTCTTTCTTCCAGTGGATAGTCTTTCCTCCTTTATCAAATATTAGTTGACCATAAAGTTGAGGGTCCACTTCTGGATTTTCTATTCTATTCCATTGATCTATGTGTCTGTTTTTGTGCCAGTCCCACTGTCTTGATGACCACAGCTTTGTAGTACAACCTGAAATCTGGCATTGTGATGCCCCCAGCTATGGTTTTCTTTTTTAAAATTTGATGGGTTTATTTTTAAAGCAAGAGTTCCCTTTACACTATTTGCTGGAAAGTGTGAAACAGTTATAAAAGCTAAAATGTTCTAGTTGAATGGAAGAAAGGGAGGTGGGAGGAACAATGAGATTACATGATGTGCAAGACCCATACTAGGTGTAAAGTTGGACTTTTCTGGGTGTAAGTTACAAGTCACTGTGACCCTTTACATGGTTTTGTTTTGTGGTTTTTCCATGATGCTAATGAAATGGGGAAATAATAACTGATATTTATGTAGAACATATTTTGGTTCAGGATGTGTTTTAAGTGCTTTATGTGAATTAACTCATTTAATCCTAACAACCGTATGTGATACATTTCTTATTCCCATTTACAAGTGGGACACTGCAGTGGAATGAAGTTGGGTGATTTGCCCAAGGTCAGTAAGTAAATGATGGAGTTCAGGTTTAAATCTAGTCCACTGGCTCCAGAGTTCACCATAATACTACAGTTGCATTTCAAAATAAACTAAATCATTGTGCTTAGTACCTATGAAAAGATAGAGAACTTCCTGTGATAATCTTGCTGTTTATATTTGTCCAGAACTAGCCAACATGGAAGAAGATCCCAGATCAGCTGGAGTTGCTACCTTTGTTCTTCAAGAAGAATTTGATAGATATTCTGGCTACTGGTGGTGTCCAGAAGCTGAAACAAGTAAGGGGGTTCAAAATAATATAACTTAATTAAAATATGAGATTCAACTGCCAATTAGTTAAGTGCACAGATGCTAAGTCCTGAATAGTAGATCATGAAGTCATGAAGATTGGATCCTACCAGTAATTATTTAGAATATAAATAATATAAAAAAATGTTTTGCCATAACTGTTTGTTAGAATAAGATTTTTTAAAAATATTTTATTTATTTATTTGAGAGAGAGAGCAAGCAAGCAAGAGAGAACATGAGCAGGGCTTGAGGGGGAGGAGCAGAGGGAGAGGGAGAAGCAAGCTCCCCACTCAGCAAGGAGCCTGATAGAGGCTCAGTCCCGGAATTTCAAGATCATAACCTAAGCCGAAGGCAGACCGCTTAACCAACGAAGCCACCAGGTGCCCCCTTAGAACAAGATTTTGATATGAATTAGAGAAACCATTAAAAGAATACTGGACTCTTTAAATAGCATTAGAAGGCACCTGGGTGGCACAGTTGGTTGGACATCCAACTCTTGGTTTCAGCTCAGGTCATGGTATTGGGGTTGTGGGATTGAGCCCCACACTGGGCTCCATGCTCAGCACAGAGTCTTCTTGGGACTCTCTCTCCTTCTCTTTCTGCCTCTCCCCACTGCTCTTGCTCTTTCTCTCAAATAAATGAATAAAATCTTTTTTAAAAATAGCATTTATTTTGTTATAGCAAATATTATAAATATAATTGAGTAATTCATTTTTCAACAAGGAATGCATTTTAAGGTATGCAGGGACTGGGCAGCCCGGGTGGCTCAGCAGTTTAGCACTGCCTTCAGTCCAAGGCATGATCCTGGAGACCTGGGATCGAATCCCGCGTTGGGCTCCCTGCACGGGCCTGCTTCTCCCTCTGCCTATGTTTCTGCCTCTCTCTCTCTCTCTCTCTCTCTCTCTCTCTCTCTCTCTGTCTCCCATGAATAAATAAATAAGATCTTAAAAAAAAAAAAAAAAGAAAAAGTATGCAGGGACTGAAATCCTTCATAAGTGCAAGTTTTAAATGTGTATAGGTACAGGGGCACCTGACTCAGTTGGTAAAGCATGTGGCTCTTAATCTCAAGATCGTGAGTTCAAGGAGTTCAAGCCCCATGTTGGGCATGGAGCCTAGTTAAAATTTAAACATATATGTGTGTGTGTATATGTACATAATTATCTTCAGGTTTTGCCTTCCTTTAACTAGCAGAAATGGTTTAGTAGTAACTCACCTTCCTAGTGCAAAGACTGGTGATAGTTTCATACACAAAAGGCAGCATATTTTGTACATAAATTATTTTTCACTTTGGGAAATATACTGCTAGAAGGAATGGTTAGTTATGATTACTGTCTGGAATAATTCTTCTAGATTTTCAATATTTAAATTTCTTTTAAGCTCCCAATGGCAGCAAAATTCTGAGAATTCTATATGAAGAAAATGATGAATCTGAGGTGGAAATTATTCATGTTACATCCCCTATGTTGGAAACAAGGAGGGCAGATTCATTCCGTTATCCTAAAACAGGTACTATATTCCATCAACATTTATATTCACTCATTTCTACTTTCCAAACAAGATTCTCTCTGCATTCATCCAAAGAATGGTCAGTATTGATCAGTTAAAGCCTTTAGTGAAGGTAGGTTATTCATTGTCACTGAAGTAGATTTCCTAATTACAAGCTGATCTTCTTATTTAGTTAATTTCAAAGGTTGGGAAGTGCACAAAGCTGGTTACTACAAGTAATGAGAAAAAAAAGGAGTCTTTGCTATGAAATAAAGATTTTTAAGGGATTATATTCTTAATCATTTTTTTCCTGTTTTGCTGTTTGCCATATTTCAATTACAAAATGATGCAGAATTTCTCTTATGTATTGCACACTGACTCTTATATTTTCCAGTCTTTTTTTTTTAATCTTTTGATACCTACGTTGAGAATTATAAATTTGAATTGGAGTTTTGAGATTCTTATAAAGCCTTGATTCTACAATATTCTTGACTTAACTAAAGTGTCAGGGGGGTTGATCTGACAGAATTGGTTTGAATAATTTTGGATATGCATTACTATTCATTGATGTCTCTTTCTAAAGGCACAGCAAATCCAAAAGTCACTTTTAAGATGTCAGAAATAATGATTGATGCTGAAGGAAGGGTAAGTATAAAATGTTGAGCTGACTTTTTGAGTAACTTAAATAGTCTGTTTAGTAAATATCTTAGATACATTCTTTAATTTTTTTAACTCAGTTCTTTTTTTTTAATTTAAAATCAATTAATATATAATGTCTTATTGGTTTCAGAAGTAGAGGTCAGTGATTTATCAGTCTTATATAACACCCAGTGCTCATTACATCACATGCCCTCCTTAATGTCTATCACCCAATTATCCTATCCCTCCACCCCCTTCCCCTCCAGCAACCCTCAATTTGTTTCCTATGATTAAGGGTCTCTTACGGTTTGTCTCCCTCTCTGATTTCGTCTTTTTTTCCCTCTCTTCCCCTGTGTTCCTCTGTTTCTTAAATTCCAGATGTGAGGAGATCGTATGATAATTGTCTTTCTCTGATTGTCTTATTACACTTAGCATAATACCCTTTAGTTCCATCTCTGTCATTGCAAATGGCAAGATTTCATTTCTCTGATGGCTGAGTAGTATTCCATTGTATATGTACACCACCTCTTCTTTATTCATCTGTCGATGGACATCTGGGCTCTTTTCATAGTTTGGCTATTATGGACATTGCTGCTATAAATATTGGGGTGTGCGTGCCCTTTGCAATACATTTATATCTTTGGGGTAAATCCCTAGTAGCGAAATTGCTAGATCACAGGGTAGCTCTGTTTTCAACTTTTTGAGGAACCTCCATGCTGTTTTCCAGAGTGGCTGCATCAGCTTGCATTCCTACCAACAGTGTAAGAGGGTTCCCCTTTCTCCACATCCTTGCCAACATCTTTCGTTTCTTAACTCATTAAACATTTTAGCCTTTCTAGTGGGTGTGACGTGGTATCCCATTATGGTTTTGATTTGTATTTCCCTGCTGCTGAATGATGTTGAGCTTTTTGAACTTACTCACCTTGCTGAGATATCTGTGGACCATGATTTCAAGTTGACCTGATCTTCTGCTTTGAAACTTTTTGCTGGTTCCCAAGATAAAAATATAGGGATGTGCATATTTATCACTCCTTTCCAGAAGTTTTTCCTCTTTACTATTGTTAATTCTACAGATCAATAGTTAAAAAAAAATAGCAGTCATTGACTAGGACTTACATTCTGTGTTAGATAGATGTCCCACATTTCTGTTGTACTGCTTCCCAACTGGACAGTCAAATGCTTATAAGCTGAATGCACACAAGATTAATTGAAATTCTTGGGGTACCTGGGTGGCAAAGTCAGTTAACCATTCAACTCTTGATCTCAGATCAGGTCTTGATGTCAGGGCTGTGAGTTCAAGCCCCCTTTGAGCTCCATGCCAGGTGTGGAGCCTGCTTACAAAACAAAAACCAGTCTTCTCGGCTAGACTTTAACAGCTTTATTGAGATGTATATATTCACATATAATACAGTTTATTCGTTTAAATTTTAGAATGACTTTTAGTATATTCGCAGAATTATGTAACCCATCACCATAGTCAATTTTAGAACATTTTCATCACCCCAAAAAGAAACCCCACATTCCTTAATCATCACCCTCCAACCTTCCTATATCCCTTAGCACTGAGCAACCACTAGTCTACTTTCTATCCATAGATTTGCCTATTCTGTACACTTCATATAAATGGAATCATACAGTATCTAGTCTGGTTTCTGTCACTTAGCATCATGTCTTCAAGTTCCATCTATATTGCACCATGTATCAGTACTATCTTGCTTTTTTTTTTTTTTAAGTTTTTATTTATTTAAGTAATCAACACAGGGCTTGAACTCACAGCCCCAAGATCAAGGGTCATATACTCTTCCAACTAAACCAGCCAAGGGCCCCAGCACTTTCTTTTTATCACCCAGTAATATTCTATTGCATAGCTATACCACATTTTATTTAACTACTCATCAGTTTTGGACAATTAAGGTGTTTCCACTTTTGGCTATTAACGAATAATATGACCATGAATCTGTGTATATGTTTTCATTTCTCTTGATAGATACCTAGAAGTGGAATTGTTCAGCATATGATAGCTCCGTGCTTAACCTTTTGAGAAACTAACTACCAGACTATTTGCCCAAAGTGGTTGCACTATTTTACATTCCCATTGTGGGAGTTTCCAATCTCTCCACAAATCCTCATCAATACTTATATTGTTTGTCTTATTTATTATAGTCACCTACTAAGTGTAAAGTTGTATCTCATTGTGATTTTGACTTAAATTTTCCTGATGGCTAATGACTATCTTTTCATGTGCTTATTGACCATTTGTATATTTTTGTTGGAGAATTATCCAGATCCTTTGCCCCCCCCCCTTTTTTTTTGCAACTTAGTATTGTGTGTTGGCTAGATTTTTAAAGGAAAAAAATTTACTTGCTTAGGGCCATTTCACTAATATATTACAGAAATCACATATTAGGCTAAAATATAGGGAACTAGGGACAGTAGTTTTTCTTTGATACTAGAGTCTAAATAAAGTAATTAAAATGTGTTTTGACAAGTTATTAGCAAGGGCTCTGTTAGTATAAACTCATGGAAAAAGACCTGTAATCTTGTGCTTAAAACTTTTTTTAGGCATGAAGAGCACAGCGGTGTAGGTAACCCACAACTTACTGCTGGTTTTGCTCTATCCCTCATGCCTTTTTAAAATACCTAAATCTGAAAAAATGTCATGCTGTTAATGATTATGATTTAGGTAGACTAGTAAACTAGTTAATGATCTGACTCTTCTGTAACTTGATTCCTTTTATTTCTTTTTTAATAGATTATCGATGTCATAGATAAGGAACTAATTCAGCCTTTTGAGATTCTGTTTGAAGGAGTTGAATATATTGCCAGAGCTGGATGGACTCCAGAGGGAAAATAGTGCGTATGTTAAATTGTCACTTCTTTACAAGTAATTTAGAATCCAGAACTTTAGAAATGTTTACGTTACTACGCTTGCCCTTCAGTTGGAGATGCCTTTATTATGTAAATTTGCAGAGTTGTTATTTCCGCACAGAGAATTCGCCCTGAGCTAAATGGACTTGTGGATTTGTAATTCTATATGCAATTACTGCGTTGTAATGCCGAAGTTGTAATGCCTAAGTTGTAATGCCTAATGCCGTCTCTTACATAGCCAGTCATGGTTTTAATGTTTTTTTTGTGTGTGTGTGGTTAAATTGTATGACTTTAAGGCTCACATGAAGGAACCTATATTTTTTTATTATATAATTTAAGCAAAAATTTTTGTAGAGTTTTATGTGAAGGTGATTACATATAGTTCCTAAAGTAGGCAATAGGAGTTTCACAAGGCCGGAAATTGTTGACACTAAAGGGAGAAAACAATTTCATAGGTCATCTGTGGTTTTAAGAGTTTAAAGAAAACCACTTTTTAAAAAACTCAAGCCTAACTTTAGAAAATAAGTATACAATAAGCTAATACTTTTAATTAGCCGCTTCTAGGTGATAATCTAACATTTACTAAAGCAATTCTTTGTGATTACAGAAATAATTGATGGGTATTAAGGAAGAGAGTAGGGGGATATTCATTTTCTGAGAGCTTGCTTTATTTTTGGTGCTTTTTTGTTTGTTTGTTTAAATAGTGCTTGGTCCATTCTACTAGATCGCTCCCAAACTCGCCTACAGATAGTGTTGATCTCACCTGAATTATTTATCCCAGTAGAAGATGATGCCATGGAAAGACAGAGACTTATTGAGTCCGTGCCTGACTCTGTGACGCCACTAATTATCTATGAAGAAACAACAGACATCTGGATAAATGTACGTATGTTTTCTGTACTCGGTTACATATTTTCTCAGAATGCCGAAGCAAGTGAAGTTTCATAGCAAACTATCAAAATGAAATTTTTAAATTCAAAGTAACCATGAATGTTATTTGCTTAGTTTGAACATTTCAAATTGGAATGATGGTTGCAGAATGGAATGGTTTGTAGATAGAAAGTAGGTGTCATAATAAAAAAGATATCATTAAAAAAAAAAACATAGATGTCATTGAAATGACATCTTCTTGGCTACAAATTTGCCCTTATTCCTGGACACATCAGGTATTGAAAACAGCATCACAGTACCTCTGAGGAGGACTAGAAGAGACTTTCAAGTTGACAAACTATACAGAATTTACCAATCTGTGATTGAGTTTTTTGGTTTCCAATTTAGTGGGAAAAAACTTAAGATACAAAATAAATAAAGCCAGATCACTCTTTGGCTGAGTACAGGCTTCATATTATTCACCTTTCAACTGTTATAATATTTCTCTTTGGAAAAGAAAAGTAGTAAGATTTTAGGTAAGAATAAGTAATAATATTCTGTAGTAAGATTTATATCATTAAACCTCATGCCATGTTTCAAAGGATTACAGAGATGGTGAGCAAGCTTTTGGTCAATTTTTCTTTTTTCACCATTTGGGAATATTTATTTCTCAATGGAAGAAGTCTATGACTAAATTAAGATAAATCTGAAAGGACCAGACCAAATCTATATTAGAAATGTACAAAAAAAAAAAAAAAAAAAAGAAATGTACAGTACCCACTAGCACTGCCAGTTATTTACATTCCAAAATGTATTTACCAAGTAATTCTTTTTTCTCTAGCTTAATTGAATTGTTTATGTAGTATTTTCATTAATGTGTATAGTAAATTAAGCTATTCATTTTACAGATCCATGACATCTTTCATGTTTTTCCCCAAAGTCATGAAGATGAAATTGAATTTATTTTTGCCTCTGAATGCAAAACAGGTTTCCGTCATTTATACAAAATCACATCCATTTTAAAGGAGAGCAAATATAAACGATCCAGTGGTGGGCTGCCTGCCCCAAGTAAGAAATCCATTTTTATTTGAAATATATATATATATACACATATGTTGGGGGCAGAAGGTGGGAAGGCAAGGTAATATAATGTCTCTTTTGCATACTTTATAAACATCAGTACTTGCTTCATTAAACAATACATAAATTAAAAATATACATATATGAAATCACAGGACAAATTGGTTGATAGATAATGTAAGAAACTACTAATAGTGAGTAATCTCTGAGAATGGAATTACTTATTTTAGCTTTCTACTTTTGCCTTGACTGTAATTTTTAATTAAAGTGAGCCCAAATCATATTGAGATTTAAAAAATTGTTTTTAGGGGCACCTGGGTGGCTCAGTCAGTTAAGCGTCTGCCTTCAGCTCAGGTTACAATCCCAGGGTCCTGAGATCAAGCCCTACATCAGGCTCTCTGCTCAGTAGGGAGCCTGCTTCTCCTCCCTCTGCCTGCTGCTCTGCCTGCTTGTGCTCTCTCTCTCTGTGTGTGTCAAATAAATAAAATCTTTAAAAAAAAAACTTTTTAAAAAGTTATTTTTAGGGACTCCTGGGTAGCTCAGCAGTTGAGCATCTGCCTTTGGCTCAGGATGTGATCCCAGTCCGGGGATCGAGTCCCATGTTGGGCTCCCTGTATGGAGCCTGCTTCTCCCTCTGCCTGTATCTCTGCCTCTCTGTGTCTCTCATGAATAAATAAATAAGATTTTTTTAAAAAAGTTATTTTTATATGTTTTTTGTTTTTTACATACTGGGTCATTTTCTTTTAAGATTTACTTATTTAGGGCAGCCCTGGTGGCTCAGCGGTTTAGTGCCAGCTTCAGCCCAGGGTGTGATCCTGGAGACCCGGGATCGAGTCCCAGGTCGGGCTCCCTGTGTGGAGCCTGCTTCTCCCTCTGCCTGTATCTCTGCCCCTCTCTCTCTCTCTCTCTCTCTCTCTCACTCACTGTGTCTCTCTTAAAAATATTTTTAAAATCCTTAAAAAAAAAAACAGATTTACTTATTTAGAGAGCAAGAGAGAGCACCAGTATAGGGGAGAGAGCATGAGTTGAGAATGGGGGTGGGGAGCAGAGGGAGTGGGAGAAGCAAACTCCCCACTGAGCATGGAGCCCAACATGGGGCTTAGTCCCGGGACCCTGAGATCACCACCTGAGCAGAAATCAAGAGTCAGGAGCCACTTAACTGACCAAGCCACCCAGGTGCCCCTAATAGGTTTTTTGTTTTTTTTTTTTAATCTTGTATGCATCTACACTGAAGTTAATATGATTATAGCTCTTCAGATTGATATAATTGTGTTGCCCAAAGTGAAATTAAATATTGTATCAGCTGAAGTTAATTTATCTTTAAAAAGTGATGGTTTTCCTTCTGGGAAATCTAATACAGAATGGATATGTAAGCCTAGAAAAAGTGAAATGGTATATCCAATAGGTCTTCTGAATTTGTTTTTGTTATTTTATTTTATTTTATTTATTTTTTTAAGATTTTATTTATTCATGAGAGACACAGAGAGAGAGAGAGAGAGAGAGAGAGAGCGGCAGAGACACAGGCAGAGGGAGAAGCAGGCTCCATACAGGGAGCCCTACATGGGACTTGATCCCAGGACTCCAGGATCACGCCGTGGGCCAAAGGCAGGCACTAAACCGCTGAGCCACCCAGGGATCCCCTGTTTCTGTTTTTTTAATTGAGTTATAGTTTTCTACCTTATTAATATAGAGTTTATTTTGGAATAGTAGGCATTTTATGATAGTGTTATATGCTTAACTGCCATTTGTAACTTAACAGACTCAATATAGCCATTTAATTGTGGCAAAATGTACATAACAAAATCTACCATTTTAACCATTTCAGTATACTGTTGAGTGGCATTAAGTATATTCATATTGTTAGGCAACCATAACCACTCTCTTCCTCCAGAACTTTTTTCATCTTCCAAAACTGAAACTGCCCAATAAATAATTATCAGTTTAGCTTATTGCTCCTTCCCCTCAACCTCTGACAACTACTTTTTGTCTGTATGATTTTGACTAATCTAAATACTTCCTATAAGTGGAGTTATACAGTATTTGCCTTTTCATGTCTGATTTATTCACTTTGCATAATGTCCTCAAGTGTTACCCAAGTCATAGCATTTGTGAGAATGTCCTTCCTTTTAAAGGCTGAATATATTAATTTGTATGTATAGACCACATTGTGTTTTCCATTCATCTGTCTATAGACATTTTGAGTTCCTTCCACGTTTTTGGCTTTTGTGACTAGAGCTGCTATGAACATGATGAGTATACAGATATCTGTTTTGAGACCCTGCTTTCAGTTCTTTTAGGTATATACCTTAGAAGTGAAATTACTGGATCATATGGCAATTCTATTTTTAATTTTTTGAGGCGCCATCATATTCTTTTCTGTGGCAGTTGCAACATTCTACGTTCCCATCTGCAGTGCTCAGAGGCTTCAGTTTATGACCATTCTTGACAACAGTCGTTATTTTGTGTGTTTGTTTGTTTGTTTTGGATATAGCCATCCTAGTGGGTATGAAGTGGTATGTCATTGTGTCTTTGACTTGGATTCTCTAATGACTAGTAGCATTGTGCATCTTTTCACATGTTATTATCCATTCGTATATCTTCTTTGGAGAAATGTCTGAATCCTTTGCCAACTTTTCAAGTGAGTTGTTTTTCTCAACAAAGGCCTTTTAAGTATCATTCTTATTGGGGGAATAGCTATATCATAGGACTAGCAAAATAAATACTGCCTCTGACTGTTACTTTCCTTAGCCTAATTTTTTTAAGCAGACTGGATCTTGTTATAACTAAGATGAAGAATCTCTTCATTGAGAGCCTTAGTTTAACTTGGCCCTTAGGGTGAAATTGGCCTTACCAACTCCTCTGTTTTTGATAAATTAAATCCACTTAGGAAATTCCAGAAATTATAGTGATGAAAACTGGTCAAAGAGCTGTGAATAGTAGTTGAACTAAAACAGTACTTGGTAACTTTTAAAATCTAATACTCCAGTTGAAGAGTGTAAGAAAAGCTGTTACCCCAGTTAATAGTCCTTTCCAAAGCCTAACCTCTTTGTTCCCTCTCAGTTTCTCTTACTGGGCTCCTCAGTTTATCTACCTCTTCTTTCCCTTCCCCTCCTTTCTTTTGAGACTTTTCTGCTCCAAGTCTTCCTTTTTCCTCGATACCCACTTTATTATCCCACTCCTCTACTGGCTATAATGTGAAGTAGTATTTGTTATATATATTGTTAAATAATATTTATTTTCTGGACATAAAATTTAAAGTACTAAGTTGAATTTTTACATCTAAGAAAAAATAAATCAACTTTTTCAACCTTATTGGGACCCTAATTAAGATCCTACCATGGAATGCCTAAATGCCTGGGTGGCTCAGTGGCTGAGTGCCTTCAGCCCAGGGTATGATCTCAGGGTCCTGGGATTGAGTCCCACATCAGACTCCCTGCAGGGAGCCTGCTTCTCCCTCTGCGTCTCTCATGAATAAATAAATAAAATCTTTTTAAAAACCATAAAAAGGGGAGCCCCGGTGGCTCAGCAGTTTAGCGGCACCTTCAGCCCAGGGTGTGATCCTGGAGACCCGGGATGGAGTCCCACATCGGGCTCCCTGCATGGAGCCTGCTTCTCCCTCTGCCTGTGCCTCTGCCTCTCTCTCCTGTGTCTCTCATGAATAAATAAATAAAATCTTAAAAAATAAATAAATAAAAATAAAAAATAAAAACCATAAAAAACCCTCTACCATCTCACCATCTCATCCTGTCCCCAGCTGTCTCTTTCCATAGTGCTGCTAGGCAGAGAAATGGTTTCCATTTTTTTAACCTCCTCCTTTGGTCACTGGCCACCAAGAGAGTCTTCTTTACTGAGACAGAATCTCATAGAGACAGATGGGGGCATGTTGGCATTTACTGTATAAAACTTTTTTCTTTTGTGGCTTTTAAAGTAGTTTGTTGCTTTTCTAGAGGAAATGCCTTGTCAACCCATTAGACTTCTAGGTCTAAGAATACAATTGCTTTTGAGTTCTTTTCTGGCTTTGCCATCAGAATCTGTTTTGCTGTTTTCACTTGATTTACGTGGATCCTTCTTCTGTCATTATTCCAGAGTATTGTGAAGACTCATAACTTAGAATTTTTTTAACTGTAGACTTATTAAAATGAAGGTGAAATTCACATAACATTAAATGAACAACTTTAAAATGAACATTTTAAACCTTTTACTCTTTTTAAAGATTTATTTATTTATTGGGGGGAAGAGGCAGAGGGAGAGGGATCGAGAGAATCTCAAGCTGATTCCCCACTGAGTGCAGAGCCTGTCACAGGTCTGTCTCATAGCTCTGAGATCATGACCTGAGCTGAAATCAAGAGTCAGATGCTTAGCTAACTGAGCCACCCAGGCACCCCTTAAATAAACATTTTAAAATGAAGTGGCAGGGTGCCTGGCTGGCTCAGGCGATAGACCATGTGACTCTTAATCTCAGGGTCATGAGTTTAAGCCCCACGCTGGCATAGAAATAACTTTAAAAAAATGAAAATATTTTTAAAAGAAAGATGAACAGTGGCATTAGGTAGGTACATTCACAGTGTTGTGTAGTCATCACCTGTGTTTAGTTTCAAAACATTCCATTACCTCAGATATAACTTGAATTTTTTAATGTACCTTTTTGGAAAGAGTTTTATAAAAAAAGAGTTATTCATTGTTTCATTTGCTTATAGTTTGATTCAGAGTGCTGAATGATAACTATGTTTATCTTTAGGTGATTTCAAGTGTCCTGTCAAAGAGGAAATAGCAATTACCAGTGGTGAATGGGAAGTTCTTGGCCGGCATGGATCTAATGTATGCTCTTTTTTTCTACTGATATGTTTGGTCAACATTTGCTGTATTTATGCAGTACTGAAAAGCAGTAGTACAACTTTATATGACCCCAGTGTTTTGACAATATTAAGTTAGGGCCTAAAAGAACTCAAGGTTTAGAAAGGAAGAATCTTAGTTTAAGTTATAAGTCGCCAAAAAAGTAAATAAATAATAAAATAATTTTTAAAAAGTTATGAGTCACCCATTTTATAGCCCTGGTATTAGGTGTGTTCTCATTACTTAAGTTCACCATTTTCAAATATAGTGTTGCTACTTAATAAGGAAAGGGCTAGTCCATATTTTCTGAATCTGCAAAAGTTGTGAGTTGGAATATTGTTTGAAAATTATTTTTATATCTCTTAATGTCATTTCTATACATTAGAAATTGGATTTACTACTTCTGAGGTAGTGATTCTCTTTCACTTATCTATTTATCTTATCTCACAAATTTAAAATTCTATCCACCATCTACAAAGTGGCTAACATACATACAGAGTGTAGATTGATGTGGAAAAAGAGGAAAATCCACCTCTTTCCTCTTAGCTTGTGGCTTTCTGTGGCAATTCAATGAATTCTAATTTTTTTCTTTTGCCTTTCATAGTACTTGTGTCTATTTGAACTTTTAGTTATGTGGTTAGTTTCCCGAGAGCTCTAAGAACTCCATCCTTTATGTGTGTGATACATTCAGTTAAGTTGATTATGCTACCAAGATTTAATGAAGGCCTATGATTTTCCTCAAATTGATTTGGAGATTTAATGAAAGATTATGTGTACTAGCTACTATAGAAGTCACTCATAGTCCCCAAACTAGTTAAGGAGAAAAAATGAAGATCCGGGTCTCAGGTTTGGTTTTGTTGGTAAAAATTTTAGAATATCATAGGTAACCATTAATGTCTAATTTCCACTGAGGGTCTCACATGGCCTTCTGGTTATATATCCAAAAAATATTTTTTTCCATTTAGGGGCCTTGGATATTATTGTCATTTGAGAAGAATCTTACTGTGGAATTCTAAGTTCTGATAACAAAAAATTACACTCTTGTAACGTTCCTACTGTATAATGGTTGGATAATACTGAGGAATCCACAGAATTGTATTTACACAGATCTGAATCTTATTTTGGCAATCTAAATGTCCTTCTATTACTTGCATTTATATGCATCGATTTTCTTCTTTATGTCCTGCTTACTTACTTAATTTGTTTGTGCCTCTTTTTCTTACTCTTCTACATCCCCTCTATCCTTGCTTTATTTTGCTTTATTTTTTTTAAGTTACCTTTCCCCTCTGCTTTTACGTGACCTTGTTCCCACCCAAAGAACGGCAATAATTGGGTAAAGCTTTAAGACCTTTTTTTTTTAAGATTTTTTTTTATTTATTCATGAGAGACACAGAGAGAGAGAGAGAGAGAGAGGCAGAGGCACAGGCAGAGGGAGAAGCAGGCTCTATGGAGGGAGCCTGATGTGGGACTCGATCCTGGGTCTCCAGGATTAGGCCCTGAGTTAAAGGCGGCATGGATCAGCTAAACCGCTGAGCCACCCAGACTGCCCCAAGCTTTGAGACCTTTAAGCCCATGTGCTCCTCACTGTTGAGGAGTGGTTCTCAAAGTATGGTCCTTGGGCCAACCCATAGCCTGAGCATCACCTGGGAACATTTTAGAAAGGTAAATTCTTGGGCCTACCCCAGACCTTCTGAATCAGAAATTCTGGTGGTGGAATGCTGCGATCTGCTTAACAAGCCCTTCAAGATTATTCTGATACTTCTGTCTAATAAAATAGTTACAGAAAACAAAGAAAAGAGCCATTATAATCAGGGGTCAGAAACTAACCTGTTATTTCTTCAGTTTTGAAAGGCCTGACTCCAGCTGCTAGGTCAAGAGCAGAACCTGTCCTGACCTTTTGCACAGATTAACACATACCTATGAAACTTCATGAATGTTTGTTCTGGCATTTCCTATCACTTGTATCCTTTCTATATACATGTGTCACGTAGCCCTACTTAATCTCAACTGTGTTTATTTCTGTACCTATGTAAGCTAGAAAAATATTTTGTAATGAAGAAGCAGCTTCCTAGAGAAAAAGTGGCATTTAAAAATACTTGTTTTTGGAAATGTATCTTTGTTTCTTTTCTGTGTAAAAAAAAAAATTTGAATTTCATTAAACACTGAGTAGGCTAATATTTTAAACAGATAATAAAAGCTGTTTATTTATTTAGACTCTTAAGTGTAATTTGGGAAGAATTCAGCTGTGAGTTTACTTACAGTTTTTTTGAGTTCCAAATGAAGACTTAAAAATCTTATCCATACTTATTTATAAACTATACCAGTACTGAAACTGTAATTGAGTTCAGTTATTTCCCAACCGACTAGATAAAACACTTTTGCAAGTTTGTACAAAAGACCAAAAAAGTACTACTTAAGATAATACTGCACTAAGAGATATACAAGATTCTAAAATGAGACTCTTTTAAGTGGGCATGAATGGTTGACCTAAGGGGTGATACAAGTATGTTTTTTCCCTTTAAAGTATTGTCATTTTAATGAACTAACTCTTGAATTTTAAGAAAACGCACATTTTGACCATGTGCGAAACTAATAATAGCATGCAATTCATGTGTCCTTTTTCCTTGTGAAAGAGATTTATTCTTAGGTATAAGTCATAAGCAAACCAACTCAGGTTTATTAACATTGGTGGCAAAAAATTTTTAAGAGGCACTAGTGAAAGAGTGACTCAAATGTTTCTAAATGAAATTGGGAATTGTTTGTCGAGTTACTAGCTTGGCCAAGGTCCCGTCAGCACTGATTTTTCTATTGTTGTTTTTTGGCAGATCCAGGTTGATGAAGTCAGGAAGCTGGTATATTTTGAAGGCACCAAGGACTCTCCTTTAGAACATCACCTATATGTGGTCAGTTATGTAAATCCTGGAGAGGTGACAAGGCTGACTGACCGTGGCTATTCCCACTCTTGCTGCATCAGCCAGGTATTAAGTCCCTGTTGGAAAAGGGTTTCCTATCCTATAAAAAAAACCTTCTGCTCATGTAATACTCCTTTAGAATAATGTGAAAATCGGTGAAATTGGCCTGTCAAAGTCTGATTCTCTGAAGAAAAACTTTAAAAAGTCTACTCTTAACGTCAGCATTGTATATGGACATAAATGGTCAGACTCTTACCATACTCCTGCTCTAGCACCAGTGCAGATATAGCACCTTTTTTACTTTTCCATGGGGAAAAAGTAATTGTTTCTCCTTTCTCTAGCATTGTGACTTCTTTATAAGTAAGTATAGTAACCAGAAGAATCCACACTGTGTGTCCCTTTACAAGCTCTCAAGCCCTGAAGATGACCCAACTTGCAAAACAAAGGAATTTTGGGCCACCATTTTGGATTCAGCAGGTACTCATTTCCCTGAACCTGATTTCAAGTAGGATTATACATAAGTACACTAAACCTGTTTCGTATGTCCACATTTCTCACTTCTCACCACCACTTGTCCCTGAGCTGCTGAGTTCCTGATTGATCCCATCATTCCTATTCTGTCAACCACCAAGTAAGATGGGTTACCTCCCACTGTAGGCAGGAGCAGGTTTGGAAGGCCTTTTTGAAGTTTTTTTTTAAGTAATCTCCTATACCCAGTGTGGGACTCAAACTCATGACCCCAAGATGAAGAATTGCGCACTCTTCCAACTGAGCCAGCCAGGCATCCCTGGAGGGCCTTTTTGAAACTTAAGAATAAAATAGTCATAGTAGCAGCTAGGAATGATTTGTTCACATGTTTGGTGATTTCTCAAATGAAGATAATGTACACTGAACTAGTAAGACTCTGAGCAGGGAAGCTGCAGCTTTAGGGAATAACCAGCTGGTAGCTTTCTTAACTTTTAAAACACTTGCAATGGCCATCTTAATAAAAGATAGAACACTAGTTCTATGTGGGAATGAAGAGCACTGTGAATTATCTATTTTTTAAATGCTTGGTTTCTTAAAAAATGGAATAATTTTATGTATCTTTAATCCACTTTGTCCCCAGATCTTTTTTCCTGTTAAGTATTTTTATTCATGAATATCTGCTAAGGGATTAAGAAATTAATGCAAAGCCACAGGGTATGTTCTAATGTCCACAAGTAGAATTTGTAATATGGTGGTGATCTCTGCTTAGATTGTAACATTATCCAGTATACACAGACTTAGGATAGGTCCGGTATATCTTTGGTAAACCAAAGACTGACAGTGAGTTACTGTTTTGGGTCCTGGTTAGGCTAATTCTCTAATGATCAGAAACAAATGTTTTTTGAGCACTGGCTCTGAGCAAGTTAAATTGACTGAATTAAATTTGTGCTTCCAGTTTCTAATCAGGTATATGGCTTAACCATCATCAAGTTACACTGAATCAAGCACAGAGTATTTGTATAATTTCATATCTAAATACCTCCTAGGCTCCAAGGATTATTCAGAATATTGTGTATCTACTTTTGAAATAATTTGATATGTTTATTAGATTTTGTTTTTTTAAAGATAAATGTTCTTACTTAATTTCTTGCTTATCACTTGAAAGGGAGATGGTCGGTTATTCTGTGTGTGGTTATGGGTTTATGGGTTTTTTTCCTTGCTCTCAGATTGCAGAGCTCCAATAAGAACTCCTTTTACATACTCTTTTTGTTATCTCCTCCTCCCAGGTCCTCTTCCTGACTACACCCCTCCAGAGATTTTCTCTTTTGAAAGTACTACTGGATTTACGTTGTATGGGATGCTGTACAAACCTCATGATCTACAACCTGGAAAGAAATACCCTACTGTGCTATTCATATATGGTGGTCCTCAGGTGGGCATATTTACTTAAACTTTATTTAACTCCAGTATAGTTAACATACAGTGTTTTATTAGTTTCAGGTATAGAGTATACTGATTCAGCAATTCTGTACATCACCCAGTGCTCATCACAATAAGTGCACTCCTTAATCCCCATTATCTATTTCACTCATTCTCCACCCACCTTTCAGGTGGGCATATTTATATACATACATCTCTATGTATACATATATATTTTTTAGAATTGTTTTTTAAATGTCTAGTCAATTATTCAAGTTAATATTTGAGCATTATTGGGCCTCTGCTGTTACTGACTCTGGCTTATAATTCCTGTTTAGAGGGGTGCCTGGGTGACTCCGTCGGTTAAGCATCTGCCTTCAGCTCAGGTCATGATCCCAGGGTTCGGAGATTGAGCCCCATGTCAGACTCCCTGCTCAGTGGGGAGTCTGCTTCTCCCTCTCTCTCCCACTGCTTCTCCCCGTGGCTCGTGCACTCTTGCGTGCGCGCGCGCTCTCTCTCTCTCTCTCTCTCTCTCTCTCTCTCTCTCTCAAATGAACCCATGTTCATTATGCAGCATTGTTCACAATAGCCAGAAGATGGGAACAACCCAGTGTCCGTTGATAGATGAATGAATAACCAAAATGTGGTATATCCATACAAATATTTTTCAGACTTAAATACAATGACAAAAAATAATTAATTAATTGATTGATTGATTAATAAAGTGGGATGACGTTCTGATATATGGTACAACAAGGATAAACTTTAAAGACATTATGCTAAGTGAAATAAGCCAGAGACAAAAAAGGAGAAATATTGTTTGATTGCACTTGTATGATGTACCCAGAAGAAGCTAATTCATGGAGACTAAAAGTGGGATAGAGATTGTTAGGGACTGGGGGAGGGATAGGGAGTTATTTAATAAGATACAGAGTTTCTTTTTGAGATGATGAAAAGATTCCAGATATGGATATTGGTGATGGTTATATAACAGGGTAAATACCTAATGTCACTGAATTATACACTTAAAATGGTTGAAATAGTAAATTTTATGTATATTTTATCATAATAAAAAGTCTTGGGGTGCCTGGGTAGCTCACTTGGTTGAGCATCCCACTCACTTTTGACCTAGGTCATGATCACATGGGTTGTAGAATTAAGCCAAGGCCCTGGCCGATCTCTTCACTCAGTGTGGGGTCTGCTTGAAAGATTCTCTCCCTTTGCCCCCCGCCCCACTTACACTCACCCATGTGTGCCCTTTTGTTCTCTTGCTCTTTTGCTCTCTCTCTAAAAATAAATAAGTCTTTTTAAAAAGTCTTAACCAGTGCAATTAAAATAAAATTGTTCAATTGTTTGTAGCACTTATGAATACAAATACTTCTTTACACTTACTGGAATAGTTTCTTTCTCAGAATATTCTGTTCATTTTGCAGAGAAATTTCCCCATGCGACTACATGATAAAATGACTCTGGCCTTTCAACTTATTGGGAAATCATTCATCCTCTTATTTGTTGACTGAAGAGGCTCTTTAATATAAGACCAGATCTTTTTAATAGCACACAAAGCCTTGTTAACTTTGATTAAATCTTATTATCAGTCCAGACTCTGTTTTTTCTTGGCATATATTCAGGTCAAAGTGGGAATCTGCTGATTGGCAAGAGTCACAATTTGTGACATGAAGTGAGTTACTTTGTCACTAAGTATAGCAATGTCTATAGTTGACAGAAGTGAAATCCAAGAAAAGCAAATATTTCTGATTAAAGTCATCTAGGCTTAGTTCTTTAACCTTTTATTGATAACAGCTGTATATTTTTAAATGTTTCTTTAACAAATCCATGTTGTGTTTCCTATGTGCCAGACACTGTTCTATAAATATAAATGCACAAGAAAGCAGGCTAAGTGATAGCAGGACACAGGTTTTGAAGAATTGATACCGAAGGACACTTTTGAATTCTCAGTGCCAAAGGGCATTATGTTTAAGTACCTTCTTCCAGAAGGAGCAGGCCTCTGGCTGCCTAGGCACAAACACTGGCTCTTGGGGGAAATGTTCATAATAGGCATTTGAGGCCATTTTTGTGCATGACCACAGGCAAAGATGTGAAGTAGTTTTGTTTTTTTTTTTCTTTAGAGATTTATTGATTTTAGAGAGAGAGCGCGAGTGCAAGGGTATGGCACAGAGGAAGAGGGAGAGTCCCCAAGCAGACTCCCTGCTGAGTGCAGAGCCGGACATGGGGCTCAGTCCCACTACCGTGAGACTAGGATCCAAGCAGAAACCAAGTGCTGGACACCCAACCAACTGTGCTACTCGGGAACCCTGAAGTAGTTTTCTTTAAATACTCTTTTTTCAGCTCCCTCCCTTTTGCCCCTCCTCCCAAGAGATAAAGGGAAAACATTGTTAACTATACTGGAAATAATTTAAAAACTTTTTATTTTTTTTTAAATATTTTTTTTTAATTTTTTTATTTATTTATGATAGTCACAGAGAGAGAGAGAGGCAGAGACACAGGCAGAGGGAGAAGCAGGCTCCATGCACCGGGAGCCCGATGTGGGAATCGATCCCGGGTCTCCAGGATCGCGCCCTGGGCCAAAGGCAGGCGCCAAACCGCTGCGCCACCCAGGGATCCCAAAAACTTTTTAAAAAGAAAGCGAAAACCTCATTCTCCTATCTCCATTTTTCATTCATTCATTCAGCAAGTAGCATTGAGTTCCTATTATGTACAAAGTACTATTCTAGGCAGTGAGGATACCATAGCAAACAAATCAGACTAATGTCCCACCTTCATGGAGCTTAATGAGGAAAATAATAAATGACTAGACATATAAATGATACAACTTAATAAAATGGAAGTGTTTTAAATAATTATTGGGAAAGAGGATGGCAGAGAGACTAAAAGGATAATTCTGATAGGAAATTCAGGGAAGGTCTCTGAGAGTACATGAGATGAAGGAGTGAACTACATTAAAGATCTGAGGGAAGAGCATTCCAGACAGAGGGAACAGTAAATATCAAGGTCCTGGGGATTAGAATCAACTAGGAATAATTGATAATAAAGTTAGAGTATAGTGTACAAGTAGGGATTTGTTATGAAAGGACTGGTCAGAGAAATAGCCAGATAATATAAGATCTTAAAGGCAATGGTAAGGATCTTCGAATGAGATCTAAACTCTACCATTGGAGGGAGCTAAGCTATAAAGTCTTACATAATTTGCATTTTAAAATCATCCATCTACCATGTGAATAGACTATAGGAGGACAAGAGTAGAAACAGGAAGACCAATTTGACAGTTGTTACAGTGATACTGAATATCCAGAAATTCAAGAAGAAAAAGATTATCTACACACATACAGCACACACACCCCAGTTTATCCCAGTAAATGCTCAGTATACATTCATTGCTTGAAGAAGATGTTGATTCTTAATTAAGTGGCTGATTTGGTTTTCCCATTGGTTTCAGTCAGAAAAAACTTTTCATTTTGGGGGGCGCCTGGGGTGACTCAGATCTGTTAAGCACCCAACTCTTAGTTTCAGCTCAGGTGGTTATCTCACAGTTGTGAGATTGAGCCCTGCCTATGAGATTGAACCCTGCATAGAGTTCCATGCTCAGCAGAGCTAATGATTTTCTCTCTTCCTCTTCCTCTGCCCCTCGCTTCACATGTTCGCTTGCTCTGAATAAATAACTCTTAAAAAAAGCAACTAAATTTTTCTGCTACTGACCAGGGACAACCCCCGAAGAGACAGAGAATAAAAATGACCTGATTTATCCTTGTCTCTGTCATTTGAATGACACAGTTCTTTGGGGGTAGCAGTAATGATTTTATTAACTTTTTCAATGGGGCAGGTTAAATCTTTTGTCTCATATGTAATGAATATCTTGGTTACAGTTTTAAAGTCTGTAGTTGCTCAGTAATTGCCCTGAACCTTGAGTGTGAAGTTGAAAAAGAAGCAACATAAACATGAAAAAATTTAAGTAAGTTTAAAAATAAGTCAGGGACAGGGGAAACAGGGAGTTCCAATCAACAAGCACAAAATCTCAATTATGCAAGATGAGTAAGTTCTAGAGATCTGTACAGCATTGCCTTGTAGTTAATGATACTATATTGTACGTTTAAAATGTTGGTAAGAGGGTACATCTTGTGATAAGTGTTCTTGCCACCAGAAAATAATTTCATCTTAAAAGCAAAATAATACCAGAAATTCAAGCTTTCTCCTTTTCATAGTACCCTGCCTCTTATATTTTTTTGTATCACCATATAATAAATTTCACTGAAGTTGTATTTCTTCCTCAGGTGCAGTTGGTGAATAATCGGTTTAAAGGAGTCAAGTATTTCCGCTTGAATACCCTAGCCTCTCTGGGTTATGTGGTTGTAGTGATAGACAACAGGGGATCCTGTCACCGAGGGCTTAAATTTGAAGGCGCCTTTAAATACAAAATGGTGTGTGAGCATACAAACATTTTTCTTTTAAAGACATTTACATTTTCTGATTCATTGCTTGATGTGAAATCCCAGAGAGTGAGTGTTGGGGAAAGGGGCTGTGAGTGAGAGAGACAGAGAGAGAATGTGTGTGTCTGCCTCTGTGTGTCTGTGTTAAGAGTACAGGGATGGGAGGGAAGATACAGCTTGATATTCACTAGGCTAACTCACATCTACCTGTCTACCAGTATATAACTTTGGGGAGCTGAGATAGAACCAGTTTTACACAGAAAAACCCTCTCTATTTTGTATGTCCAGCTTAGTCAGAAAGCAGCACCATAGTTTTCAGCATCCTGTGACCTATTGAGAGGAATAAATGAGATTTGTTCTGTCCTCTGTGAAGAGAGAAACCAACTGGTTAGTGCCTTCCTTGTGACAAGCCTCTTTCTCTCTACAGGAAGCTTTAAATGCTACCTTTTAGAGATGCCCCATGTCCTTTCTGCTGCTTTGGGAAATGATGAGAATCCGATGTTCCTTTTACACAGTAAGGCAGTTACTGTGTTTGCCAGTGTATTGGACATGCTGAGTAAGACATGGGATTTTCTCCCACACCCAGTTCTTTGACCTTATGTTGTATTCTCATGTAAGTTTTTTGGTTTTTATTTTTGTTTTTGGCTCAGTAAAGTGAGATTGTGTGCACTGGCAGGCCTAGTAATACAGACAGGGTGGTGATTATAGGAATTAGGATTTAATAGGTGTTTAAAGAAATAGCTTGTGTTCAGTTCCTAGAAGTAGATGATGGGGAAATAGGAGAATAAGACCTCAAGAGTAATTCCTTCTGCTTTACTGCATTAAGTTTTAAAAAGAAGTAAAATTAGTCAACCACTTAAGGGGGCTAATTTTTTGTCTTTGGGTATAGGAAGGCTTGTTACAAGGAAAATGCTGACCTCTTAGCAGACAACAGAACAAATGGAAAGAGGAAATACCCATATAGCAAGAAACAGTTTGGGTCTCAGGAGGAAAGAACTTTGTGACTAAGGGTTAACTAAACTCTAGGGTTGACTAGCAACAGAAACTATAGGCCCTATCTCTAAATAGACTTTAAAATTTTTTTCAGGCAACAGAGTCTCAATTGATAATGAATTTTTTTTTAAACTACAGTTATTTTTAGTAAAAAACATTTATCAGCTTTAAAAGCACTCTGATAATGAGACTTCTATTCATCAGAGTCAGTGAAATGTTCTCCCTTTTTTGACAGGGTCAAATAGAGATTGACGATCAGGTGGAAGGACTCCAGTATCTAGCTTCTCAATATGATTTCATTGACTTAGATCGTGTGGGCATCCATGGCTGGTCCTATGGAGGATACCTCTCCCTGATGGCATTAATGCAGAGGTCAGATATCTTCAGGGTATGTGACTTCCTATTGTACTTCTTTTTGCAGTGGGGTAGAATTTTCTATAAATTGAGGATATGGGAAAGTGCCTATTTTCTAAAGGTTTACAGAGTTGGCAATGTTATAAAATGTTAGGGTTTGTGTATCTAACAGTCATGTGAGATAATAGATGTTATCTTGTCAACTACTGATAGCCATGTGAGATATCTACTATCTATATTAAAACACACTTGTCAACTTGATGACCAGTTGTTGGCTATTTATAGACATGCCAAAGATTATGGAAGATAGTCATGATTAGTAAAACACACACATACACACATATTAGATTATAATTAATTATTTAGTTGCTGTACTGCAAGCTCAGAGGGCAGGGATTTGTGTGTACTGATATATCCTCAGTAGCCACGCACAATGCTTGGCACATAGTAGATCTTGAATCAATCTTGATTGAATGAATAACATATTAAATATATATATAAGTGATGGTTATGATTTTAGAAACAATTTCCTACAAAAATTTGCTGGAAGGAAATATATAAAGATGCTAAAAAGTGTTAAGAGAATGGCAATTATGAAATTTTTTTTTGGTATTTCAATAACATGATTTTATCTTTGGGTGAAAAATAATTTTAAGAATGGAAATGATAGGGTTTTTGCTTTTGTATGTATATTCAGATAGTCTTTATAATAATAAACTCTGAAAACTGCCATAATTTTCATAGGCTTGCAGCCGTCAAGAAAGTAATTAGAATATTTAAGTATAAAACTGTGTGTGGGAACCTTAAAATGAGGAAAGTGTTTCGTGCTTAAATATATTTCATTCACTGTTAAAAATTCTGTATTGCCAATAGAAACCAAAAAGAAAAGGAAGAAAAATAGAAATGACTGCTTTTCCTATATAAAGCTGACACTTATCACACCTTTTTCCCCCAGTAGCAGGAATGAGTTTACACTGAGGCATTCATGTGTTCTAGTTCGGTCTCCTTTTTTAACAAAGGGGTCCCGTGTGTATATTTCATCTAGCCCAGGTTAAGGGTTTGGTATGTGGCATGCCTGTGGAACATTAAGCTAACTGACTCACAAAGTATCAAATTCTTGACCTTGGCACTCCACTTTGATTTTCTGAGTTGCCTGAGATCATGTATGCACCAGTTGTGAGGCTAAAGCCTAAGGATAATTTTAGCCTATAAATTTGCAGTTACACATTCTTATTGCTAGCCATTCTTTTTTGGACCACACTTAACTGTTGCTGTTGTCTTATGTAGGTTGCCATTGCTGGGGCCCCAGTTACTCTGTGGATCTTCTATGATACAGGCTACACAGAACGTTATATGGGCCACCCTGACCAGAATGAACAGGGCTATTACTTAGGATCTGTGGCCATGCAAGCAGAAAAGTTTCCCTCTGAGTAAGTTCAAGCTTTAATATGCTTGGGTGGGTGGGTGGCTTAGCAGTTGAACGTGTGCCTTTGGCTCGGGGCGTGATCCTGGAGTCTCGAGATCAAGTCCCATGTCGGGCTCCCTGCATGGAGCCCTGCTTCTCCCTCTGCCTGTGTCTCTGCTCTCTCTCTCTCTCTCTCTTTGTATTTCTCATGAATAAATAAGTAAAATCTTTTAAAAAAGTAATAACGAAAACTGCAAATACTGCAAAACCGAGACTAATATTTTATAGATTCTCAAATAGCATAGCTATTTCTCAAAGCTGAATTACAGGCCAGTTCTTATAATTTGGGTTTTTTAAACAAGGTATATTTGAAGCAATTACTGTGCTGAAAGAAGTTTAAGTACATAACTGTTTCAAGGTAGAAAAAATTCTGTTTCTGCTTAAATATATTCTGTAGATAATGTTTATGATTTTCTTTCCCTAGGAAAATGCTATGATTATTGATATATGCTAATATCTTCATAAGAAATTGAACGCATGATTTTCATTACGTGTAGTATCTGGTTACTGTATTACAAATTTATTATTGAAAATGTTAAATTCTTATTTTAACATGACAGTACAAAGAAGTTAGCTTTATTCATATTAACTATTATATAGTTACATGTTTTTATATAATTCTATTGTATATTATATAACTATATGTAGTTCTATACATATATAATTATAATATTAACAAATAGTTATGATTAAAGGCCTTAAGCAGTTTTCCTAAATATTCTTTTTTTTTTAAGATTTTATTTATTTATTCATGATAGAGAAACAGAGAGAGGCAGAGACACAGGCAGAGGGAGAAGCAGGCTCCATGCTGGGAGCCCAACATGGGACTCGATCCCGGGACTCCAGGATCGCGCCCTGGGCCAAAGGCAGGCACCAAACCGCTGAGCCACCCAGGGATTCCCCCTAAATATTCTATTTTGCCTAATCCTCTAATATTTCCATTTCTCCAGACCAAATCGTTTACTACTTTTACATGGATTCTTGGATGAGAATGTCCATTTTGCACACACCAGTATATTACTGAGTTTTTTAGTGAGGGCTGGAAAGCCATATGATTTACAGGTGAGTTCTTCATTTTCTAATTGAATTACGTAGTAATTAGTGATTGATTACTTTGAAATATAATAACTATGGAGTAAGGCTGAGTTTTCAGCTGTGACCACTCTCTGCTTAAGACATCTGAAGTCATAGGCATAGTTAATAGTGCCTCAGTTGGGTAAAAATTAAAATTCTGCCAAAGTTGGGCTTAGAACTGGCCTGTTGGATTCTATGACTTGTGTATCTCTAGCTGTTTTCAGTTTGTCATCATGGAAAAGATGACAGGAGTCTATTCAGTATGCTCCTTTGCTTTTCTTCTTCCCCTTGGAAGGGTAAGGAAATGCTACTTGATATCACTGTTTTAAAGGATTTGTAGGACCTGATTGACATTGGAACAGAAAGCCACAAATTAACTATACCTCCATTGCTCTATTATTCAAAAAAGTGGTTTTAAAAGGTAACCTGAAAAAAATAAAAAATAAAAATAAAAGGTAACCTGTTCATTTCTTCCTCCTTTGTACTTCTTTCACAGATTATGTGCTCATAAGAAATGAAAAATACTACTTTTTCCTCTTTTATGTTTCAGTTGACATTTATGTCGGTAAACTGTGAGCTATTTGTCTAGCAGCAGTTCTCAAGCATTTTGGTCTCAGGACCCCTATACATCCCAAAGAGCTTTCATTTATATGGGTTGTGTCTGTCAGTATTTCTCATAGAAGATATTAAAACAGAGAAAGTTTGGTGTTTTTATTTTTTAAGTTTATTTACTTATTTAAGTAATCTCTATATCCAACATTGAACTCGAACTTATGACCCCAAAATCAAGAGCCACGTGCTCTTCCAACTGAGCCAGCTAGCCATCCCTAAAGCTAAGAAAAACTTCAGATATTTTTTTTAAAAATAATAATAAACTATTACATATTAACAAAAATAAGTTTTTGTGTAGGAGAAAAGCTATTTTCCAAAACAAAGAAACAAAAAAATACTGAGAGAGGTAGCATCATTTTTACATTTTCATAGAATCCCTTTAATGTCTAGTTTAAGGAAGACACCTGGATTCTCATATTTGCTTCCACGTGCAATCTGTTGGGAAGTGTCGTTTTGGCTAAAGTATACAGTAGTTTCCCATTATGTACAGTTTTGCTTTCTGAGATTTCAGTTAACCCACAGTCAGCTGTAGTCCAGAAGTAGACAATCCTTGGGGCACCTGGGTGGCTCAGTTTGTTAAGCGTCCAACTCTTGATTTCAGCTTAGGTCATGGTCTGAGGGTTGTGAGATGGAGCTCCGTGTCAGTCTCCATGCTGGATGTGGGGCCTGTTTAGGATTCTTTCTCTCCCATCTGCCCCTCCCATGCTATGCGCTTTGTCTCTCTCTCTCTTAAAAAAAAAAAAAAAAAAAAAAAAAAAAACAGCAGATGATCCTCTTTCTGACATAATGTCAGGTCAGTAGCAGCCTAACGCTGTATCACAATGCCTGTGTCATTCACTTCATCTCATCACATAAGCACTTTATCATCTCATATCACAAGATAAGTGAGCAGAATACAAGATATTTTGAGAGAGAGAGACCGCATTCAGGTAACTTTTATTATATGTGTTGTTATGGTTGTTTTATTTTATTATCAATTATTGGTTTTAATCTCTTGTGCCTAATTTATAAACAAAACTTTTATCATAGGTATGTACGTATGGGAAGAAAACAATATCTATAGGGTTTGGTACTGTCCGAGATTTCAGGGCATCCGTTGTTGATCTTGAGTGTGTCCCCTGTGCATAAGGGGGGGACTACTGTATGAAAAAAATTCAGCCTCACAGACTATGTAGTTAAGAAAGGGGAGGAAGGCCTCCTGGTTGGCTCAGATGGTTAAGTGTCTGCCTTTGGCCCAGGTCATGATCCCAGAGTCCTGGAAGTGAGCCCCGCATCGGGCTCTCAGCTCAGCAGGGACTCTTTTTCTCCCTCTGCCTTCCCCTGCTCATGCTCGCTCGCTCTCCCTCTCTCTGTCACACACACACAAATAACCTCTCTCTCTCTCTCTCTCTCTCTCTCTCACACACACACACACACACACACACACACAAATAAACAAAATCTTTTTTAAAAAAAAGGGGGTGAGGAATACTTTAGATAATTGTGGATATTCTTCTTTTCTTTTTTTTCTTTTGGATATTCTTCTTCAATACTATACCAAAACTGGACAGATCTTAGTTTCTTAAAGGTTAGTTTTAGTGTGGAATCTGAAGCCATAACCTATAAACATTTCATACTATGTTACATTAAAATCTGTTGGGTCTTGGGGCAGCCCCAGTGGTTCAACAGTTTAGCTCCTGCCTTCGGCCCAGGGTGTGATCCTGGAGACCCAGAATCAAGTCCCACATTGGGCTCCATGCATGGAGCCTGCTTCTCCCTCTGCCTGTGTCTCTGCCTCTCTCTCTCTCTCTTTCTCTCTCTGTGTATGTCTCTCATGAATAAATAAATAAAATCCTTTAAAAAAAAAAAGGTTGGATTTTTGGATCCTGTACTTCAAATGGATCTTTTACAAATACATTGGTCATCTGTGTGATATCAGTCTTCTCAGTATTGGCTCATTTCATTACACAGTATTTTTTAAAATCACATATACTACCTCTAATCCCATCAGAAAAGTTTGTAAGTATGGGGAAGCTCATTGACCTTGTAGTGGTAGATACAAATTTTCCAGAGTTCTAATTTTTACTTAAAAGCTCAAAATTTGTGCTCTCTTTGGCAACACATATACTAAAAAGCTCAAAATTTATCATTGGCAATAAATATTGTCAGTGTTATCCTTGAAGTGACCAGCTCACTTCATTCATTTCTGAGCACATATTTACCAGATACCCAAATCTGAATCACCATAGTTGTCGTCATTCTTTCAAGTTGAAAATGCGAACATTACAGTTCAGCTTGTAACTCAGTTGCCTAAGTACTTTTCCTTGAGATATCCTGTCGCAGAATTGCTTTTTGCTTTCTTCCCATTTTGTCACCACAGAACATTTAAAAGGTTAAATTCAGGGGGTGCAATTTAAAGAACTTTTGGTTTTTACTACAAGTGCGTGGTGATGAAGAATACTGTAACATCTAGGACAATTTAATGTCATATCCTTGATTCATGCTAAGGCCCTGGCACTTTTACCCAGCATTGCTTTTGCATTATTGATAAAAAAATGCCAACACAATGAATGAGGCAAATTGTTCTGAAAGTGGTTTTGACCTTGTGTTCCCTTGAAAGGGCTTCTGAGGACCCCAGAAGTCTGTGGATCACACGTGGAGACCTAGTGATCTATAGATAAATCCTGTAAGCCTGAGGGTGAAGAGAGGGGCCTTTATACTGGATACGTGTGTGTAATATCTCGGAGAGGCTGTGCTCCAGATCGTTAATCCCATTGAAACTCTGTGGAAAGCATTGGAAGGAGATGTATTACTAAATTCTCACTTTTTGTGTTTTGATTTTGTTGTTGTTAAGATCTATCCTCAGGAGAGACACAGCATAAGAGTCCCTGAATCTGGAGAACATTATGAACTGCATCTTTTGCACTACCTTCAAGAAAACCTTGGATCGCGTATTGCTGCTCTGAAAGTGATATAATTTTGACCTGTGTAGAACTCTGGTATACACTGGCCGTTGAACCGAATGAGGAGGTTTAATCGATAGAAAACATGGAATTGATCATCACATTTTGGTACCTGCCACATTAACATCTACTTCTGAAAGTATATTTGATGCCATGCGGGCATCTACAGCTTGTGGATATTAATCTAATCCCTTAACCACACACACAAAATTGAATGCCACACTCTAAAGGACCCAGCAATACCATGAGAATTACTGAAAGAAATAAGACATTAGCGCCATGTATCCATACTACCTTATTTTCACTTCTTAATAGCATTATAAACCTCATGGACTTAGTGTATTTTTACAGTATACTTCTGAGTTTGTTAAACTATGATGATATTAGTGATTGGTTTGGTTCAATTCCAGAAACTCTGACTAGTTACAGATTTGATAGCACTTAAATGTAATTGAATAGCTTATGCTTCATTGCTTGGGGTGTATCCAGCATGTTATGAACTAATCACTATTAAACCTATGACTTAACCAGTCATTAATGATTTTTCAAGGGTAATTTAGTGGCCTCCTAAAGACACTTATTTTGTTTCATTCAAGCTCTGACCATTTAGTCAATTTCAGCTGTATCTAGTATAAATAGTTCTCTCTGATGATATGACAGAGTGGGTTTTTCCTTTCCTACAAAGGCAAGTAACTGTACATGTAGCATGGTTTAATTAGTCTTACAATATTAATAATTACAGGCAGGAAAATTTTAATCAAATGGTTAGAGCTTAAATATTTGCAGGCAATTTCTTCTCCTTTAAGAAAAGGGAAAAGTACGCATTTACTTGTACTCTTCGGAAAATTTAGTGGTGCCAGTTTCCATTGGGTATTTCCTTATTGAAATGTTCCAGAGTTTTAGGGTGATGGAAGGAAAAGTGGTAGGGTGGGAGATACCAGGGTGTGGAGAATGACAGGGAGATGAAAAGGAGAGGGTCTGTTTAAGAACTAAGTAGAAGTAAAGTTTGACCAAATATCCTCATGAAAAAGTTTGGGGGTGAAATTTAAACTGCTAGGACGTTAGTAAAGGAAACCAGAATGAAGAAATCACTGTCTTGCCAACACAGTGACAGACTAACATTATTCAGGGAGGAAAAGTTCCTTAGTTACTTTTCTAATTCTCATTTTTTGTTATTTTCATCTTAATTTTGGTAACCTTATAAATTTAAACTTTCTTTATCCTTTTTAAATTATTTGAGCATAATTTAGATTTTGTGAACTTAAAGAGGTATCTAGACCACCTCTTCACCATAAACTGATCCCTGGCAAGCCATGGCTCTATTTTTAAGTGTTCAAAGCCTCTAAGCAATTTCTTGAATGGCCATGACATTTTTCTGGTTTAGCCCTAGCACTCAACTGTTCAAGGAGCTCATAATGTCATCTTAGAGTCTTGGGGTGTTACTGGGTCACATTGCTAGCACAGAGAAGGCGTCTGTGAGTTTGACCCTTTTTATCACAAGCCTCAGTGTTTGGAAAGTTGTTACCAATACTTTTAAACAATGGTCTAAGAAAAATTGCTTTTTTTCTTTTTCACCACTACAGAGAGAGTAGATTTCTCCTACAGAGAAGCACAGCCTCCAATAGTAAGGGTGATGATATACATCAGAGGTGAATTCATCATTGAGGGCCAGGTGGGAGGTGAGGGAGGTCTAGAAATGGCAGGGTGACCTGGTGGTTCTGTCCTTGGGAAGGGGATTGGGTTTTGCTGTTTGTGTATTTATACTGTATCATAGGTACCACACTTTTTCTTATTATCTGTGTATGTATTGATTTTCTTGTTTATGATATTTTCCCATGCCAAGGTTTGTTTATATTTTTTTCAATGTTAAATTAAATTGATTTGGGTAATTTTTCTTCCCAAGAAAGTATTTTCCCCCTTGATTTAAGTATATATCTGACTATCGTAGGTGATTTTTGTTTGTGAGCTGGTTGGCCTCCAGGGATCTTTCTTCATATGATATGCAAAATGGAAATGGTATACAGTGGCTTTTAGACATCTATTCATTTGAAACCTCTTACCCGTTAATGCTGTTTCTTCAAAATGGCCTCCCTCATTTTACCAAAACAAACCTTAGAGAACCTCGTGTACTCTTGAATTCACCAGTGTTTTCCTTCTGCATCTTGCCTGTCCTTTCTTCATATCACAAGGAATACCTCTGTTATAATTCCCAGTTCATTAAATGCCATTCTCCTTCTATGGGGGAAAAATATGTGACTGAATTCACATGCAGAAAGACAGTTTGAGCTTCATTTTAAAAACTGATGTGGAAAACATCATAGTCAATTCAGGCAATCAGTAGAAATCTCACTAAAACTCTTTGTACCCTGTCTACAAATAACATCTTAAAAGGCTAAGAGTATATAAAAGCAACACTTTTGGTAAGAGCCAAAAAGCACTCAGTTAAACATCAAATGGGGTGGTTTTTGCAGGCTTGATAAATAGATACGCTTGAGCAACCATCAACAGGTATAGTTGCTTATGCAGTATTGAGCAGTGGGACTCAATCTAAGATTCGTCTGGGATGCTTATTACTAAAGGAAATGTAGTCTTGAACTTACTCTTAGAAGTTTGGATTTGGTTGATTGGGTGGAGACCAGGAATCTGCAGTTCTAACAGCCTTTCCAAGGTGATTCTAAAGTTGTTTGTGGGCTACTTTCACAAAGTCCTTCGTAGAGCATGAAATTGGATTGAGAAAATAAAAGGTGATTTTTACACTGGACTGATTTACAAACACCTAAAGCAATAGCCAGTATAGCTGCTCATCTGTGATCACTGTTGGGCTTTTCTCACTCTGAAGGAAGCAGAAGGTATCATGGGACTATGTATCCTCCATGTCTGGAGATTCATTTTGGAATGAAAGCTGTTCTTTCAATACTGTTCCTGGCTCATTTCAAAAGCCTCATATGAGAGGTTGAAGTCACAATGCATGCATTACTTTTTAAAAGAATGAGATCTAGATACTGATGCTTACCTTTTTTACTACTTGTTTTATTCCTTACAGAAAGTGTATCCCACCTGTAACAATTCTCTCTAGGTGGAATGATTCCTGTAAGATTTCTCATTATTATAGAATCTTAAATTTTTCAAGCTATTATATCTTTGATATAATCTAATGTTCTTGTTGGTTAGAGGAGGAAGCTACATATAGAGAGAGGAGAAAATATAGCCATGGCCATGTAGCCAGTTAGTGTTCAGTTGGTACTAGATTCTATCCAGATGTCCTGACTCATGGTAGTTAAATGATATGTAGAAAAGGCAAATTTTTAAAGAAGTATTTATTAATATATTCCTATAAAACATTTTAAAAATAACATAAAATGGTTAATTTTTCCATTCTAAAGTAAATGCTAAGCATGCTTATTAATGAAGCAGTACTTCTAATTAGTATATGACATTCTGAAGTTAATTAAAACTGTTACACTAAATGTGTCTTCCTAGTAGTGGGGGATTTGGGATATAGAATAGAGTGCTTGCATAAGCCTGGGAGCCTAACTTAGAGCTATTTGAAATAAGAAAAGACACATGGCTATATCTAAACTAAGATTTTAAGGTGAGTGTCCATTCCCAGCAGACATGAAGGTATAAGGAAACTCCCCTGACTCCTGCTTTCCTAACCTTACCCAGCCTCACCCACCCATCTTACGGCCTACAAGTATGGAGACATGTTAGTGCAAGGTGCTGGCTCCTGCTTTTCTCATTTTGTCAAGAGACAGTTCTAGGTAATCATTTCAGAAGTCCCTCACAGAGAGAAAAAAGTAATATTTGTATGTTTATTTTTGAATAACCCAAATACAATTTTACGTTGTATTCAGCACAATTGGAGTTCAGGTCTTTAATTTTAGAACATAAAGTGCCTGCTGTTTTAAGCATTGACTTGTATAAAAAGAATTGCATGTCTCATTCCAGTAAGTTAATGGATTTTCTCATTTTCAGCTACATGGCTTTTAATCATGTAAAGTGAAACATTAGTTTTGTTGCATTTTATTACAGGTTCTTTGTTGCAATAAAGATGCTGCTAAAATTAATTGATGTAAATGTTCCTTCCCTCCTATTTGTACAATCTCCCCTTGATTAGTGGTAACTGGAGTGATAAATACACATAAACAAGGTCATGTGCTTGCCACGGAAAAGGGGAGACTGCAGAGTGATTACATGGGGTTTCTAGTATAAACACTAGCCACCAACGCATCCAGACCGATGGGGAGGTGTGCAGGGAACTCTTCTGTGCCTGCAAGTGGTTCCCAACAGCCAACAGTTTGCACCGCGGCGGGAGGTGGTGCCTGGAGCCAGTGATTAGCGAGTCCTTCTAAGCAGCTGGCGGTTTCTCAGGGATGTCACTTGGAGTTTCCAGATAGTGGTCTCTGCATGCTCCCGGGAAATTGCAAGGAAGTTCAGTGTAATACTTTTTTCAGAGGTTTCTTTGACAATTCTCTGGTGTGTTGAAGCTGTATTGGAGATGGGGAGAGAGAAGCAGATGAACCCCTCTAAAACTAGTAAACTTGGGGTTTGTCTGATAATCCTTCCAGAGCAGGCACTTAATCTGGATTCTCTAAGCCTCAGCAGTGGAATGCAAAATATTGCATGAATGAGTGGAAGTGCATTCTGGGGAGAAAAGCTTTGGCTTTATCAGATTCTTGAAGGATGATCCCCCCCCAAAAAAAAATTTTTTTTAAAGATTCTATGTAAAAAAATAATAATAAATATTTTATGTATTCATGAGAGACAAAGAGAGGCAGAGACACAGGCAGAGGGAGAAGCAGGCTTCATGCAGGGAGCCTGACGCGGGACTCAATTCCAGGTCTCCAGGATCATGCCCTGGGCTAAAGGCGGCACTAAACCACTGAGCCACCCGGGCTGCCCTTTTTTATTATTTTTAATGCCCCTTTTATTTAAGTAAACTCTGCCCCCAACGTAAGGCTCTAACTCAAAACCCCAAGATCAAGAGTTGTGTGGTCTACCGACAGCCAGTCAGGCACCCCAGGGTCTTAAATCTTTATTTTGTGTACAGAAATGATTAAAGATGATCTTTGGATACCTCGATGGCTCCGTTGGTTGAACATCTGACTGGATTTCAGCTCAGGTCGTGATCTCAGGGTCTCTGGGTGGAGCCCACACTCAGTGGAGAGTCTGCTTCTCTCTCTCTCCCTTCCTCTCCCTCTGCCGCTCCCCCTGTTGTCTCTCCCTTACAAATAAATGAAAAATAAATTTTAAAGATCTTTAAACAGGGCAGTGCTATAGACGAGTGCTTCCTAGCATTTTCACCTCATGACACACACGGTATTTGTATGGCCCTCTGGGATACACTGAAGGCGCACTAGGTTACCTGTTGGCAGCAGGGAGTGACCAGTGAGCACCCCTCCCCCCGCCCCCGGCTCCATATATCCCATTTACGGCATTATGGGGGAAACAGACTACCTTGGTCTCTTTTTTCATCCCTTAAGCTTATTTTTTTAATCACTACATCCAAAGCAGGGCTCAAACTCATGACCCCAAGATCAAGAGTCACATGCTCTTCTGTTGGAACCAGCCAGGTGCCCCTTCCTTGGTGTCTTTAACTCAGCCTAGATCTGTTGCTAACCAAAAATCAGGTTTTTGGGGTGCCTGGCTGGCTCAGTGTGTGTGACTCTAGATCTCAGATTTGTGAGTTTGAGCCACATGATGGATGTAGAAATTACTTAAAACCTTTCAAAATTTAAAAAAAAAAAAAAAAAGCTTTCAACCTGGCCATAAGCATCTTGCAAATACTGTGCTGGAGGTGCAGGCATCCCAGTGGCTCTAGGGCTCCTATATACCAGAGTCCTGCCAGACCTGTGCTATGGCCGTGAAGCCAGTAGACTTCTCTTTGGCCTAAACTCTCTCAATGGTTGAGGAAACAGTGATTGATCCCTTGGTGCTTTAGGGAGAACAGAGGTGAAACAACTGAAGTATGAAAATCCCATGATTGTAATTTTATTTGGGGCTTGGAATGGTTTCAGGAACTACCAGGATTTAAACGTTCGTCAGCCTAGTTCTGTCCACAGCTCTGGTGCCCTGCGCTTGCTCCCCTGGAAGAGGTTCAGCGCCCACTGAACTGGATTAGATGAGCCTCAGCTCTGACTCAGCTGAGTTGTTGAGTTTGCTGTGTGTTCCTTACTGAAAGATACTCTCTCTAAATGGGCTCCCAGACCTGAGTCCTTGAAATAGAAGTGTGGAGAGGGCAGCCCAGGTGGCTCAGCCATTTAGCACCGCCTTCGGCCCAGGGTGTGATCCTGGAGACCCGGGATCGAGTCCCACCTTGGGCTCCCTGCATGGAGCCTGCTTCTCCCTCTGCCACTCTTGCGTTCTCTCTGTCCATGTTTCTCATGAATAAATAAAATCTTTTTTAAAAAGTGTGGAGAAATAATTCTCCAGTTCCAAGACTCTTCCCCAGCTCCCAGCCCCAAGCTCCTGCTGTCTTCACCCTGCCGAAGTGGTGTAGTTGATTTTAACATTCTAGGTGATAATTCTCTGCAGGAAGGTCCTCTGGCCATGTAGGTTCTAGAAACCACACTGCTCTGTAGAATGACCTCTCCATGTTAGCTGGGTTTCTGGGCATATATGTGGTCATATTTGCATCCCTCAGCATGCATGTAAATGCTACCATGTGTAGTTCAATTGGGTGCTTTAGGGAGTGTTGCCTCACCAGTTAATTATTTTGCGTTGTCTCAACTATCCATTCCTCCTCGTGGCTATTACTGCCCTTCCTGCCACAGTCTAGGACCTGTAAGGTCATGGTGGGTAGCTCTCGAACTAGCCTGGGTTGGAAGCGAAGATTAAGAATTCCAACTGAGGGGCACCTGGGTGGTGCAGTTGGCTAAGCATACAACTCTTGGTTTGGGCTCAGGTTGTGATCTCAGGGTGGTGAGATCCAGCCCAGCTTCAGGCTCTGTGCTCATCACGGATTCTGCTGAATAGTTTTTCTCTCCCTCTCCCTCTGCTCCTCCACCTCCCTCTCTAAAATAAATAAATCTTTAGGAAAAAAAAAAAATCCAAGTGACTTTGGGATGCCTGGGTGGCTCAGTTAAGCATCAGACTTTTGATCTTGGTGCAGATCCTTTTTTTTTTTTTTTTAAGATTTTAGTTATTTATTCATGAGAGACACAGAGAAGCAGAGACACAGGCAGAGGGTGAAGCAGGCTCCATGCAGGGAGTCTGATGTGGGACTCATGCCCGGGGCCGAAGGTAGACGCTCAACCGCTGAGCCACCCAGGCATCCCTTAGCTCAGGTCTTGATCTCAGGGTTGTTAAGTTCAGGTCCCACACTGGGCTCCATGCTGGGCGTGGAGCCTACTTTAAATTTTTTTTTTTTTTTTTTTTTTTTTTTTTATGATAGGCACACAGTGAGAGAGAGAGAGGCAGAGACACAGGCAGAGGGAGAAGCAGGCTCCATGCACCGGGAGCCTGACGTGGGATTCGATCCTGGGTCTCCAGGATCGCGCCCTGGGCCAAAGGCAGGCGCCAAACCGCTGCGCCACCCAGGGATCCCTAAAATTTTTTTTTTAATTTAAAAATTTAAAAGGGCAACCCGGGTGGCTCAGCGGTTTAGGGCCGCCTTCAGCCCAGCGCCTGATCTTTTTAAAAAAGATTTTATTTATTTATTCATGAGAGACACAGAGAGAGAGAGACAAAGACACAGGCAGAGGGAGAAGCAGGATGGCAGGAAGCCTGATGTGGGACTGGATCCCCGGTCTCCAGGATCACGCCCTGGGCTGAAGGCAGTGCTAAACCGCTGAACCACCCGGGCGTCCCTAAAAAATTTTTTTAAACCATCTGGATGGTTTAGTCACTTAAGCATCTGCCTTCAGCTCAGATCTCAGGTCATGATCCCAGGATCCTGGGATGGAGTCCCTTGTCAGGCTCCCTCCTCAGCGGGAGTCTGCTTCTCCCTCTCCCTCTGCAGCTCCCCCCACTTGTTCTCTCTCTCTCAAATAAGTAAATAAAATCTTTTTTAAAAGTTCCTAACAACTCCAAAGAAGCTGCTCTCAACTTTCATTCAGCAAATGCACAGTAACAATCATGTGCCAGGCCTTTGGTAGGCCACAAAAAAACGGAGGAAGAGGACACAGCCCTTGTCCTTAGTAGGTTCTCAGGACCAACTCAACTCCTGCCTCCCTAACACACCCAGCAGGACACTGCCACTTTCTTAAATGAACTTTATGTTTTCACATTCCTGCTCTGGTCCCTAATCAAATCCAAGGCCCTAGGATACCTGACCTTTCCTGACTTTCCCTCACCTAGGCTCTTCAGTCACCACAAGCATCCTGAGGTATTCCTCTTTCAATTAATAGAACATATACTTTGAGGTCAGACCTAGCTTCCTCTAAGCATCCTACAGAGCTTATGGGAATTTCCCCAAGTGGGATGGCAAAATGATAACAGCATTGGCTTTGGATCCTGGCTTCCACCCTTGCCTTTGCTACTTGCTAGCTTTATGGACTTGGGCATGTTTACATAACATTCTGACCCTCCGTTTCCTTAAATATGAAACAGGAATAATACCAGAAACCTCAACAGATTGTTGTAAGGATTAAATTTGTTTACTGCACTATAAAGTACTTGGTGCCTAGTGTGCAATAAACGTGCTCAGTAAAGCTTATCTCAGATTTAACACTTAATTTTACACCATTCTGTTTCTCAAGTTAGATAACAGACCCTGAGAGTCGGCACTGTATTTAAACTTGGCAAGTTCTCCCCATCATACAATCACACCAGAAAGGCTTCTTAGATACTTGAGTATCAAACAAATTTTTTTAAAGATTTATTTATTTAAAAAAAAAATAATAAAAATTTTAAAAAGATTTATTTATTTACTTATTTATTTTTATTTATATGAGAGAGTGTGAGCAGGGGAGGGGCAGAGGGAGAGGGGGAGAGAGAATCCTAAGTCATCTCCTCTGCTGAGCGAGAAGAGCCACGCAGGTGGGGTTTGATCTAACAACCCTGAGATCAGGAACTGAGCCAAAACCAAGAGTCAAATGCTTACCCAACTGAGCCACCCAGGAGCCCCTCAAATAATTTTCAAATGAATATATTTTTTAAAAGATTTTATTTATTTATGAGAGGCAGAGACACAGGCAGAGGGAGAAGCAGGCTCCCTGCAGGGAGCCTGACGTGGGACTTGATCCCAGGACCCCAGGATCACGCCCTGAGCCAAAGGCAGACACCCAACCCCTGAGCCACCCAGGCCTCCCTCAAATGAATATTTTGACCTTGCTATTTAGGCTCCTAAGCATCCATCTACCAATTCACTAATAGGACTGCCCCCAAAACACCCCAAATTTTCCCTAAGTTAAGCTTCTAGGACCTCTTCTTTGAAATGTCATTGGATAAAAAAAAAAAAAAAAAAAGAAATGTCATTGGAATTTTTATTCTTTGTCCCCTACCCATGCTTTAGGCCTGGAGGAGTGTGCTTCTTAGCCTAGTGGCTAAAATTTTTTTAAATATTTTATTCATTTAAAATATTTTATTCATTTATTCATGAGACACACAGAGAGAGGCAGAGACATAGGCAGAGGGAGAAGCAGGCTCTAGGCAGGAAGCCTGATGTGGGACTCGATCCTGGGACTCCAGGATCAGGCCCTGGGCTGAAGGTGGCCCTAAACCGCTGAGCCACCCGGGCTGCCCTTTTAAATTTTTAAATTAAAATGTTTTTAAGTAGGCTCCACACCCAGCATGGGCTGAGTCCCAGAGAAGATTGCAAAGCCATACAGCAGTCAAGTGGCAGAGCTGATATCCAAAGTCAGGCTGAGAAAACTCCCTGAGGTACCAGCAGGTAAGGTGACTCCCTCAAAGTCACAAGATTCGCTGGGAGCTGGACAGAGACACTGGAATACAATCTCTAGGGCTTCTCCTAAATTTCCTAAAATCTAAGATGTTAACCATTTGTAAGATCCTGATACCAGAAATATAAAAATGTGAATAGGATTGTATTTTTTAAAACATCTTATTTATTTATTCATGAGAGACACAGATTGAGAGAGAGGCAGAGACACAGGCAGAGCCAGAAGCAGGCTCCATGCAGAGAGCCCGACGTGGGACTCGATCCCCAGTCTCCAGGATCAGGCCCTGGGCTGAAGGCAGCGCTAAACCGCTGAGCCACCAGGGCTGCCTGGATTGTATTTTAGAATCAAGGAAATATGGTATTTGCCTGAAATCTGAGTTCCTTCAGGGACTGAGCTCATGCTGAGAAAGCATGTACTGGGTGGATCTTGGATATAAATCTCCTTGAACTTGCCCAGAGAAAGAAGGGGGAGCATGGGAAAGACTGGAGAATTTGGAACCTGATAGACTTGGGGTTCAAGTCTAACAGTTGTGATCTTGAGTAAGCCCTTTGCTTCTCTAATCTTGGGCAAAGTGGGGTTCTAATACCTCCTTCACGGGTTGAGGTAAGCCAAAGTGCCAAGCGCAGGCGTGGCATGGGATGGGGGCCTGGAGGTGGTTTCTGAAGCTGATATTAGTGCTCCTGCCACTAGCCTGGACCCCACCCCTCCAAAGAGTGCAGGGCTGCCAATGGGAGCAGTTCTCTCCAGACCTGAGTTGTCAGGCCCGAGCCCTGGGGAGAAGGTAGATGCTGGGTGGGGAGAGGAACGGGACTCAGCCCCAAGGATCTGGGATGTGAGGAAGGAGAGTGGGTACAGAAGCCTGCCATCAGGGTGACTAGACTCTGCCTTGGTCTCAGATATTTCCCGCCTGCCTGCCCCCATGGCTGCTCATCCAGGATTGCACATTACTAGGATGCAGGGTAAGGCCCTTGGAGGGAGACCATGTTTTGTTTTGTTTTGTTTTGTTTTGTTTTAAAGATTCTATTTTTTCATGAGAGACACAGAGAGAGAGAGGCAGAGACACAGGCAGAGAGAGAAGCAGGCCCATGCAGGGAGCTCGATGTGGGACTCGATCCCCGGACCCCAGGGTCACGCCCTGAGCCAAAGGCAGACGCCCAACCACTGAGCCACCCCGGCGTCCCAAGGCGTCAGGTTTTACCTGTGAGCAGATGACACATTGCCCTCTGAGTACCAACTGCTACCATCTATAATGGTGAGCGTCCCACCACTTACAGGGTATTTCCTCATGACAATGTCTTGTTCAGTTTGATCTCCTAAGCTAGGAGACATCAGTTAGGTATGAGTATTATTCCCCCCTCCTCACCCCTGTGGCTTCCCCACCCCGCTCCCCCCAGAAAGAAATTAAAGGTCAGAGAGTTGTATGGCTCTCCCAAGGTCACAGTGCAGAAGTGGAATGCTAATTCTAGCTTCCCTGGTTCCATTAGCAAACAACATGAATTGAACAGCTGCCACGGGCCTGGCTCCTGCTGAGGGATCCAGGGATCTGAGGATGTTCAGAGGAGCCAGACCCATTCTCTGTTCTCAAAAGATTCTGAATCCAGAAGTGGAGATGGCCATGTAAACAAAAGCGGGTGAGCACAAAGAAATAATGCCGAGTGCTGTGCGAGCTCCCAGGAGGCAGCGCAGGACAGCAGTTAGGAGTGGCCTTTGATCTATCCTGACTCCCGCTGAATCACGTCCTGCTGTGTGACCTTGAGCAAGTTACTTAACCTCTCTGTACTTCCGCTTCCTCTTTTATAACCTAGAACTAATGATGGTACGACTTGATGGAGTTGCTACAAGCTCTGATACGAGAAAATGCACGCCAAGCCCCTGGTATCTGGCACGCAGCACTCAACAAACTTGGGCTATTATTTTTTTCTGGAAGGCTGCACAAAGGAGGTTGCATTTGGATTAGGTCTTAAGGAAAGTTTCCCCAGGTGGGAGGAAGTCATTGCAGGCAAAGAGAAGACTTTACACACAGGTGTGAAGGGATAAAGCAGGAGGGTGGGGGACATAGTGGGCACACAGGGAGGTGGGCACCTGAGTGTGACAATGAAAGGAACAGGCAGGAAGGCTAGAGATGGAGTGTGACAGGTCTTGAATAATGAGTGCTAAGAGGGCTCTGCATCTACCCCTAGCTCCTCCGCGTGCTTCATTTCCACAGGCTCAGTATGTCTGAGAGACCACAGGAGAGGGCGGGTCACTGGGTAGACATGCTTTGATGGGGAACATGAAGAGCAAAGAGGTTACTGAGCAGGACGGGCCTGGGGACAAGGCCCTGGCCCCCAGAGGCTGTGGGTGGACACAGTCTCCAGCAGGAGGGGGTGCAGCTTCCAAAGAGGGGTTGATGGGGCGCCTGGCTGGTTCTTTCAGTAGAGCATGCAACTCTTGATCTCGGGGTTATGAGTTCAAGCCCCACATTGAGCATAGAACCTACTTTTTTTTTTAAATGTATTTATTCATGAGAGACACAAAGAGAGGCAGAGGGAGAAGCAGACTCCATGCGGGGAGCCTGATGTGGGACTCGATTCCAGGACCCCAGGATCACACCCTGGGCTGAAGGCAGATGCTCAACCACTGAGCCACCCAGGCATCCCGTGGCATAAAGCCTACTTAAAGGAAAAGGGGGTGAGGTGGAAACTCACCTGTGTCACCTACCTTTCAGTTCTGCTGAAGGCAGTGTGCCCATCCTGCCATGCTCAGCATGTGCAGCTGCAGCAGAGCATCCAGAGCCCCTGGGAGAGAGCAGATCTCAGCCCCATGATGCCAGATGTGCAGGGGTTTCCATAAAAGGGTACCAGGAAGGAGTCCTCTGAATCCCAGGCTTGCTGGGGCAGGCTGGCCTTGAGCAGAGGTGGGTGTTGAGGAGCAGTGGTTCCCAGCTGTCGAGTGCAGCAAGGCAGTGATGGGAATGGGGCAGTGGATCAGTGTTTGCCTGGATCGCTGAGGAGGAAGGATGATTCAGGATAGGAGGGCATCTCGCCGAACCATACAGAGAATTGTGTCACCTTTTTCTTTCTTTTTTTTTTTTTTTAACATTTACTTTTATCCCAATTTCACAGGGACATAGCTTATAGAGTCAAGTTCTAAACCACCTCTCTAAATAAAATGTATGTGGGGATCCCTGGGTGGCTCAGCGGTTTAGTGCCTACCTTTGGCCCAGGGTGTGATCCTGGAGTCTTGCGATCAAGTCCCACATCGGGCTCCCTGCATGGAGCCTGCTTCTCCCTCTGCCTGTGTCTCTGCCTCTCTCTCTCTGCATCTCTCATGAATAAATAAATATAATCTTTTTTTAAAAAGTATGTAATGTTACTGATTTTTTTTCAGTTTTTATACATTATTTATTGGCATTTCCACTATGAAAGCTTAGAATGTAACTGTTTTCCTTTCCATTTTCACCAAACACACATTTCCTATCCCCCTCATCTTTTCAGTATAGTTCTATTGTAATTTTACTTAGACCAATATTCAGTGCTTACATGTATAATAACTGTGTAAATGTATTCAGATGTGAGTCATGTAATAAACTTTGAATCATTTTCATTCATGCAGAACTTTATCTCGTTAATAATTATCTCTCTCTTTTTTTAGATTTTTTTTTTTTTTTTTTATTCATGAGAGACACAGAGAGGTAGAGATATAGGCAAAGGGAGAAGCAGGCTCCCTATAGGGAGCCTGATGCGGGACTCTATTGCAGGACCCCAGGATCCCGACCTGAGCCAAAGGCAGACAGACGTTCAACCACTTAGCCACCCAGATGCCCCAATTACTATCTTTTTTAAAAATTTTTTTAAGATTTATTTATTTATTCATGATAGACATAGAGAGAGAGAGAGAGAGGCAGAGACACAGGAGGAGGGAGAAGCAGGCTCCATGCCGGGAGCTCGATGTGGGACTTGATCCCGGGACTCCAGGATCAGGCCCTGGACCAAAGGCAGGTGCCAATCCGCTAAGCCACCCAGGGATCCCCCTTTTTAAAAAATTTTTAAAAAATATTTTATTTATTTATTCATGAGAGCCACAGAGAGAGAGGTAGAGACAAAGGCAGAGGGAGAAGTAGGCTCCCTGGAGGGAGCCTGATGCAGGACTCAATCAGGGCACCTGGGATCACACCCTGAGCCAAAGGCAGATGCTCAACCATTGAGCCACCCAGGCATCCTGTATCTCTTTTAAATATATATATTTATTACTAATTCAATCCCAAACTTGTCAACTTTTCCATTGATTTTTCTGTTTTGTTTCATTGGCAGTATGTCTGTTGTTTTCGGCAATACATTTTCATTGCTGATATACAACATTTCAGATATTTAATGAATTAAAGAGGTTTAGATTGCCTAGTCTGAGAAGAGAGCCATCATTTGTCATGTCGGTTCTTTAGGCAAATGTGATCTGATTCCCAGGTAATTGTTTTATAAATGTACCATAGGCATGATCACCTGTATCATGCCTGTTTCTGCCTTCAGGGAGCTTTGCAGTGTCATCTGAGGCATGAGACTGAGACAAACTAATTATGTAAATAAGGAAATCCCCATATGAGGCAGAAATAATACAGTGCCTATTGAGTGGTACAGACAAATGGGTGAGGCCTGCCTGGGTGGTCACCTTGAAGGAATGAGACTTGAGTCTTAAGGGATTGTTTTGTTTTAAAGATTTATTTATTTATTCATGAGAGACACGGAGAGAGAGAGGCAGAGACTTAGGCAGAGGGAGAAACAGGCTCCTTGCAGGGAGCCTGACGTGGGACTCAATCCCGGATCCTGGGATCACGCCCTGAGCCAAAGGCAGACGCTCACTGCTGAGCCACCCAGGGATCCCCAAGACTTATCTCTTTTAAAGAGAGAGAGAGAGAGAGAGAGAAAAAGGGCATGTGTGAATTGCGGGGGGCGGGGGGGGGGGGGTAGGGAGAGAATCTTTAAGCAGACTCCCTGCTAAGCACATAGCTGGAGGTGGGGCTTAATGTCAGGACCTAAAGATCATGATCTGAGCAGAAACCAAGAGTTGGAAGCTTAACTGACTGCCCTACCCAGGCACTCCTAAAGATTTTATTTTTTAAGTAATCTCTATGCCCAACATGAGACTCAAATTCACAACCCTGAGATCAAGCATCAAATGCTCTACTAAGCCAACCAGTTGCCCCTAAACTGATGTTCTTTAAAACCCTCTTCCCCATTTAAGAAGTGATGCATGCTGATTTTAAAGTAATTGGAAAACAAAAAAAAGCATGACTTGTCAATGAACAAGATTATATATCAAATTTGGGGACCAAATGTACATTGAAATCTAACCATATGTTATAGGATCCAAAGAAGACAAAACTTGCTTTCATGTTATGATTACATATTGTGCTAAAATAAAAAGCTTTAGCATTTTTTACTTTTTTTTAAAGATTTTATTTATTTATTCATGAGAGACACAGATTGAGAGAGAGAGGCAGAGACACAGGCAGAGGAAGAAGCAGGCTTCATGCAGGAAGCCTGATGTGGGACTGGATCCCGGGTCTCCAGGATCACGCCCTGGGCTGAAGGCGGGCACTAAACCGCTAAGCCACCCATGGATTCCCACATTTTTTACTTTTGTATTTATTTCTGAAATGTGAACTAAAAGATTTTGGGATCTATTGGGAAGTACTTCTTTATAAATAACATTGTAGATACAATGGGTCTGCCTTTCTGGTAAACAAAAAGCCAGATGAGATTGAATTATCATTAAATTTTATTTTTAAACATTGGCTTAGAATATTAGTACTAATGACTTTTTTTTAAGATTTTATTTATTTATTCACGAGAGAGACACAGAGAGAGGCAGAGACATAGGCAAAGGGAGAAACAGGCTCCCTGTGGGAAGCCTGATGCAGGATCAAAACCTGAGCCAAAGGCAGTTGCTCAACCACTGAGGCCCCCAGGTGCCCCAGACTAATGACTTTTTAATTAAAAAACTATATTATTCTTTTCCAATGAGGATAAACTTGAGGCAAATTTGCAAAATTATCATTCCTCAGCATCAGGTTTTTGTAGTATAGCTAACAATGCTCTTCCTACTTCCTCATGGTCCAATATGGCTATAAGTTGAACAATATATAAATAACTAAGATTAACAACAATTTAACCTCTTTCAGGGTACATGGGAAAAAACCCCAAAACCATGACAATGGCTAATGATGTTCACCTGAGCATGCTCATTAGCTATCTGTGGTCATCCACTCATGAGCACCCCATACATCATTGGAGGCATTCCATGTCACTATTTGAAAGGGGAATATAATACAATATTTATTGATTGAAAAAGAAATTAAGATGGGTACCATATTCACTTTTAATGGTGTGAACTCTTTGGAACTCCTCCTGAAATGTGCATCAGACCCCAGCCCTCTTATTTTTCTCAATGATGAAGGTGAGGCCCAGAGAGAGAAAGGAAGTTGTGCAAAGTCATAAACAAGCAGCAGGACAAGGACCGTGGCTCTCACTCCTTACGCTGGATTTGGCCATCCTGAGCTTGTTACATTTCATATCTACTCCCTACCATGGCCTGTGTGCTGAAATATGAATACAGAGAAGTTAACTGGGTTTTTTGCATGTAGCTTACGGATTTAGTGATACTCTATATAGTGACACCTTGTTCATTTACTCATTCGTTCAATGGACGGTTGAATCATCAACTGCTCACTAGGGAGCAGTACATGGCCTGCCCCCATCTAACCCTAGCCCTCTTGTTTGGCTTTATCTTCCACCCTGCCGTCCTGCCCAGTTCATACCTCCCATATTCTACTTACACTGGTTCAGGTATTTATTTCCTCCAGAAGCCTTTCCTTCTCCCCCCTGGGTCCAGCCTCGATGCCCCTCCTTCCTATATCCCATCACAGCCTATACCACACAGTATTAGAGTTGCCTGCCTACCCGTCTGTCTCCCTTATGGCGCTAGGCTAAGCACCATGCACGCAAGTTCACCACTATGCTTCTAGGGCCCAGAGCAGGGGCTGACCTGTAAGGGGTGGTCCATGGATATCTGTGCAGTTAACTATTGGATCTGCCATTTCCTGTGCTCTCAGACCACTGGGCTTCCACAGAGCGTGTTTCTCCACTCACTGTCAGTTCTACCTTCCTTAAATTGTCAAGACCCAGGTCAAACATCTGCAACAATCAATAGTTCTGTGAAGCCTTCTTTCTCACCCACTCCCCCTCCCCCTTGCACACACACACACACACACACACACACACACCACATTCCCTCCTCTTTTCCCCATTCTCCCTACCATCCCATGTCACTCAGAACACTACTGTCCCTGGGGGCAGTGACTTGTATCTTTTACCTTGGTCCCTTGGCACCTACACAGTGCCAGGGACTGGTCTAGCTGCTTAGAATTCAGCAGGGAACCTAGCAGACCAAAATCCCTGTCCTCACGAAGTCCTCGCTCTGTTGAGTGGACAGACTATGAATAAAATAAGTAAAATGTAGAGCATGTTAGAAAGAATGGGCACGTTGTGAGGACAGGAGGGGTGGGGGAGGCAGAGTTCCAGACTGAACTAGGTGGGTAAAGGCCTAGAGGATGGAAGGAGGGAGTTGGCCACTGGAAGACTTCTCATCATTAAAAGGCTCTGGCTTTCAGGGTGCATGGGTAGCTCAGTCGATTGAGCATCTGACTCTTGATTTTGGCTCAGGTCATGATCTCAGGGTCATGGGATCGAGCCCTGCAAGGCAAGTCCTCAGTCTGCTGGAGATTCTCTCTCTTTCCCTCTCCCTCTGCCCCTCCCCCTGCTTGTGCTTACACTCTCTCTCTAATAAATAAACACAGTTTGTTTGCCTTTTGCTCTGAAATGGAGGTATTGGTGGGTTTTGAGCAGACAGGTGACATGATCTTGTGCACATCTTAACAGGATGACTTGTGCTGTACTGGGAAGAGACTGAAGGGCACAAGACAGAGAAAAGGAGATCTACAAGGGGACTCCTGCAATGACCCAGATGAGAGGTGATAGTACTTAGATCAGCTGGTAGCAGGAAGGATGGCACTGCTAGGACCTGAGAAGGAGACCGTGGGAGGCACCATTTTAACAGGGAAGATCGGGACTCCGTTTTGGACATATCACATTGAGATGCCTATTAGAAAGCCAATGGAAATACCGAGCAGGTGGCAGGATGTATAAGTCTGGGGTTTAGGGGAGATGATCCAGACTGAAAGTATGTATTTGGGCATCTTCAGCATAAAGATGTCATTTAAGCTCTTTTCCTCCCTGGCTGCCTGAAGTTCGGCCGTCATCACGAACCACACAGTAACAATCTGGACAAGGAAGTTCGTGACCAACAGAGTACTTCAGCAGAAACAAATAGTCATTGATGTTCCTCACCCTGGAAAGGCAGAAATTCGGGAAAAAACTAGCCAAAATGTACAAGACCACGCCAGATGTCATCTTCGTATTTGGATTCAGAACCTGTTTTGGTGGTGGCAAGACACCTGGCTTTGGCATGATTTACGATCCCTTGGATTACACAAAGAAAACTGAACCCAAACCTCAACGTCCAAGACATGACCTGTATGCAAAGAAAAAGATATCAAAAACACCCCAAAAGAATGCAAGAATAGAATGCAGAAAGTCGGGGAGACTAGATGAACCCGTGTTGGTGCTGGCAAAAGTGAGCTGGAGATTGGACAACAGAAGGATTAAAGATTCTGCAGTGACTTTTTCTGTGGTATGGTGCAGATTTTTCTTTTCTTTTCTTTTCTTTTCCTTTCTTTTTTTTTTTTTTGGAAGGATTGTATTTATTTATTCATGAGAGACACACACAGAGAGAGAGAGGCAGAGTCACAGGCAGAGAGAGAAGCAGGCTCCATGCAGGAAGCCCGATGTGGGACTCAGTGCCGGGTCTCCAGGATCACGCCCTGGGCTGAAGGCAGGCGCTAAACCGCTGAGCCACCAGGGCCTTCCTGGTGCAGATATTTCATGAGAGAATAGAACTTTATTTATTTATTTATTTATTTATTTATTTATTTATTTATTTATTTAGAGAATAGAACTTAAAAAAAAAATGTCATTTAAAGCCTTAGTGGCCACATGAGATCACTAAAAGAAGCAAGTGGATGCTTGGGATGCTCACCCAAGTCAAGTGCTACTGATGGGCCTGACAATGAATATACAGTCAGACTCTGTTAGATCTGCAAAGGACAGGTGATCACTAGGAATAACTAGCAACAGGGACCCTGGGTGGCTCAGTGGTTGAGCATCTGCCTTCAGCTCAGGGCATGATCCTGGAATCTCAGAAGGGAGTCCCACATCAGGCTCTCTGCATGGAACCTCTTCTCTTCCCTCTGCCTATGTCTCTGCCTCTCTCTCTCTGTGTGTGTCTCTCAAAAATAAATAAACAAAATCTTTCTTTAAAAAAAAAAAAGGATAACTAGCAACAAATGGGTAAGACAGCTACCAGGTACACAGACAAAATGACTAAGCCATGGGAACATCGGAGGCCTAAGGAATGAAAAATCATGACATCTTGGGCTTGGAAGAGAACTTATATATAGGTCATTTAATCTGAGCTCCTCTCCCTATCCTAGCCTGAGGTCAAATCCTTACTTTTAGAACAAGAAACATTTGTGCAGATATTGGGAAAGCCAGTCTGGCCAAGGGCAGGAAAGGCATCATTGAAGAAATGAGTGGGAAATGACCTTCGGAGTCTGAAAACCAGGGTTGGGATCCTGTATCTGCCGCTCCCTGGCCTCATGTCCTTAGGGGAGTCACTTCACCTCCTCCACCCTCAGGTTCCCCGTGTGTACAATGGGCGCAATCCAACTTTCCTTGCCCCTCGCCGGGTCGTGGAAGGTCTAAGCGCGGTGGGGCTTGGGGCAGGGCTTGCTCGCCTGGCTTGAGGGCTGCAGGAGCGAGAGGAGGAGGCCAGGAGACGCCTGCAGCTTGGGCTGGCCGCGGAGATGGGGATGCGGAGGGTGCCGTCCTGTCCCCAGCGAGCTTCCCGCTGCCGCCGGGGGAGCGGCTTCCCGGGGTCTGGGCCGGGGTCTGGGCCGGGGTCTGGGCCGGGGCGCCCTGGGCTCGCGCGGCAAGGCGGGCCCGCGGGACAGGGACCCTGACTCTGCCTCCGCTGAGCCTGGAACCGGGAGGGAGGAGACCCTGGGGCAGCGACAGGGAAGAGAAACGGACGCCCCGAGGCGGAAAGAGACGCCGGGACCGGGAGTCCAAGAGACCCACGGGGCCCGGGGCGGGCGGGGGCGCGGGGCGCGGGGCGCGGGGGTCCCCGGAGGGCCCGGCGGCCGCACTCGCCCGGCGCCCCCGCCCGCCCCGGCCGCTCGCCCAAGATGGCGATGGAGGGGCGGGCGAGGCGGCGGCAGCCCCGGCCCCCGCGCCGGCCCCCGCTCGGGCCCGGGCCCCCGAGGCCGCGCCCCCGCCCGCGGCGCCGCGCCTCCCCGGGCCACTGACGCCCGGCGCGCCCTCCCCCGGCGGCGGCGGCCGAGGCGCGGGGCGGCGGCGGCGGCGGCGGCGGCGGCGGCCGGGCGGGCGGGCCCCATGGCGCGGGGGGACGCGGGCCGCGGCGGCGGGCTCGTGGCGCTGACCCTGTGCCTGCTGGCGGCGCGCGGTAAGGGGGCGGCGGCGGCGGCGGCGGCGGGGCGGGCGGTGCGGGCCGGTGCGGGCGGGGCGGGGCGGGCGTGCGGCGGGGTCCCGGGGGGCCGGCCCCGGGGTCCGCGAGCTGCGGCGGGGCCGGGCCGGGCCGGGCCGGGGCGGGGACGGGGGGGGCGCGGACTCGGCCGCGGCGGGGGCGGCCCTGGTGTGCGGAGCGGGAGCCTGAGCGCGCGGAGCGGGGCCGGGGCTCGTGCGGGCCGAGTGTCCGCAGTGCGTGTCGCGGCCGCGGGCGGGGGCTGCGGCTCGGGGTCGCCCGCGCGGGTGCCGGGCTTGAGAGTGTGCGTGTGCGTGTGTGTGTGTGCGCGTCGGCACCTCCATTGGTGTCGGGATCGTGTGTGATTGTGTTTATGGGGCTGAGCTAAATATTTGGCCTTGGCTTCTGGGGAGTGTCCTTGCCCGGGGGTCGCGGTGACACCACACTCAACTTTGCCCGGTGGGTGTGGCCCCCGGGGCGGGGGGTGGTCACCGGCGCGCCCCCAGCCCGGGGCTCGGAGGGCCGGGGGGAGGGGGCAGGAAACCAGTTGCTTCCGTGGACTCGTCCTGCCCTCGCCCTCGCCCTCGCCCTCGCGCTGGGACGCGTGTCGCTGCCGCCCCCGCCGGGGGCAGGTCGGGGAAGCGCTGACCCGGCCCGCGGGGCCTCCTCGCAGCGCCCCCGCCCCCGCTCAGGGCCGCGTGGGGGGTAGGACCGGCGTCCGGTCCGGAGAAGGAGCTGGGCTGAGGTGCTCGGCGCCCAGTGCTCGGCGCCCAGTGCTCGGCGCCCGGGGCTCGGTCCCCCAGCGCAGCGCCCGGCCCTCCCCGCTGTGCGCGTCGGGGCCCGGCCCTCGGGGAAGGTGGGTGGCAGGGCTGGGGCGGGGGATGGGCTGCCCGCTTTGTTCGCCTAGTTCTTGCCTTCGCTGCCGAGGGGGGAGCTGAGGATGTGTCCGGGGCGAGCCGGGGAGGGACTTGGAGGTGGGGGTGGGGAGGGGGATTTCTCTCCAGCTGCTGCGGCTTTCCAGAGAGACGGAGCCAGGCCACGTGGGAGGGAGGCAGGGACGGCGGAGCGGGGAAGGAGCCTCCTCCGGCCAGCCCCAGGCCCATCTCCAGGAAACCCGAAGAGCGGGTGGGAAAGTGCGGGCCAAAGCTCGGACCCCCTCAATCCGGACAAAGACACGCCCCTCTCCTGCCCGCATTTGGGACGCGGGAATTGTCAGGTGGAGGGGGCGGGGAAGTGCAGGAGAGGCCCCAGTCCTCCCCGAGCTCCGGGGATTAAGGAATGGTTGTGCCTGCTACCCTCTTAGGCTCTTCCAAGAGCTCCAGGGACGGGCTCGGGGTCACCCAGCCTAGCGGGGTGAGGGCGGGGAACCCGGCTCAGTCATTATGCTTTACGGGTGGGGCCTCCTGCAGGGGGCTCGGTTTGCGTGGGCGACCTGGTCTCTCCCTGCTCTCCAGGGGCAGGGCCCCAGCAGGGCCCCTGGCAGCCAGTGTGCAAGGCTAAAGCAGGGAGGCTCCTGGCCCTCAGTCCCCCAAAGCCTAACAGGCCTTGAGACAACCCTGTAGAGTTCTCATGGGCCATCCTGATCTGGACCAAGGTCACTTATTCATTCATTCATTCAACAAATATTTACTGAGCACCCTTTTTAATTAGCATGTGCCTGGTGCCTGGAATATAGTAAATAAGGAGACAGACCTTGTCTCTGGTGCAGACCTTGCAGTCTGATGTGGGGAGGGGGGAGTCTGACAGGTGATCAGGAAAGGTCAGGAAAGGCATCCTGCAGGAAGTGACAAATAATAGAGCCCAATGCAGAGGGTCAGTTAGCCCCGTAGAAGGCCAGTGATGATGGGCAACGTTTTTCAAAGTGAACTGACGTATGGGCACTCGGAGGTGACTTCGTTTAGGCCACTGAATGAAGCTAATTCCGCTGGAGTTTAGAGCACAGGGGTGAGAGTAGGGGAGGTTGGAGGGGGATGGGACAGGGGCCAAGAAGTGTAGAGAGAAGGCTGAAGGGGAGGGGGGGGCTGGGCTCTTGAAGGTCTTTATAAGTCCCACTGAGCTTTCTAGCCTGAAAGCCCCCAGTGAGCCCTTGGCAAGTTTTTTTTTTTTTTTTTTTTTTTTCCTTGGCAAGTTTTAAGATCAGCTTTGCATCAGCTCACCACAGCCAGCAGCCAGCGTGGAGAACCGGTTGGGCTGGAGGCAGGATGCTCCAGCTTCTTGGGAGGCTGTTGTAGTATTCCAGAAAAGAGGATGGTGGCAACAAGTGTGTAGTGGCCATTGGTGTGGCCAGGGTAGCTGGTTTCTAGAGATATTTAGTAAGTAGAATCAGTAGGATCTGAGGATAGGCTGAGTTTGCAGGGAGGAGGGAGGAGAAGGTACAGAATAATAGACACTTCAGCAACCTCAGCACGGGAGAATGCAGGGCATCCCCCAACACTGCTCCGGCCAGGGATTGGGAACTGGGGAGACTTATAGGAATGGGATTCCTGTTTGGGGGTGGCGGTAGAATGCGGAGTGCTGGTTTCATCAGTGCAAGAAGTGGGGATCTTACCTCCACCGAACCAGAATTTAGGGTAGGTCAGTAGCAGGAAGGCTCCAAGAACATCAGAGCTGCTTCCTCCTCACCAGGAAACTCCCTCAACCCCAACCTCTCTCCAGCCCAGAGACTCAGAAGCCCACCTCCCTTCAGTTGGGGTCAACCAAGTTTCTCTTAATAGTGACTCTTATCCAGAAGTTACCTAAATCTTCACTGATTTTTTTAGGTACTTTCATGGCCCAGTTCATCATGGGTTATGTGTAAATTAGCAGTTCTTTTTTTTCTCCTAAAGGTATTTCTTTCAAGTTAAGCTATCTCACAATTAGAGTGTCTTCGAATGTCAGCACTGAAGAAATAATTTTTTGAATTTTTATTTAAAGTCTAGTTAATTAACATATATGGTAAATTTGGTTACAGATGTAGAATTTAGTGATTCATCACTTATATATAACACTCAGGGACACCTGGGTGGCTCCATGGTTGGGCATCTGCCTTCGGCTCAAAAATGTGATCCCGGAGTTCTGGGATCAAGTCCCACATCGGACTCCTGCATGGAGCCTGCTTCTCCCTCGGCTTATGTCTGCCTCTCTCTGTGTCTCTCATGAATAAATAAATAAAATCTTAAAAATAAATAAATAATGTAATGTCCTTCACCCACTTAGCCCATCCCCCATCCAGCTCCCTAGGAGTAATTTTAGCATGGACCCATTTTCCAGATGAGAAAACTGAGTGACTTTGCAAAGTTGCATGGATAGGGACTGAGCTGGGGCTGGAACTAGTCTCTTGGTTCTGGGAGCCATACTTTCCCTGAGTCTGGTATACAAATACCCAAGTTCAGTCTCTCTGCTCCCCCTTCCCCTCACATAAGAATTTCCCAACTTTGGGCTTGGCCTCCCTCCTTTGGTGTGTCTTGAGTCTGGGCTCTGGAATTCACCCTTCTCTACTCCTCCCCACCCCTAACTCCTGTTCGGCCTCTACTGTTTCTGAGGTACAACAACCAGACTTGACACAGAATTCCAGATGCAGAACAGATGTCATTGCCAGGTGGGCTAGGGGGCTCCCAGCTCCCTGGGGTGTGGGGAGAGGGGAGGAGGAGAAAGAGCAGCTTTGATGGGGAAGGATGCCAGCCCTAGCCTGGCCAGAGGAGGGTGATGGGAGCTGAGACTGGGGAGGAAAATCAAAGAGATAATGTTCTGGCCCTGACATGCTGAGAATTAGAATCCTTGTCTTCTGAGCTGACTGGACTGTTAGTTACCTCACTGCTGAGACTGAGGCATCTTCTGGATTTGAGGGGCCTTGGGGTCAGTGAGCTCAGGGAAGCAGAGGCTCAGTAAACTGTCTTTCAGATGCAGACCTGAGCATGTAAGCTGGTGCAGAGCCAAGACTTCTGGATGGTTCAGTAAGAGGCTCATTACCTTGTCATATAGTTTGAAGGACAAAGTTCCAGCAAGTGATCAGAGCATACAGGGAGAGAAAGGTGGACCAAGAGAAAGATATTTTGAATCATATGAGCCATATGGCAGGAGAACAGGTAAGGTAGTGAGCTCCCCAGTCCTGGTTATGTTTAAGTACAGAGCTTTTCTTTTCTTTTTTCTTTTCTTTTCTTTCTTTTTTCTTTTCTTTCTTTTCTTTTCTTTTTCTTTTCTTTTCTTCTTTTCTTTCTTTTCTTTTTTTCTTTTTTTTAAGATTTTATTTATTCATGATAGACACAGAGAGGCAGAGACATAGGAAGAAGGAGAAGCAGGCTCCCTAGAGGGAGCCTGATCAGGTGATTTGATCCCAGGACCTCAGAATCACAATCTGAGCTGAAGGCAGATGCTCAACCGCTGAGCCACCCAGGGGCCCCTAAGTAGAGTTTCTTTCAGTGTGAATTTGCTGTTCTGTCTGTGCTTTTTAAGCATTTTGTTAAGTGTTTGCTAGTTCCCATATAGGCAGTTTCCACACATATTATTCCCATCATGTCCAGCCCTTAGGGAGTCCTCATAATTTTTACAGATAAGGATATTGAGGCTGGGAAAAGCATAAGGGGCTGTGTCTCCACATGTCCACTTGTGTGTTCAAGGAATATTTATGGAGCCCCTACTGTATACCGAGTGCTGTTTCAAGTACACCGGAGATTTAGAAAGCTGACTAGGACATGATTCTGAGCTCGTTGCCTAATTGGGGAGAAAATAAAGTAAAAAAACTTGCAGTGACCAAGGTGCTCAGGGTCCTACGGGGCAGAGAAAGGAGAGGCAACTAAATCAGACCCAGGGATGGCATAGCCACTGAAAGGAGAGGGAAGAGCAATGCACTTTCAGAGAAAGAGGTTTGGCCTGGTGGGGCTGGAGGGATGCAGCGATGGGATCAGGATGTAGGCAGGGGCTGAGTGTGGCTTTGCTGTCAAGTCCACTGAGGCTGGGCCTCTCAGGATCACAGATGAAGGGAACTATGTGGCCTTCCCTATGTCCCAGGCAACTGTTCCCAAACTCTCCTTCCAGCTGTTGGTGGGAGGGGCTTAGTGTGTGGTGAGGGAGGCACAGCCAACATGGGTGGGGAGGGGATCTGGAAGACACTGACTTGGGTCTCCTGGGAAAAGAGAGTGTTGATGGGGTCATGGAGAAATGCCCCTACACTGAGAACAAGTTGTAAATACGTTGGGGCCTGAAATTCAGAAGTGACAAGGCATTGATGTTTGTGGTGAGTTGTTGGCTTAATGAAGGAGATAGCTAGGCTTGGTTCCCCTTCCCCACCCATTGTCCCCTTTCCTGAGAGTTCACTGGAAAATGGAACCCTGGCTTACACCGGGCCCCATGAACCCCACAAAACAGCATTGAGCTAACCCTGGGGCTCAGCAGCGAATCTCCTTTCTCTCTGGGTTCTAATTGGCCTCATAAAATCTAATTTATCCTATAAGTGGGTAAAATAATCTGTTAGGAAAAGATTGAGAGATAGCCTCAGGTCTCCCAAGCACAGAAACTCTGAGTCTGACAGGGTCTCACCAAGGAGCCTGAGGCGAAGGAATGGTGGCAGAGGAGCCCCTGCCAGGACAAGCTGGTGGGCAGCAAGAATCCATCGTGTCCCCAGTCCTGAGAAGGACAGCTGAGAACTGCTTGTGGGAAGGACTTTGGGGGTCAGCCATGGCCATGGGCTGGGGGTGGTGGGAAAGGGGTGGCCATGAAGCCACTGGACAAACAAGGTCCAGGCCTCAGAGCATCACTTTACGAAAAAGTCTGGTGTGTAGGAACCACGTTTATGTTAAAAGAAACGTTGCTGTGTAATGAAGCAGAATGCAAAATGTGCCAAAGTTTTAAAAATCAAAACATTTGGGGCAGTTAGCAAGCCTCCTGGGTATACTCTCCTCTGCTACTGGGAGAATTTTGGTGACAATGAGAAGAGTGGAGACTTCTCCTTTTCAGGCTGGAAGGAAAGAAGGCTGAGGCTGAAAGGAAGAAAAGTAGCTGGCCCAAGGAAATAGAGTGAATGACCCAGGACCCTGACTCCAGACCAAGTCTGGTCCCCCCACCATACCTCGTTATCCGTCTAGGCAAGAGGAAGGATGGCTAAGGGACCTCCAAATAGCTTTGTGATCCGAAACAAAAAACTTCCCTCCGGGGGCACCCGGGTGGCTCAGTGGTTGAGCGGCTGCCTTCAGCTCAGGTCATGACTCCAGGGTCCTGGGATCGAGTCCCACATCGGGCTCCCCGCAGGGAGCCTGGTTCTCCCTCTGCCTGTGTCTCTGCTTCTCTCTCTCTGTGTCTCTTATAAATAAATAAATAAAATCTTAAAAAAAAAAAAAAAAAAACTTCCCTCCGGGGAGGCAGGGCCATCTCACAGAGGGCTGGAGCTTGAGCTGAGCCCCTGTGGGTGTGTGTCCTGGGCACAGAGTTGAGTTGGGCACCAAGCAGCGAGAACCCTCTTACTCCAGAGCAACTGTCTCTTCAGTGCTGGGTTCATCCCTAAAAAGTCAAAGGACTGTCTCCCAGAGAGACGAGACCCTCCCCCCCCACCGCCCGCCTCAGTTTCCCCACTTCTATACAATGAGGAATCTCAAGCTTCGCTGACCTTTCCAGCATCGCGGGCACAGCCCGGCCCTCTCCAGGGGGACTCCTGTTTGCACATCTACATCCCTGTTGGCTGCCCTGTTCTACCTTGTTGGGTGCTGAGCTCCTCCGAGGTGGGGAAGCCAGACATCTGCTGATCCATGAATATTCAGGAAGGGAATCGGAGCCTCCTCCGGGCTCCCCCGCCAGCCGCCCGGCCTCTCTGGCTGCTGTCCTGCCCGCCAGAGCCCAGGCTGCTGACATACCCAGCAGCTGCTCAGGCCCCAACTGTTCACATTGTTTGTTCAGCGCGGCAGGGGATTTTCCAGGCCCTGGACTGCTTTGGGGGGGCGGGGAGGCTGCCGGAGGGCTCAGGGATTCGTGTCATGTGGGGCTTTTCTCCCCTGAAGCGCAAACTGACTGCTCAGCGGCTGGAACCGGGCAACTGGAAGCCGCTGGGCTGAGAGCCCGGGCTGGCCTCCCCCCACCACCACCCTAAGTTTGAATCACAGAATCAGGGGCCTCAGAGGTGGAAGGGACTGGTTGTTAAGAACAGTAATTAACATTTGTACAGTTAAAAAAATTTCATTAAAAAAAAAAAGCCGAAACATTTGTACAGTTCAAGAAGTACCATTAAACAATGAGCTGCGGTCCCTTGATGGCTGCTGCGCTGACATGTGTCATCTTGCCTACTCCTCGCAGGCTTGGTAGTATCATCCTCATTTTACAGATGTGGAAACTAAGGCCCAGGGAGGTTAAGTGGCCGGTCACACAGCTGGTAGGTGGAGCAGCAAGACCGGAAACTCGATCTTCTGTTCTGCCCCAAGGTTAAATGCTCTTCCCGCCACAGCCAAGAGGCTGAGGTGATGTGAATGCCAGTTGGGTTTCCCCAAGCAGAATGGACACTGGGTGAGGACAAGGCTGCCTTCTCCCTGCACGCATCCATCCGTAATGCTGAGCCGAGCTGAGCAGCTGGGAGGCGCCAGCAGGGCCTTCCTGGTGAATTAAGAAATGCGGGGTCCTGTCCACCCTTCACCCTGCAGTGTCAGAGCCCTGGCTCTGCCCTGGCCTCCTTATCTCGGCCAGCTGGGACTTCTCTTTGCAGTTCAGTCTTATTTTTCTTTAGAAGCGCTGGGAAGAGAGCCTGGGGACAGACAGGGGTCTTAAGTGTGGGACCTCATCAAGTCCAAGTTTTGATGAGTGTGGCAGAAACTGGGGTGCATGCGTTGAGGTGTGGAAGGTCGTGTCTACAGTGTGTGTGTGTCTAGATGTTCTGTGTGTTTGCTTAGGCGTAGGTATGTCCAGGTATGATTATTCACTGAATCATCCTAACATCATAGAATCCCAGACATCACCTGCTACGTTTGAGTGAATTAACGTCCAGAAGGAGAAGTGACTGGCCCAAGGCCACATAGCTAGACTGTGACAGAGCCAGGTCCGGAACTGAGGGCTGCCTGATTCCCAAGCCATTTGGCTTTCTGCATGCCCTCCCGTGGCTGCCTGCCCAGACCTGCCTCGTAGTAGGTACGTGCCACTATACTCACCTTTGTCCGTGGTTCACTGTCAGATGCGCCATTCTACCTTTAAGCAAAGTCTCAGGCCGGAGAATGAGAAGGGACCTTGGGCTCTTGAGCTTGTATGGGACAAGGAGGCATCAAGTCAACCTTCTGGAAGACACAACTAGGAGAGCCAACCACTTCCCTATGAGTAATGGTTACTGGGCCTTGTTGAAATGTTGGTTGAAGTGATAAGCATTGGCCTTTGTGAGGTTTTTGCCTTAACCCTGGGGTGACATTCCCTTCCTCCTTTTCCCCCTACTCATCCCTTTTATGGCATGGGGCCGTGTTGGAGCTGTAGGTTCCTCTGGGGCCCCTGGAGACAGGCTCTGGTGTGCTGAGTGACCTCAGGAAAATGAGCTGTAGAAAGGAAGGCTTAGCCCCTCCTGTCACCAAGCAGAAGTAGGTGGGGTGCTAGTGGTCAAGATGGTATGTAAGGTTCCAGGGAGGGATGAGGGATGACATTAGCGAGTGCCAGTTCTGTGCTGGACCAGACACCGTGGGGTACTCCTTTCCTACCCCTGGCTTACAACAGCACTATGAGGAAGGAATTCCTGTGTCCTTTCTAATTGATATACAATTCACACACCACAGAATTCACCGTCTACAGTGTACACATCAGTGGTTTTTAGTATGCTCACATAGTTGCACAACCATCACCACTGTCTAATTCCAGAACATTCCTATCACCCCCAAAGGAAACCTCATATCCTTTCACCATAGCTCTTCATTCTTGTCTCTCCCCAGCCCCTGGCAGCCATTAATCTACTTTCCGTCTCTGGATTTGCCTATTCTGGACATTTCACAGACATGAGATCATATCATATGTAGCATTTTGTGATTGGCTTCTTTCACTTGGCATAAAGTTTTTCAAGTTCCTCCATGGAGCAAGTATCGGTATTGGTACTTCATTTCTTTTGATGGCTGAGTGTGATATTTATCCATTCATCAAGCAATGGGCATTTGGGTTGTTTCTCCTTTTTTGCCTATTATGAAGACTGTTGCTATGAATGGTGTTTTTTGGTGGATGAGGAAGCCGAGCAGCCAGGGAAGGTGAGCATGGAGAAGAGCGGCAGATTGCCCAAGATCCCACGTGGTAGGGGCAGAGCCAGGATCCAGACAGCAGTCTCTCCATGAGACCTGTCTTTCCGTGAGTCGCCCTAGCCCCTCGGTGGGTGACTCAGGACCTGGAGGCTGTGGGAGGTGGTGGGAAGATACCCGCTGATGGCCCTGGTATCCGAAATCTCTCTGCAGGGGAGCTGCCGTGGCCCCAGGAGACCACCGTGGAGCTGAGCTGTGGTGCAGGGCCACTGCAAGTGATCCTGGGTCCAGGGCAAGCTGCAGTGCTGGGCTGTAGTCTGGGGTCTGCTGGACCCCCCACCAGCATCACGTGGAGCAAGGACGGAGGCGCCCTGCCGGAGCTCGACCACCTGCGCTTGCTACCCAATGGCTCCCTGTGGCTGTCCCAGCCACGAGCACCGGACGACAGTGATGAGGGAGCCCCTGGGGCCGTCGCGGTCATTGAGGGCAGCTATTCCTGCCTGGCCCATGGCCCCCTTGGAGTAGTGGCCAGCCAGGCTGCGGTGGTCAAGCTTGCCAGTAAGTGCCTGCATTGGGGTCTGAGCTGAGACCCAGGAAGCCTGGGGTATGGGAAGTGGGATCCCCATTACCTCCTTGTACAAAGCCTGTCTCTTGAGCCCACCCCCCTTTCCCTGCCTCTTGTCCCACTCAATAGGTCCTTTCCTGGTCTGGCTACCTTCTTCCCACCTCTCCTTTTCTTCCTCCTCCTTTTGTTCCCCTTTGAGTTTGAGAGTCTAAGTTGTGTTCTCCCCCAGGAAGCCTGCCAGAAAGGCTGGTAAGAGACTGGGGCACTGGAGCAGGTGGACTGCCTGGAGTCAAGCCCCATCACCCCGCTCACCCCTTCGGGGTTCTCAGGAGGCACAGATCCTCATGAAATAACTTTAGGCCAGAAGAAATGTGCTTCTTACTGCAGGCTGACCATCATGGTGATGTTGGCGGGGGGCAATGCAATTCATTCTGACACAGTGTCTGACCAATAATCACCACTTCTCATCCCCCTGCTGCCTCTTCAACTGTCTGTGGGCTGGGACTTGCCCTACCTGTGCTTCTGTCTCCCTGCGCTTCTGTGTGTCTGTGCACGTGTGCATATGTGCATGTGTGTATGTGTTTCACTGTCTGTGCCCCCTCTCTTTCCCGTGCTCCTCTGCTGTCCCTGCCCACGTCTCACCGACCTCACCCCCAGCACTCGCAGGCTTCTCTCTACACCCGGAGTCTCAGGTGGTGGAAGAGAATGGGACTGCTCGGTTCGAGTGCCACATCGAAGGGCTGCCAGCGCCCGTCATTACTTGGGAGAAGGACCAGGTACCAGTGGCTGAGGAGCCTCGGTGAGTGTCCTATAGGGGAGTGGGGAGTGGGTCCCAGTGGGGAGCCAGAGAGGGCCCTGGGATGAGCTCTGGAAGCAGGATACTGAGGGTCATGGTGGCTCCATTTGTCTAGACTGACATAGGAACAACCATGGCTGGACTCTCAGCTCACTTAGGCCCCAAAGAGAAGCTGGGCAAGCACTTTTTGTTCCCTGCAAAGAATGCCTCCCACTAAGCTATGGAGCTTAGATAGAGAGCAGTGATAGAGTCCTTCAGAGCTTATCTAGTCCAATCACTTGCCTTATTGAGGAGACTAAGGGCCAGAGAGAAGCTACCTTTCTTCCAAGGCCACACAGTGAGTCAGTGGCAGGAAGTTTGTCCGTTAAGAGCACAAACACTGCTGGGAGGCTTTTCTCTCTGCCGGGATCCTCTGGAGGTGCTACCCAGGATGCATAACCTTTTTCCTCTCTCAACTCCATCCCGTGGTTTGCAGGATCTGATAAATAGGGTGGGGGGGTTGGTTGTGGAGACCCTTCCCATTTTACCCTGCTCCCTCTTCATCAAGATAGTGGGTAGGTAGAGTGATCCCAGGGAAGAGTTTCTTGGGTGAAAGAGAAGCAGAATCTAGACCCAGGACTTCTGTGGCCTCCTGGGGAGGCCCAGATGTATGCAGCAAGAGCAGGAAGCACGAGGCTCATTTGCTTTTGTGGACTTCAAGCTGGCATCAAAACAGGATTGTCACCCTATGGATTCTTACATCTTTGGAAATGTAGCTCCAAGGCCTTTCCAGCATCCCCCCACCTCCCCAGCTCTCTAGCTGTAGTTACCAGCTTGCTCTCTCCTTCTCTCCTGGTGGACGTAGGGCTCCTTGGGCTCAGAAACACTGGTTTCCAAGTCTCCCTGCCTTGAGACTCATCTGTCTTGCGTGTGTTGAGTTGTCCCAGCTCCTCTGACTTTTGCTCATATCTACGTAGGGGTGGAAGTGAAAGAAATTTCTGGGTGGAAAAGTGACAGGGCACATCCCTGCAACAGTTGTAACAGAGGAAGAAGGGTAGGAGGTCAAGGTGCTGATGTGGATGATTGCTTAGCCTGTTGCTCTTCACAGAGTCCCTTCTCACTCAGCTTCATCCTCCCCATGTATAAAATTAAAGGAAAAGAAAAAAAATGAAAGGGTTGGATTAGGTCACTGTTCTTTGTAGCACATTAGTCACTAAAGGTGCTTCTTGAGGAAAAGTATTCTGTGGTCAAATAACGCTGGGAAAACTGCCTCTAAATCCCCCCCTTGGAGTTGACAAGGCTCTGAGAAGCCCTGTATGGAAAGCCTGTTAAGCTCATTGAACCCAGCACTTCCTAGACTCATCTGCCCACAGCCTCTCTTGCTGTGTTAACCCAGTTAACATCCCATGAGTGAGCATTCTAGGGAGCGACACTGGAAGTGCTGACCAGCCTTTGTAGCGCTGGCTGACGCTTTAACTTCTGTGCCTTCCAAATGTGGGCCCCTTGGTCGGTGCTTCTTGGGGGTTGCTAAGTGAGAACCAAGGGAGAGCCTACTCTTGGCAGCCCCTGGAGAGAGTAGGAGAGAGCAGAGAAATTGCTGCATGTCAAAAGGCATGATAGGCCCCATTTAATGAGAGCTGTTTTCTCCCTTAATCCTTCCCATCATCTTTCAAGGTAGGTATTTCATGTTTTCCATATTTTCCTCTATTTACTTTTAGGTTATATTCCTGGAAGATGGATTTTTCACATTCACATATGCAAAAACAGAAGAAACACTTATTGCGCATAGACAGCCTCTATTAGTTTTGATGGCTATCCTCTGGAATTTTTATAAATATCCTCTTTTATTTATTTTTTTTAAAGATTTTATTTATTTATTCATAGGAGACAGAGGGGGTGGGGCATAGACACAGGCAGAGGGAGAAGCAGGTTCCCCGTGGGGAGCCCAATGTGGAACTCCATCCCAGGATCCTGGGATCATGACCGGAGCCGAAGGCAGATGCTCAACCACTGAGCCACCCAGGCACCCCAATATCCTCTTTTAAAGTTTGTGTCTTACTGCACATACTGGGTTTTTTTTTGTTTGTTTGTTTGCTTATTTTAAGTAAACTCCCAATGTGGGGCTCAGACTCACGACCCCTAGATCAAGAATTACACATTCTACCTACTGAGCCAGCCGAGGTGCCCCCATGCTGGATTTTTTTGCTCATTCACCCTTTTTCCCAAAACAAAAATGGAATTATAGAGCAACTTCTACTTTTTCTTCACTTAACACACCATGAGCATCCTTCCTGTGGTCTACGCATATGGTTATTGCAGATATTATTATCTGGATTGTTTTGTGAGAGAACTGAGGACCAGAGACAGAAGAAACTCGGCCCAGGTCACAGAACTAGGACACAGAGTGTGGGATGCCAGAAACCTGGCACAAATGACACACAGGCCCCTTGTGATTTGGTGGTTGGGGTGGGGAAGCTGCAAGGTCTGAAGAAGTTCATGCTGCAGATGGGCTTAGAAGTCAGGTGGTCCAACTGTGGCTCCGAGCAGAGAAGTGACTTCCCCCAGAGTTTCTCAGCAAACAGTAGGCCTCCCTCGCCTCTCAACATCTAGTTCAGGCATCATTCTACGAAGCCACAGGCCTCTCCCAGAAGTCTGGAGCTGCCAGTTCCTGGGCTCTCAGAATGTTTGCCCCCAAGTCCTCTGAAAAGTGATCCTTAGCTATAAATAAGCCAGGCTAGCATGTCCCGGCACATTGTGTGGGGGAAATAAAGAAATGTCTAAAACAGCAACTTGATTATGCCCAAGGTATGTATTTTTACACATGCCCAGATATAGTACATGTACAAATATGCTATTCATAAGCTCAGCCCAGCGGTTTGGAGGAGACCATATGCCTTGGCGTTGGGTGCACACATGTGCAGTTAATAAACACACTCTGCCAAGGTATATATGCATATTTTTGGAGCTGATGGTGAAGATTAGACCCCAAGGCAATACACTGGTACTTATACTAATTTCTAATGATAGGGGATAATTTTCTTTCCATGGGAACCAGTAATCAATGAGAGCAATGTTTCCCAAATCCTAGGAATTCACAAACCCCCTTTATAATTTTGGCCATTCCGAAGCCATTTATTCAATCACTTACTTAATACATTTCTTTAAATCGGCTCTCTTTTGTAACTTTAACACGTACTAAAAAGGAACATTATCTCACTGCAGTAAAATGGAAAACCAGCAAGACTTACCATAAATATAAGGTAGTCATAAAAATAAATACACAACCACTGGGATAAAAAAATGTGTGTCTGGATCCACTTGAAGTCGTTTTGTTATCACCATTCACTCACACTTAAAAACAGAGCATCAATGGACCTCAGTACCTTAGGCTTCCCAGTTCAGCCTTCCACCCTACCCATCTCCCAGTACCTAGGGTGTCTGTCAACCCCCTGTGACCCTCAGCCAGGGTCCCTTTTCCCTAGGTGGATCTCTGAAGGGCTTGGGGTCGGAGCTCCTTGATCTTTCTGAAATTCAGAGCAGCTGTGTAGTTTCTACTGTGTACTTTTTTTTTTTAAATAATCTCTATGCCCAACCTGGGGCTGAACCTCATGACCCCAAGATCAAGTGGCTTATTCTCTACCCACTAAGTAAACCAGGTGCCCCTTTGCTGTGTTCTTTTTTTTTTTTTTTTTTTAATTTTACTTATTTATTTGACAGAGCACGAGGGAGCACAAGCAGGGGGAGCAGGGAGAGGGAGAAGCAGACTCCCCACTGAGCAGAGAGCCCAATATGGGGCTCAATCCCAGGACCCTGGGATCAGGACATGAGCCCGAGGCAGACAGATGCTCTATCGATGGAGCCACCCGGGCGCCCCCGTCTGCTGTGTTCTTGAATCCCTTTTGGGAGGCGGGGCAGCAGGCTCAAGCTCAGGCTTGGAAAGGGAATGATCCTTTCCTTTTGGAGAGAGGTCGCTTTTCATTTTAGAAGTAGTTATTTTGTTTTATTTGAGGTTTGAATTAATTTTACAATAATAAAGCATACCAATTCAATGGGAAAAAATCACCTACCAACTGGACACAGACAGTTGTTTATTGTGATTTTTCCCTCCCCAATCTTTTAAAATATGTGTACAGTTTATATCATTGTAAATGTGTGTTTAGAATCTGCAGTTCTTAGATAGTGTTTGTGTCCATTATCTAATGTGAGCTCCTAACACATTAGGGTCGGGATTTTGAATTAGGCAGGACAGAATTATTTAACCCATTTTTCAGATGAGAAACCCAAGGCCCAGACATGTGATGTCGCTTGGTAAAATCACATCTGCTGAAACCAGTTCTCTCCTCTATGTCACAGCTTCTCTTGTGTGAGAGCTGGGAGTTCCACACAGTGTTCAAGGGCATATGCCTTTTTCAGTTTCAATTTTTAAAAGTTTTATATTTCCAACCTAATAAATATTCAAGAAAAAAATTTTAAACACAACAAATAAGCATTCCCGGTGATCGCACTGCCAGAGAAAACCTCCCTGAATGATGTGAGCTTTACTGCCCTTGACTTTTTCTGTGCATATCCTAACATATCATTTATCTAGTTTCCAAACATAGAACTGCTTCATAAACACTGTTTTGTGACTCCCCCCGCCCCCACTAACCAATATATCTTGGACATCTTTCCAAGGACAGAGCTTCTAAAAACACATTTTAACAAAACAAAAGATTTTAGATGAACAGTGAAAGTGGTTTCATCCCACTTCTGTTGGCTCAGTGATGACACCACATCAGAAAAGAGCTATCCTTTCCTCCCTTTCCTTCCTTCCTTCCTTCCTTCCTTCCTTCCTTCCTTCCTTCCTTCCTTCCTTCCTTCTTCTTTCCTTCCTTCCTTTTCTTTCCTTCCTTCCTTCTTTCCTTCCTTCCTTCCTTCCTTCCTTCCCATTTGTCCTTTCCCATCAAAGTTTCCTGGCCCAGGATTTTACCTCTAGCCACCCTTTCCTCCATGTGCCTTCTCCCCTGCTGGCCCCAGCACTGAGGCAAGCAGCTGCTGGAGCTGAGGGTGAGACACCAGATGGATTTGCCTGTGGGATGAGGGAGGGAGTGAAGCAGGTTTATGCTCATTCTCTAAGTCTTTGGGCCATAGCAGTTACCAGGTCTGTGGCCAGAATTTTCTCCCAATACCCTTGAGCTAGTTCTTCTCTCCTGTGTTTGGGTTGTTTCATACCCCGTTTCTCCATGAGCCATGGACCTTCATCAGGCACGCTGCTGCCCCATTATCTCTCTGACCTTGGCCTAGCCTACATCCAGGGACCAGCAGCGTTTGCTCTATTGAGAAACTGGGACTCTCAAACATGAGCTAATCTTTCAAGGATCATAGATGGAGGATTCAGGAAGACCCACCACCCACCCCCTCCACTTGAACCAGAGCCCACTCCACTTACCACCACCCCAGTGTCCTCTGCAAGGATACAGCCTTGCCTCCATTGCACTATCTCCCAAGCAAGGGCTCCAGACCTTTCTAACCTGAGCCGCTTTCCAACCCTTTAACCAATAGGGCAGAGAATACCACTTTCATCCATCCTTACCCCTCCTAGGTAGTGTGTGTATTGACTGGGGCTTCCCAGGGACCCCATCCTTTCCCTAGCCATCTGATGGCTGCTGAGACAGGCAAGTGGGAAGAACATGGGATTTGGCACCAGAAGACCTGGATTCAAGTTTCAACTCTGCTCCAGCTGTGAGTCCCTGGGAAAACACCCTAGTGCCTCTGAAGCCTTAGTTTTGTCACCAGTAAAATGGAGATTGTGATGCCTGCTATCTCTTCAGACTGTTTTGAGGGTCAGATGACATTGTGTGAATAAAAGGGATTTTTATCAGGGAGGGAGAAGGTAATATAGGCAGGGGGTAGATAAGTTCATGTTGTATAGAAGGCTATATGATAAAAAGTAAGTCTCCCACCATCAGCCCCAGGATCCCAGGTCCCCTCCCCAGAGACAACCACCATTACCAGGGACCTTCAGTGCAAGCGTACAAGTGCGCATATCCCCACACACTGTTCTGTACCAAACATACTTTGGAAATCGTCCTGTTTCAGGACACATGGAGCTGCCTCCTTTTTAACAGCTGTCTAGCATTCCATTGTATGAATGTACCCAAACCGATTTAGTTAGCTCCCACCCCACAGATGGACACTTGGATTATTCCCAGTCTTCCACCATTGTGTAACCGTGCTCGAGTGAATATCATTAAACATGTTTTTGTGTACATGCCTGAGAATATCCGTGGGAGAGAGTCCTCAAAGCAGTGTTGCTGGGTTGAAAGGCACGTGCAGGGTTGATTCTGTTACCGGCTTGCCCTTGCAGGCAGGTGTATCGATTGGCATGACCACAGGGGGACCTTCCCCCATTCCCTCATCCACACAGGGTGTCCTTAAACCTTTTGATCTTTACCAACCTGATAGGTAAAAATGGTATCTCACAGCTTTAGTTTGTGTTTTTTAGTATGAATGATGCTTGAAAGTGAGATGCCTTGGGTAGTTCAAGCTGGAGGGGGAGGTGGGCCCAGGACCGCTCCCTGCGGAGCTCCTGCCCATCTCATAGGTGCCCTTTCCCCCTTCCCAAGGCTCATCACTCTTCCCAACGGGGTCCTCCAGATCCTGGACATTCAGGAAAGTGATGCAGGCTCCTACCGCTGCGTGGCCACCAGCTCAGTCCGCCAGCGCTTCAGCCACGAGGCCGTGCTCAGCGTGGCCCGAAGAGGTACGGGGGCAGGCTGGGTGGGGGAATGGGGTCTTCTGACATCAGCCACATCAGAGCTGAGAGGTACCTCCTGAGGCCCAGGCTCTGCCTTTAAACAGGTGACAGTGTAGGAGTGCCATTGGGCAGGTGCGGTGAGGAAGCCCAGAGAGGGCAGTACCACCTAGCAAGTCAGAGATAGAGCTGGAACTGGAACCCGAGACTTCAGACTCCCAGGCCTGGGCTCTCTTCCAACAAGATGCTCGTGCTCCCTAAGGTTGAGTGGGGCATCCCCAGGTAGGGACAAACGGGAGGGAGGGGGGAGGGAAGGCATCCGAAGGCAGGTATCAGTGCCCTGAAGCCCTGGTCCCCGCCCTCTGGGCATGAGCAGATTCACCCCTTGCTGCTGGCTGGGCACTGCAAATCCAGTTCCCTGCAGTCTGGTGATCCTGTTCTTTCCATTTCTCTGAAAAGCTCCTGTCTTGGCGTGATGCAGTAGGAAGGGCACAGGCTCTGGGGTCAGAAAGATCTGGTTTGAATCCTGGCCTCTCTGCTTACCATCTGTGTGACCCTGAGCTGTTATCAAATGTCTAGCTCAGGGAGGTTGTGGGAATAGCTGAGATAAGAGTAGAAAGTGCCTGGCACCTAGCAGGTGCTCAATAGATCTCAGCACAGGCCTCCCCCAGCGGCGCCTCACTTGCCTTCCTCTGCCATGACATCTCCGCCCAACGCTGCCCTTCTGCACATCTCTTCCCATCCCCCTCCTCACCCCTCCCACCTCCACTCCATCCTACTTTCCTGTGGTTTAGCTGGTAAGCAGGTCTCTGGGTCCGGTTCACTCTCCCTCCTGTGCTGGGGCCCTTATGAGGGAAAGGGGGTCTCTGCCTCCACCTGCTGGACAAACCAGGTATTCACCATGCTAACCCTGGGGCCTGGGTCACAGGGAGAACCTGGCAGGGAACCCCTGCTCCTGGAGCTGTCGAGTGGAGGAAACTCGAGCCTACCTCCTCCTTTTCCCACAGGGAGCCCAAAGCCCTTTGGAGAAGGGACTTGCCTAAGGTCGCACAGTACATTAATGGCAGTGCTGGAGCCAGAACCTATGACTATAGACTCAAAATCCAGGCTCTAAGTCTACCCATGACCCTGATGGTCCTCTGCCTGAAGGGTGGGTTCCATTTGGTAGGGGAGATTGGGGGTGGTATGCCAGAGGCCAGGTTATCCCTCTCCTGGCTCCAAGAGAAAGAACTCTGAGTTCCAGTCCTAGCTCTGCCAAACTCTGCGGCTGCTTTTCCCATCTGTCCAATGAAACCCTGGCTGTTCCCCACCCCATGTGCCTCACCAGGTGACTGTGAGCATCAGGTGAAGGACACCTAATGGTAAGGCTGCTTGCTTGCCTGCCATCTCTCTCCAGGGTCCCTGGCATCCACCAGGGGGCAGGACGTGGTCATTGTGGCAGCCCCTGAGAACACCACTGTGGTTTCGGGCCAGAGTGTAGTGATGGAATGTGTGGCCTCCGCTGACCCCATCCCTTTTGTGTCCTGGGTCCGACAGGGTAAGTGGAGGGAGGTGACCTGAAGGCTTGGGAAAGGAGGACGTGGCATCTCATGTATCCTCGGGTTGGGAAGCTATAAGGGTGATCACTCCATGTCACAGGAACTCCTCTCCCAGGATTGAGGAACACCCGGACAGACTTAGTCCTCAATCAGTGTGGAGTATGTTTCCTTTATGAAGCACTTTGAGTCCACTTATTTAGAGTGGTCTTAATGGTGTTGCAAGTGAATGTGGGAGACCTAGAGTCGGGTGAGAACAGACCCCACTGCTGGTCCACTTGGATTGCTGCTGCTGCCTTGTGTGCTTGTCTTCATGCTGGGCACAGTGAATTAAAAAAAAAAAAAAAAAAAAAGTCAGGTGAGAGAGACAGGAATCCTGCCCTCTCCACTCATCGTCTGGGTGAGGGAGATAAGATACATACTTAGGAAGAGAGATTTGACAGTATCAGGCAGCAAGTGATAAGTGCCGGGGGGAACTGCGTTACACGAGATGCCATCAGGGTAGTGAGGATGCTGGTCACACAGCACCCTGCCGCCTATGGAGCGCTCCACCCAGCCTCCTGCCAGAGCCTGGAGGAGCCCTTTGAAGGAGGTAGGAGTGAGGACTCTTATTCCCAGTAGACAGATGGGGAAACTGAGGCTCAGAGAGCTTAATGCCCAAACTTTAGAGCCTGTTCTGTTTCTGGTACACCACTTCCTACAGTTCTGAATGGAAGAAAAGCAAGGATTTTTAAAAGATTTTATTTATTTATTTGAGAGAGAGTGCTGGGGGGGAGGGCCATGCAAGAGGGGGAGCAGAGCAGAGTGGGAGGGGAGGGACAGGCAGGCAGACTCTGTACTGAGCAGGGAGCCCAACCCCTCTGAGATCATGATCTGAGCTGAAACCAAGTGTCAGACACTCAACGCACTGAGCACCCAGGCGCCCCAGCAAAGATTATCTTTGTTTCCTTTGTCAATGAGAAGTGACTTTTCCCAAGTTGATGGCAAAAGTAAGTCTTAAACCTCACTTTCTTTACCTTTCTCCTTTGCCTCAGTCTATTAGCCTACACTGTCTCCTTTTCGTAAGTTTTATCTCACGTTCAAAAGGGTATGTAATGATTATGTAGAGTTTAAAGAAAAAAAATAAACCGAACAACTTCCCACTGAACTGCTGAGATTGGACAGTGCTGGTATCTTTGGACTTCCCCGACCTGCACACCTCATTGAACTTGTGACACTTGCCTGGTTAGGGGGAGTCTGGCACGAGCAAGGCCCTATTATTAGGGTAGGTGATGTCGCCCAGAAGTTCTGAGTGTTTCTCAAATCCTGACCTTGCATCAGGATGTTGCAGGGAGCTTGTTAAAACTGCAGACTCCCTTCCTTCATGCCTGGACAGTTTGTGAGCCAAGAATCTTAATATTTAAAACTGCCCTAGGTCCTGCTACTGAAATTGTGGTCTTTGCACCCACCCGCTGCAGCTAGTTAGAAATGCAGAATCTGGGGCTTGCCCTAGGCCTCTGCATCTTAACAAGGTCCCCTGAGAGACTCTGTGATTCGAGTGCACACGGAGGATTTGAGAATTGCTGCCCCAGAGAATCCTGACGCTGGTGGTCCTGGGAGCTCCCTCGAAGAAAGTCTGCTAATAGTACTCCTGGACAGGGACTGGGAAGAGAAAGCCTGGAAAAGGATGTCCTTCCTGATGCCAGTCACTGTTCCTTTTCTAGAAACTTACTCCACCAAGTCAGGGAAGAGACATGGCTTTTTGTTTTGTTTTCTTCTGGTTACGAAGGTCATGTGTGTTTGTTGTAGAAAACCAGGGAAAAGCAGAAATTCCACCACCCAAAGAGATTAAAATAGTTAACATACAAGTGTATTTTCTTCCAGATTTTTTCTTTTTTCTTTTTTTGCCTTTTTAAAAGATTTTATTTATTTATCTGAGACAGAGAGTGAGTGAGCAAGAGAGAGGGAGAGAGAGAGAAAGAGCAAGAACACGCATGAACAGGGAGGAGCAGAGGAAGAGAGAGAAGCAAACTCCCCGATGACCAGGGAGCCTGATGTAGGGCTGGATCCCTGTACCCTGGGATCATGACCCAAGCAGAAGGCAGACACTTAACTGACTGAACCACCCAGGCACCCCTTTCCAGACTTTTTCTATGCACATGTACATTTTTCCCAGAAATTGGGAGCATGCTATATTTACAAGTCCAAGTCTTACTTTAATTCAACAGTATATCATAACCATCTCTAAAACTATTTCTTTTTTTAAAAAATATTTTATTTATTTATTCATCAGAGACACACAGAGAGAGGCAGAGGCATAGGCAGAGGGAAAAGCAGGCTCCTTGTGAGGAGCGTGATGTGAGACTCAATTCCAGGACCCTGGGATCACTACCAGAGCCAAAGGCAGATGCTCAACCACTGAGTCACCCAGGTGTCCCTCTAAAACTTTTTCAAAAAGCAATTTTAATGACCATAGTCCATCATTTGAATATAACTATAATGCGATCTGCCAGTCCCTACCGTTGAATTTTGAAGTCCTTTCCCGATGCCCACTATTACAATCAACACCATAGTGATCAGCCCTGTTCATACCTCCCCGGGACAGGTGCCCACAAATGGGATCCCTGGGTCATAGTCAAGGTGGAGCCCTTCTCAGCATTTACCCTTTCTCTGGCAGCTTACCCTTTTTATTTTTTTATTTTTTTAAAAGATTTTATTTATTTATTTCTTTGACAGAGAGAGAGCACATGTAGGGGGAGTGGTAGGCAGAGTGAGAGAGAGAAGTAGGCTCCACAAGGAGCAGAGAGCCGGATGCGGGGCTCCATCCTGGGACCTCAGGATCATAACTCAAGCCAAAGGCAGATGCTCAACTGACTTAGTGACCCACGTGCCCCAGCTTACCGTTTTTAAAAACTTTCCCAATTTGATAGGTGAAAATTAATATCTGTGTTTTGGTGTGCATTTCTCTGATTATGTGAAACTGAACACTTTTTTGAGTGTGTTTCTTGGCCATTTGCATTTCTTCTCTGGATTTTCTGTTCATGTTCAGAAAGCAGGGGCTTTAAAAATGGTTCTCAGTTCAGATTCAAGATAAAAGTCTTGCATATATTCAAATCTTTGGTTCTGGGCAGACCTCTCAGCCATATCTTCATCACAATATTGGGGTAAGACCATACAGGAGGAGTGCGTCCTTTTTTTTTTTTTTTTTTTTTTTAGATTTATTTATTTATTTTATTTATTTATTCATCATAGAGAGAGAGAGAGAGAGACCGAGACATAGGCAGAGGGAGAAGCAGGCTCCACGCTGGGAGCCCCACTCGGGACTCCATCCTGGGACTCCAAGATCCCGCCCTAGGCCAAAGGCAGGCGCCAAACTGCTGAGCCACCCAGGGATCCCCGAGGAGTGTGTCCTTCTTTTTTTTTTTTTTTTTTTAAAGATTTTATTTATTTATTCATGATAGACACAGAGAGAGAGAGGCAGAGACACAGGCAGAGAGAGAAGCAGGCTCCATGCACCGGGAGCCTGACGTGGGATTCGATCCCGGGTCTCCAGGATCACGCCCTGGGTCAAAGGCAGGCGCCAAACCGCTGCGCCACCCAGGGATCCCGAGTGTGTCCTTCTTAAGAGAAATCCATTTAATCATAAGGGTAATAGTAGTAACTGACTGGTGTACTGAGCACCTGTTAGGTGGCCGCATTGGGCCTGGCCTTCTCACAAACCTGTGTTCCACCCGCACAGCATCCCTCTAGCAAGGGACTCCCCTCTCCCCATTTTACAGGGGGAGACTCCAAGGCTCAGAGAGGGTCACTCCTCTAGCAAGTGGAGGAACCGGCATTCGATTAAGGACTGTTAGCGGGTGGGAAGCCCGCCACCCCCCGACCCGGGGCGCAGTGGAGTAGATGGAGGGGCAGTCCTCTGGGCCCTGCTCCACCGCTCTTCCGTCTCCTCCCCCAGATGGGAAACCCATCTCCACGGATGTCATCGTCCTGGGCCGCACCAACCTACTCATCAGCAGCGCGCAGCCCCGGCACTCGGGCGTCTACGTGTGCCGCGCTAACAAGCCCCGCACGCGCGACTTCGCCACTGCGGCCGCCGAGCTCCGCGTGCTGGGTGAGGCGCGGGGGGCACCGGGCAGTGGGGGTCGGGGGAGCCGGCGTGGGGCGGGCCGGTAGGGCCGGGTACGGAAGCCGGGGACGGGGAAGGGCAGCTGGGTGTGTTGGAAGGACTGAGGGCCCACCCCGAGGATGCGACAGGGCCAGCGCTAGGGGGCCGGCACCCAGGGAGGCGGCTCTGGTGGGGGGTGGAGTGGAGGAGGGCAAGTGGGGGAATGGATGGGGGGATTGGGTGCGGGTGGGGAAAGTTGAGCCGGGGAGAGAAGAGGGGTGATCAGGGTGCGGCTTGGGGGGTAGGGGGATGGGGAGGGGACCTAGGTCACGGGACTGAGGGCTAGGGGAGACAGTGTGGTCCGGGTGACACTCGGGGACGGGGTCGTGCAAGGCTGGGCTAACAGTGCGGAAGGGTAAGTCTCGGGCGCGGGTCGCGGAAGGACACGAGAAGCAGGTCGCGGTGCCGGCCCCGGAGCGAGTGGGGGAAGCCCGGGAGGAGCCAGGGCGCGTAGGGGCGGCCCCGGAGGCCTTGGGGACACCGGGGCGAGGAGCAGAGGTGGACTGGCGGCCGCGGCACCTGGGGGCGGCCTAGCCCCCCGCGGCCCGGGCGCGCCGTCAGCGTGTCCCCCCGTCCCCCGCCCCCAGCCGCCCCGGCCATCTCGCAGGCCCCGGAGCCGCTGTCGCGGACGCGGGCGAGCACCGCGCGCTTCGTGTGCCGGGCGGCGGGGGAGCCGCGGCCCGCGCTGCGCTGGCTGCACGACGGGGCGCCGCTGCGGCCCAACGGGCGCGTCAAGGTGCAGGGCGGCGGCGGCAGCCTGGTCATCACGCAGATCGGCCTGCAGGACGCCGGCTACTACCAGTGCGTGGCCGAGAACAGCGCGGGCACCGCGTGCGCCGCCGCGCCCCTGGCCGTCGTGGTGCGCGAGGGGCTGCCCAGCGCCCCCACGCGGGTCACGGCCACGCCGCTGAGCAGCTCCGCCGTGCTGGTGGCCTGGGAGCGCCCCGAGCTGCACAGCGAGCAGATCATCGGCTTCTCCCTCCACTACCAGAAGGCACGGGGTACGTCTGCTGGGGACCCGCGAGGGGGCGCCCTGAGGGCGGCACAAGTGAGATGACGGAAGGATTGCCGGGTGGGTACTTTGGGGGGTGGGATGGGACGGGAGGGGACGGGATGGGACGGGACGGGACGGGACGGGACGGGACGGGACGAAAGCCTACGGGAGAGACCCGCCTAGATACGCCCTAGGCCGCAGTCCTCGATGCCATGCTGGAAGGGTTAACGTGTGCGTGGCCCGTTTCCCCCTCAGCCACAGTCTGTTTTGATAGAGGAGAAAGAGGATGCCTTTCCTCCCAGGGAAAATGCCTTGGCATTCCGGGAGCCGGTTTATTAACTGCAGTGGGAGTCATTTCAATTAGACACGAGAAGGAACTTCCTAATTGGTGGAGGAGTTAATACAGGGAGACTAGAAGCCAGGGAAGTCTATACTCTCCAGCTCATGTGATCTGGTGATTTAGTTATACACAGACTATTCTGGAGCCTGGGACAATATGAAGGATCCCTCGATAGCCTCCAGCTGGCAGACCTTTGGGGTGGCTCTCTGACAGTCCCTTTGTCCCCTGTGTCACTGCCCCAGGCATGGACAATGTGGAATACCAGTTTGCAGTGAACAATGACACCACAGAGCTGCAGGTTCGGGACCTGGAACCCAACACCGATTATGAGTTCTACGTGGTGGCCTACTCCCAGCTGGGGGCCAGCCGCACCTCCACCCCAGCGCTGGTCCACACACTGGATGATGGTAGGGCCTCTAAACCTGCAAGAGGCACCTTGGGTTCCAAAAAATTCCCTGGGGATGGTAGCTCGCTTCTTTTTACCAGCATATGCCAAGGCACTTTTACCTGTCTCTTACCATCTTTTGTGCCACGTAAGGGGGTGGATATGGATTCTTCCCAATTTAGAGTTTGGGAAACTGAGGCCCAGAAAATGAGAGTGACTTGCCCAAGGTCAGTAGTACAACTGGGACTTGAGTCCAGGTCTTGATTCCCTATGTCATATGGCCCTTTTCAATACCCATGTACCATCCAGTCAGGCAGGGGCCGGTGACATGAACCCACTGGATGTAGAAGATTGTGCCCCAAACCTTTTTCTGGCTTTGGGGTGGGAAGGATATCCCCTCATATCCAGTTTGGGGCTCCCCTGAGAGGCTCCCTTTCCTCCCTCAGATCCTGGTCCTGGGCCTCCTTCTGACTTGCTGTGTGACCTGGGCAAGTCTCTGACCGCTCCTGGGCCTCACCTTCCACGTCGGTGGAGCAGAGCTCACGCTGATGTTCTTCTGTCTCAGTCCCCAGTGCAGCGCCCCAGCTCTCCCTGTCCAGCCCCAACCCCTTGGACATCAGGGTGGCGTGGCTGCCCCTGCCTCCCAGCCTGAGCAATGGGCAGGTGGTGAAGTACAAGATAGAGTACGGTTTGGGAAAGGAAGGTAAGTGGAGGCAGGGTGAGGGCTCCCCCTAGCTGGGCATTGTTGATAGGAAGGGCTGACCAGAGTAGCTGCGGACCCAAGCAGAGGTCAGGGGATGTCTGAGGCAATGAGGCAGAGCTGTGGAGTAGAGAAATAGGAACCTGGACAAGAGGAGTATGGTCTGGGTGTAGGGAAGCCAAAGAGGCAAAGCTCCTGACGGAGGGAGGTCTGGGTTCTAGCCCCACCTCCTCTACAGCTATAGTGGATAATGCTGTTAAGTCCCTGCCTCAGTTTCCTCATCTGTGAAATGAGGCGAGTAGCCTAGGTAATCCCTGGAGTCCCTTCCGATTCAAAAAGCAGATAAGGGATGGGCAGTGGAGGGCATGCTTGCAGGTTTGAGTAAACAGCATTGGGGAGGATGTGTTAGGGCAGATGTAGGTGAATTAGGGGAGAGGATATGAAAGGTATAAAGAGTTAGGGGAAGACAAGTGGCTGGGGGCTAGGGTGAGAGTGAAGAAGGAGGGAAGGGTGAGGAAGGGGGCTTAGGGTGGTCACCAGGGTTCCAGAAGGTGGTGCCTGATGGCCTTCAGAGACAACCCCTTGCGCCTGCGCTCTAGTGTGTGCCTAAGGGGATGATGACAGCTCAAGGGGAAGTGTGGAGTCCACGCCATGGTTCTCTCCACTCTAAGCTGAAGCCGATGGCCTGCATCAGCCCAGGCCAGAGGCACAGGAGTCAGCTCTGGAGCTGTGGAGTCCGTCCAGGCACCAGGGCTTCAGTGCTCAGAGGGCCTCAGGCTCTCATGGGCACTGAGGAACTGGGATCTGGAGTAGAGTAGCTGGTATGGGGACGTTGAGGAGTCATGGTCCTAAGGTGGCCACCCTGCAGCCATATTTTCTGTCCCGGCAGATCAGGTTTTCTCCACCGAGGTGCCTGGAAATGAGACACAGTTTACACTGAGTGCACTTCAGCCCAACAAGGTGTATCGAGTCCGGATTTCGGCTGGCACCGGGGCTGGCTACGGGACCCCTTCCCAGTGGATGCAGCACCGGACGCCCAGTATGCACAACCAGAGCCACGGTATGGGGTTTGAGGGGAGAGGAAAGATAGTGTGTGTGACCATGTGGGTGTACATGTGCCTTTGGAACAGAGGCCCAACCACCCTCTCCAATCAGAGACCTTCCATGGCTCCCCCTATTTGACGGGTAAGGGAAGCAGGTGTAGAGGTGAAGGCTGGCCTTTACAGGCAAACCTGGCCTCCAGTGTCCCTTCTCTCTGCTGTGTGACCTTGGACAAACCATTCACAGCTCTGAGGCTTCCCTTAATGCCAAAGGTGGCATGAGGATTAATAATGCATTGTAAACACATGTTTAGTACTTAATAAGAACTTGTTAAATAGTCGTTGCTTCCACCAACTCGGATTGTCAATTTTATCGAGAGGCCCAATAATGGAATGATTAAGGGCAGATAGAACCTGGCACCCACACTATCTGTATGACATTGGACAAGTTAATTAACTTCTCAGTTTTCTTATCTGTAAGATGGAGACAATAGTATTTTTGTCATTTTATGGGTTTCTGAGAATATAGTTAAAACACACGTACAAGGTCCTTAGAACGGTGTCTGACACATAGCAAGGCCCCACTCTTAGGCTCCACGTAGGTTCCTGACACCCATGGCTCCTTTCCAGCCTCAGCAACCCCTGTGACCCTCCCTTGCTTGTCCGTACCCATGCATTCATTCAGAAGAAGAACCAGAGCCCTGTGCTGTGCCATATACTGTCACTCCTACCCCAGGGGTGCTCCTTGCTAACCTCTTTGCAAACACCCAGGAGACGTCCCTGCATTCTCAGCACTTGGCATGTAGAAGAATGAGTTCACCTCTAGCCTGAGCCCAGGCCTGGCACTAAGGGTGGTGGCTGAGTGCCGACGCACTGGGAGAAGGTTGGCAAGGCTCTCACTCAGTGCTGGCTTCCTGCTTTTGGCTTCTTCCTGCCTCATCCCCTTCTCCCATCCCTGCCTTCCTTCTCATTCCCCATTCTCTCACTCCTTCTTCCCATCCTGCTCCTCTGCCCCCAGTCCCTTTTGCCCCTGCAGAGTTGAAGGTCCGGGCAAGGATGGAGTCCCTGGTGGTGTCGTGGCAGCCGCCCCCCCACCCCGCCCAGATCTCTGGCTACAAACTCTACTGGCGGGAGGTGGGGGCCGAGGAGGAGGCTGGTGGTGAGAGTCCCCCAGGGGGCCGCGGAGACCAGGCCTGGGATGTGGGGCCTGTCCGGCTCAAGAAGAAAGTGAAGCAGTATGAGCTGACCCAGCTAGGTGAGGAGGGCTGCAGGAGGGAGTGAGACAGATTTAGCCTTGGGTGGGACTTTGGGCAGCTGGGCATGGGAGCTGGGAACGGGACGCTCTCTGGGATGAAAGGGTGGCCTCAGAGGCCTCTCTAGCCAGTGACCCCCGTGACCTTCCCCAGCCCCTGGCCGGCTGTACGAGGTGAAGCTTGTGGCATTCAACAAACACGAGGACGGCTATGCGGCAGTGTGGAAGGGCAAAACAGAAAAGGCTCCCACGCCAGGTGAGGAGGCTCAGGAAGCAGCGGGAGGAGGGCTCCGTCGAGGGGTCTGTGTGCTACTGCCTTCCCCTTTCCTCTGGGCCAGTCCTAGTGGTCAGCCATCCAGTAGCCTCGGCCTCCCGCAGTCCCATTCTCCGAGGCTCAAAGGGCCTCTTCTAGCCCCAGACAGCCTCTGTTGTAGAGAGAAGTTTCAGTTAGTGCAGTGCCTTACAGGCATGCCACTGGATTTTCATCATCCATGGCAGTGGTAATTTGGAAGGTTTGAACAGAGAGAAATCCCATGGTTGATCAGTAACTCCTGACCCTGTTTGACCTTTAAACATTTTTAAAAAACACATCCACCTACATTACTGTCTATCAGATTATCCCTCCACTCTATGCTGGGAGAGTGTCCCTCTGTGGCCCATCGGGAAACTAAGCCTCAGAGAAATAAAGGGATTTGCCCAAGGTGGCACAGAGCCTAGACTAGAACCAAGTCTCCTGACTGCCCGACAAAAGTCTGTCCGCTGTAGTATGCTGCCCCGTGGCTCTGCATGGGCTACCCCATTTGCCCATCATGACACCCCCTTACCCCTTACTTCCCAAGGCTGATTTTCAACCATGTATGTGGTTTTGCCAAAGGAGCACTCAACCAGGAACCAAGAAACCTAGCTTCTAATTCCAATTTGTTCACTCAGCAAATATTTTACTGTCTACTAACCTGTTCTGGAAATTTAGTGATGAACAGTGCAGATAAGGTACCTGCTGTCACGGAGTTTATTTTATTCTGTATTGATGTAATAAACACACCATCCTATAATATATAATACTTACTATATGTCTTAGTTCAGGCTGCCATTAAAAATACCCTAGATTGGGTGGTTGAAACAAGCATTTATTTCTCAGAGTCTTGGAGGAAGTCCAAGATCAAGGCATCAGCAGAGTCAGTGAATGGTGAGAGCCCACTTTCTGGTTCATAGACCATAAGGCATCTTCTCACTGTGTCCTCACGTGGCAGGAGGGGCTGGAGAGCCTTCTGGGGGGCTCTTCCATAAGGGCACAGTTATGGGCTGAACGTTTGCACGCCCTCCTTCCCCCCTATTCATACATTGAAACTCTACTCTCCAATATGGTGTGTTGGGAGATAAGTAGGGTTAAATAATTATGATCAGGAGGGGGGAGCCCTTAGGAATAGATAGGTACCCTTATAAAAATCACAAGAGAACTCGCTTCCTCTCTCTGCTCTCCTCCGTAAGGTCATACAACGAGAAATTGGCAGTCTGTAACCCACACATGGGCTCTTTACCAGAACTTGAGCATGCTGGCATCCTGGTCTCAGACTCTGGCTTCCAGAACTGTGAGAGATAAATTTCTATTGTTTGTAAACTACCCAGTCTGTGGTGCTTTGCCCGGAGGGACAAAGATAGGCACGAGTCCTGTTCATGAGGGCTCCACCACAGGTTCCAGTCTCAACAGATGAACACAAACATTGAGTCCATAACAATGTGCCACACACTTTTCTACATCCTTAAGAAGTATTGGCTAATTTAATGCTCATCACAACAGTATGAAGGAGGTACTGTTAATGGGCCCCACTGACAGAATAGGGAATGGAGGCATAGAGAGGTTAAGTAGCTTTTCCCAAGTCACACAGCGAGTCTGTGACAGAGCTGGAATTGGAACCAGGGCAAACCTGGCTCCAAAACTAGTGCTTTTAATCACCATAATTTGCTGCTTCTCTCTAGTACAGTTTGCTGTGCATATGACCTTGGCAAAAATCTCCTTAATTCTTGGGAGCCTCAGTCTCCTCATCTGTGAAGTGGGAATGTTGCTACCCAACCCACAGGATCAGAAGACAGAGAGTGAAAAAAAGTGCCTTGGAACTGCGAACCACCACCCATATTTCGGGATGAGTGTCCTTCCTCCTTTTCACACGCTCTGTTTTCACCTTCCAGACTTGCCCATCCAGAGGGGACCACCCTTGCCCCCTGCCCACGTCCATGCTGAATCAAACAGCTCCACGTCCATTTGGCTTCGGTGGAAAAAGCCAGACTTCACCACAGTCAAGATTGTCAACTACACTGTGCGTTTCAGCCCCTGGGGGCTCAGGAATGCCTCTTTGGTCACCTATTACACCAGGTGGGGAAGCCAGGGGGTTGGGGGCAGCAGATGTTGATACAGGGAGGGACCTCGGGGATTCAGGAACCTTTCATGGTTCGCATGTTACCCTAGGGCACACAGAGTCTGATGCCCTGATGGTGCCAGGTGGAAAGGGGAGTCCATCCTATCCCATCCCCTCACAACAGAGCCTCACACTCAACCTTAGGGAATGTGATGCACAATGGACCATTTCTTCAATCTCAGAGTCCTCCTGACATGACAGGGAAGAGACAGCCCAGATGCTCTCCTGAAAGAGCCCCCCAGTCAGATGGAGAGGCACAGCCTCTGCCCTGAGGACCTGCTGGTTAGGCAGAAGAAAATCACATAAAAGTACAATCAAAAACACAATAAAGCAAATAAAACAGAATAAAATAGAGAAACATGGTAGATATGTACAACTGCAGCCAAAGTACACTAAGTCAAGGAAAAGATGCATCAGAGATGGATCCTCGGGTGGACGATGACTTGGATTAATCCAGGAAGGTTTCCTGGAGCAGAGGGCCTAGTCTGCAGATTGGACAGACTGCCCTGGGAGCAGCATGCATCCAGACTTCTCTGTAGGACTCTTGGGTGGTGTCAGTGGCCTCCAGGCCAGTGAGTAGATTCCCCACCCAGGGTAGGGGCTGGGGCTGGGCTGGGGTGGGTGAGTGGATTTGGACAGGCCTGCCCCGCTAGGAGGGTGTGCTAGTCACGTTTCTCACCTCCACAGCTCTGGAGAAGACATCCTCATTGGTGGGCTGAAGCCGTTCACCAAATACGAGTTTGCGGTACAGTCTCACGGTGTGGACATGGACGGGCCCTTCGGTTCCGTGGTGGAACGCTCCACCCTGCCTGACCGTGAGTGGCCCTCTTGCCACCAACCCCCATCTTTTACCCCACTCCTTCTTACCCCAGTGGCCCTCTTTTCTAATTTGTCCCTCGGAACCCCATATCTCTCTATCCTTGGCTTTGCGTTTATATAGGCCAGTCCTGTGCTGGTCTTAACCATTTCCTCATACACACAATGAGATTTAGAGGAGTGGCTTCTTTTATAAGACTACCAAGACCTCACTGAGCTGGTGAAAAGGCACCAGGTCAGGGAGGCAGGGGTCCTGGATTCTGCATTTGGGTCTCCATCCTGTCCTTGGCACACAGGGAGGCTAGGGCAGGTGACTTCCCCCTTGGGCCCCGTGTCCCCACCTGTAAAAAGAAGGGATGGAGCCATTCGTGGTGCAAGTCTGTGACTCTGGAACCTCTGGAAATGGCATTCCAAGACAAAGGGACTTTTGTTCTCATAACAGAGGCTCTTTGGTTCCGCCAGCCCTCAAACTGTCCACCTTCCCATTGACAGAAGATCTTGGTCTCAGGATCTGAAATAAGAAGATGTTTGGGGGGGTAGGGTGTGAAAGCCCTGCACTCTGATGAATTTCCTCTTTAAAATACTGCTTACAATTTGTCTCTCACCCACTTCTCACTTCAGTTATTAGGGTCTTAAATTGCATAAGGAGTTTAGGGGCTCCTGATGTTTCTTCAGAGGAGACTTTATGACCCTGGCTCCCCAGCACAACTGGCTGTGCTACAGACGGGGGATGTTTTCTCCTTTTGTAGATGGGGGGACTAGAGCTGAGATAGCTGAGAAGCAAGGAGGGTTCCGGCAGCCTGTGATGCTGTGGCTGTCTTATGCCTTAGAGCCCTGGGTCCCCATCCCACCCTCCGCTGGGCCTTGAAAACCTGAAACCCCAAATCTCTCCCTTTCCAAATCCCTAGTCATCTGGGTCCGTACTTCGTCTCACCCTTCCTCATTCACCCCTACCCCCAGGATCAGCTTCCTCTCTAAAAACAAAATACCAACAAAACAACAAAGGTTGTACTTCTCGTACTGGGATTGCCATGACCCTGAGGACCTGTGTCCAGGGCAGACATAGACAAAGGCTTCACAAGGCATCAGCTAATTTTACTTGGATATTTGGAGGTAGCCAGGTGAGTTAGGAACTTTAAATGATAGTTATAAACACGATTTTTATGCTAAACTTTACCATGGAATAGAGGAGGAACTTAGTATGAGAGTTTGAAATGAAATGTAAGCCTTCTAGAAAATTCTGAACTCTGCCCCCAGGTCTCTGGAATCCCAGTCTCTTCCACCTTTGGAAGTATTTGGGTGTGGATGTTTGAGATCTGCTCCAAGGAATGAAGAAGAGTTTCTGGGAGGGGGGGATGGTAGTGTTTTCCAGAAACTCCCCAGTTAGAGATCAGATCTCATTTTGCTTTGTGGTTTGTGGTTTGTTCCAGTGAAGGAGGAGGAAGGGAGGCCACGTCCTCATGCCCTGTCTCCCAGCTGCCCCTGCTGGAGCTGAGGCTCTCAGTGACCATACTTTTCCCCATCTCCTCCCCTGCACCCCAGGGCCCTCGACACCCCCATCTGACCTGCGCCTGAGCCCTCTGACACCGTCCACCGTTCGGCTGCACTGGTGCCCCCCTACAGAGCCCAATGGAGAGATCGTGGAGTATCTGATCCTATACAGCAACAACCACAGCCAGCCTGAGCACCAGTGGACCCTACTCACCACGGAGGGTGAGAGCTCCCACACCAGGGCGTCTGAGCAAGAGGTTCCCCACCCTCTCTCCCTTTTCCACCCTCTCCAGTCGCTGGGTTAGCAGTGAGAGTGTGGCTGAGGGTTGTTCCCGGGGATCCTAGGAGGAGCAGGCAGGAGCTAGTGCCTGAGTGGGAGAGCAGATCTTCTCAGTCCTGCTTTCCAGGCTATCCCAGCACCCCACACCCACCCAGCCCCCTAGCCCTACTTTCCTTGCTTCCCTCTGCCCCCAGGAAACATCTTCAGTGCTGAGGTACACGGCCTTGAGAGTGACACCAGGTACTTCTTCAAGATGGGGGCACGCACAGAGGTGGGGCCTGGGCCCTTCTCTGGCCTGCAGGATGTGATCACTCTCCAGGAGAAGCTCTCAGGTATGAGGGCAGGAAGGGAGGAGTGCGTCCATCCTGGGGGCAGCCTGAGGTCTTCTGAGGCCCTTGGAGTTGACCTTTTTTTTTTTTTTTTTTTGGAGTTGACCTTTAGCGCTAAAGTCATCTCTTCCAGGGCCCTACCCCTGGGCACAGATCCCCTTTCATCGTTTTGGACAGCTGGCTTCATGGTTTGGTGTGGAGAGGGCAAATTTGAATGGGAAATGGGTGTAGTTCAGTGGTGATTCAGTCTAAGACGTCAGATTTATGGGAGACCAACTTGGTTCTCTGGGAGATGGCTTTGATTGGAGGATTGGCTTGGAGAGGTGATGAGCTTTATGGGGTGGAAAGGGGTAGCAGGACTGGCTATATAATTTGCAGGGCCAAGTGTGAAATGAAAATGTGGGGCCCTGGGCACCCCGGGTGGCTCAGCGGTTTAGCGCCACCTTCAATCCAGGGCATGATCCTGAGGACCAGGGATCGAGTCCCACATCAGGCTCCCTGCATGGAGCCTGGTTCTCCCTCTGCCTGTGTCTCTGCCTCTGTCTCTCTCTCTCCCCCCCTCTGTCTCTCATGAAATAAATAAATAAATAAATAAATAAATAAATAAATAAATCAAACAAAAAGAAAATGTGGGGCCCTTATTAAAAAATTAGAATTTTAGCCTGGGTAGCTCAGTTGGTTAAACATCTACCTTCAGCCCAGGTCATGACCCTGGGGTCCTGGGATCCAGCTCTGCATTGGGCTATTGGCTCAGTGGGAAGTGTGCTTCTCCCTTTCCCTCTGCTTGTGCTCTCTCTATCAAATAAATAAAATCTTTAAGGGCAGCCCGGGTGGCTCAGCGGTTTAGCGCCACCTTCAGTCCAGGGTGTGATCCTGGAGACCTGGGATCGAGTCCCACATAGGGCTCCCTGCATGGAGCCTGCTTCTCCTTCTGCCTGTCTCTGCCTCCCTCTCTCTCTGTCTCTCATGAATGAATGAATAAATAAATAAAATATTTTTTAAAATTAGAATTTCAAGATGGTGATAGCAGAGTTTTAAACCAAGCATGGCATCCTTCTAACTGTGGCCCCCATGTGACAGCTCTTGTTGCACACCCATGAAACCAGTCCTAGTGTGTTTCGCTGAAAGGCCAGGTTGATAGAGAGGGATCACAACTTCAGATGTCCAGTGGGAAGGACAGTCAGAGAGAGAGGTAGGAGTGTCCAGTCGTCCTCACATCAGAAGATTTGGAGTGTCCAGAGGGTGACACTCAGACCAGCAGTCTCCTGAGGAAGCCACAGAAATCCTAACCTATGAACCCTGGACCTTCTCTTGGCCTTGACCTGTTCTGTCCCCTCTCTCTGACCCACCAGACTCCTTGGACGTGCACTCGGTCACAGGCATCATTGTGGGTGTCTGCTTGGGCCTCCTCTGCCTCCTGGCCTGTATGTGTGCCGGCCTGCGCCGCAGCCCCCACAGGTGGGTGAAGGAGCCAGTCTGACTGCAGACAGGAGAGATTTCCAGGAGGGCTGCAGATGAGAGGGCAGGGAAAGTGGCCGTGACTTGCCCGAGGCACTCCCAGAAGCTCCACTAAGATTAAGACTCTGGGAAGGAGGGATTGGAGGTGATGTCCTCATGAGAATGGGAAGCGGGTTTAGGGGAGCCCCCCAGCCTACCTCTTCAGTAAGGGCGAGCCTGGGCAGAGGTGCCTTGTCTCATTGCCTCTGTAGCTGCTAGCATCTTGGAAAGAGGGACCCCAAATCTCAAGATACCTGGAGCCTGGGGAGGAAAGGTGCCATTTGCAAGGTCACAGCTGTTTTGAATGTAGTTTCTTAATCATCACCCAGACAGGGAAACCAGACTCCCGCCCAAGGACACAGGCGGGACTGGACCCCAGGCCTGCCTCCACCCCTCACTTTTGGACCGCTGTGCCTGACTCTCTGTCTTGCCTTCCAGGGAAGCCCTCCCAGGCCTGTCCTCCACGGCCAACGCTGGGAACCCCGCCCTGTACTCTCGAGCCCGCCTTGGCCCCCCGAGCCCCCCAGCTGCCCATGAGCTGGAGTCCCTTGTGCACCCCCGCCCCCAGGACTGGTCTCCACCGCCCTCAGACATCGAGGACAGGGCTGAAGTGCACAGCCTAATGGGTGGCGGTGCTTCGGACTGCCGGGGTCACTCCAAGAGAAAGGTAAGCCTGGAGCCTGGGTAGGTCAGAGCCCCACAGTACAGCTCATTCCCAAACGGGGCACCAGGGGGCGCAAGAGTACAATGCCTGACCCCGTCACTGTCCCCGCCACCCCCCTCACCTGCCCCTCCTCTTCCCTGGGCCAGCTGCAGAAGAAAAGGCACTCCCTCCTTCCTCTGAAAAGGTTGGCAGGGCTGGGAAGCAGATGGGCCTTCATCCCTGGCGGAATAGGTCAGCCTGGTTCTCACGGAAGGAGGGAAGGGCCCCTCCGTGGCCACAGCCCCCAGATCCCTCATCATCATCCTGGAGCTGGAGCAACCAGCCTTCCCCAATAGGAAGACAAGAGGCTGGGCAGCTTGGCTGTGACCAAGAGAGCCCAGGACCTGGATGAGGTGGGCCACGTAGGGCAGGTCCCTTCATGCCAGCAGGGGTGGCTCATCCTGCCCTTTTCTGCAAGCTTGCTCAAACCCTTGGGTGCTGCACCCCTCTTTGTCTGCCTGTGTGGCGAAGGAGACCCTGCCCTGCTCAGACACCTCTAGGTGTTCCCAGAGCCGGTGGTATTGGGCTTTTCTGCAGAATTTCTCCATCCTCACATTCACCTCCAGACTCTTGGTTCCTCCCCACAGCCTTAGTTGGGGGGGATGGCCAGGAGGCCAAGAGCCTCCATCTACTTCCCTCCCTTACGCTCCCTTCTCCTAGCCAAGCGCCTGATGCTCTCATATCTTTCCCCCCTCACAGATCTCCTGGGCTCAGCCAGGTGGGCCAAGCTGGGCAGGTTCCTGGGCGGGCTGTGAGCTGCCCCAAGCAGGCACCATGCCATCTCTGACCCGGGCGCTGCTGCCCCCTGCTGGAACGGGGCAGACGCTGTTGCTGCAGGCTCTGGTGTATGACGCCATAAAGGTCAGTGTCCTGGGAGGCAGAGGCAGGAAAGGAGAGGAGGGGCTCTGGGCTTGTGAAGAGCAAGTAGGGAGTTTTCTGGTGACCCCGGATGGTCACTTCCATGGGGATGGAAGTCCAGCTAGGAGGCCCCCTGGAACCTCTAAAGGCGTGTGGGTGGAGGGCAGACAGTTTGCAGGAATCTGTGTCTCACCAGTTGCTCCTCTCCTGATGCCTAAGTGGGCTCCAGCAGAATTACTATGGATCCGAGGGTGGGCCTGGCCTGAGTGCAACCTGCCCTTCCCCCTAAACACTGAGGCTCTGACTAAATCTGGTATTTCTGGAACTCTGGGCAAGGGCAAATGGGTAGTATTCTATTTTCCCCTGCCTTCACATGGGCCTGGTCATCATCTCTTGTAGGATAGTCATTATGCTCTAGGGCTTGGGGGAGTGGGTCAGTCCTTCTCTGCCCCAAGTATATTAGTCATTTTTTAAAAAAGATTTTATTGGGGATCCCTGGGTGGTGCAGCGGTTTGGCGCCTGCCTTTGGCCCAGGGCGCGATCCTGGAGACCCAGGATCGAATCCCACATCAGGCTCCCGGTGCATGGAGCCTGCTTCTCCCTCTGCCTGTGTCTGCCTCTCTCTCTCTCTCTCTCTGTGACTATCATCATAAATAAATTTAAAAAATTAAAAAAAATAAAATAAAAAAGATTTTATTTATTTATTCATGAGAGGCACACAGAGAGAGAGAGGCAGAGGGAGAAGCAGGTGCCATGCAGGGAGCCCGATGTGGGACTCGATCCTGGGACTCCAGGATCACGACCTGGGTCAGAGGCAGACACTCAACTGCTGAGCCACCCAGGCGTCCCTGTTAGTCATTTTTTTAAGGTTTATTTATTGGGGTACCTCAGTGGCTTAGTCAGTTGAGTGTCTGCCTTCAGCTCAGGTCATGATCCTGAGGTCCTGGGATCAAGCCAGCGGGGAGCCTGCTTTTCCCTCTTCCTCTGCCACTCGCTTGTGCTTTCTCTTTTGCTCTCGTGCTCTGTCTCAAATGAATAAAATCTTTAAAAAAATGTTTTATAAAGATTTATGTATTTATTTTAGAGAGAGAGCAAGAGAGAGAGAGTGAGGGGGGGAGGGGCAGAGGGAGTGAATCTTAAACCGGCTTCTCCGCTGAGCACAGAGCTGGAATCTGGATGCCAGTTCCGATCCCAGGAGAATCATGACCTGATCCCAGACCAAGAGTTGGACGCTTAGTCAACTGAGCCATCCAGGCATCCCTGTTGGTCATTCTTCTGACGGTCACTCTCAGTGATGGTCACCTTTTCTTTCTGTTCTCTGCTGTGACCAGGGCAATGGCAGGAAGAAGCCGCCCCCAGCCTGCAGGAATCAGGTGGAGGCTGAAGTCATTGTCCACTCTGACTTTAGTGCATCCAAAGGGAACCCGGACCTCCACCTCCACGACCTGGAACCTGAGGATCCCCTGCCTTCGGAAGCTCCTGACCTCACTTCGGGAGTCGTGGATCTCGGGCAAGGGGTAGACTGGCTGGACAGGGACCTGGGCGGATGTGAGCAGGCAACCACTGGGCCAGACAGACTTACCTGCCTGCCAGAGGCAGCCAACGTGTCTTATCCATACCCGGACCTCCAGCCCAGTGAGGCTCTGGAGGAGGCCCCTGGGAACAGCTGCCAGCCAAAGGCCCCCTGCTCTCTAGGAACCAGCCCGGGCCTGCCCAGAGCCCCAGTCCCCTCCTCTGCCTAGCTCCCCTAGGCGGTGCAGTTTGGGGCAGCCCAGTATGGATCATGGGACATGGCACTTGTGGCCAACCAAGTATGTACACATGTGTACCTGCAGTTTCTGAACACTACCAAGCCATCTGGAGCCTCCTGGGGTGCTGTGGCCGTGGGGAGAGGAAGAAGTGGAGTATTCACTCCCCCCACACTCTGTGACACATGTTATATGTGAGGGACCTGTGAGGCACAGCTATACATGATGTACACATGTATGTGTGCTAGCTGGCGAGCTGGGAAACTCTGGCTAGGTAGTGGTCACGATGGCCTGATTGATCCTCCAGGTCAGGACGGTGCCCCAGAGTGGTCAGTCCCCAGCCCTGCGGGCCCCCCGCCTCCATCACCCAGCCGTTTATTACACACTCTGAGAGTGTCTGCGATGCCCTGTCTGACAAAGACAGCCCCGGCCCATGGCCCATGTTCCGGTCCGGCTGGGTGAGTGCAGTAGGCTCTGAATGCCTAGAGTCTTAGTTGCATCACTACCCATCGCCCGGGGCCCTGTTGCCCAAACTGAGAGGGTGACTCGGGCTCCCCTCAGAGCAACTCTGCATCATGTCATTTTGTCATTTGGGAAGTGCCTGGTTTTGGAAATCCGCTTGCTCTGGCTCTCCTCTCCTCCCTTCCCCTTCACTACCCTTGTGCTCTGTCTCTGGGGTCAGGGTCAGCCGAGCCCCCAGTTCTCCTGCTTTTCCTCCCTGGTACTCTTTCCTTTCCTCTCGGCTCTTTCTCTGTCTCCTATCTCTGTTGTCTCCCACACCTCTGCCAGACCATGTGTCGTGTGGTTCACCTGCCTGGGTTCAATCTCTGCATCCTTCCCTAACAACATGACTACCTCATGTCTGCTTTGAGGCCATAGCGTGACTTCTGTGTCCGCCATTCACTTTACCAGACATCCTCCTTCCCCTCTTGGCTCTGTGCTGCCATATGCCCCCTCCCCCAGGCACACTACCTGCCCCCAGTGTGGATTCGGAGATCTTCCAGCTCCCCTGGCATTTTTCTCCCTGAGCTTGAGATCGGAGGGCTCTCCTTGGAGTTGATGGATCCAAGTCACACAAGGGGACTTCTGAGACAGGGAAAGAGGAATGTGACCCCCTCCCTTCAAGGCAGGGAAGCAGGGCTGCTGGACTGGAGAGGGTTTGGGACCTGCCTCCCCCTGGCTGAAGCCAAATGGAGAGAGAAAGAGTGGGGATTAGGGTCACCAGAGCCCAGCAGCTTCCCACTCTGTGTATCTGGAACAGGAGCTGATGGATGGGGGTAAGAGGAGTTTCACCCTCTGGGAGCTGGGACCGAAGCCTTTGCACAGGACAAGGGTAATTGGCTCATTTCATTTCATTGTTTCTTTTTTTTTTTTTCCTTTAAATTCAATCCTAAAGTCATCTTCTGTTGACCTGTCACACAGGGACAAGCTGGACTTCTATTTCCTGTGTAGAGAAGACAAGGTCATTTATTTGATTTTGCACCCCAGGCTCTCCTAGGAGCATAGAATGTGGGAGCTTTTTCTCCCTAAATGTGTCTTTTTAACCAATTGGCACATCAATGGTTAACTCCGGCTTCTGGGCCAAATTAGAAATAACCAGTCTATCCTTTTTCTTTTCTTTTCTTTTCTTTTTTTTTTTTTAATGGTGACATGTCTCTCAGCAGAGTTGCAGCTCCATCAGACCCTTTCAGCATCTGTGTTTATTACACTCGGGTGTCACTCCCGTCTGACATCCGCACCTACATTTCCTTCCCCTCCCCTGCTTCAGCCAGCCCGTGATAGCGCTACAGATTATTAATGCTGGTTTGTATCTCGTTTAAGATGGAATTGTCACTTGTACTCTTTCTGTGGCATCCAGCGTCGCCGTGGCTGACGCCACTCTATGTGTTTTGCCATTGCTCTGAAGGTCAAAAGCCTCATTTTATTTTTGCTGGTTTGATTTCTTTCTTTTTTTTTCCGAAAGAAAGAAAACTGCCCTGAATCCAATGGCTGTTTTAACAGTAAGCTCTTAGCATTACACCACATAGTCATTTTTCATGTTCTTGTTTAACAGGCACTGAGGCTCTGGTTTAAATTAAATAGCTGCAAATGAGACAATTTATAACCCATTAGGTTGGGTGGAAAATTGTTTCTCAAAAGCAAATAAGTAATAAATCTGGTATCTGCCTATAACTCACAGTTGATAAGAAAGTGGCCATTACTCACTAGTATTATATATGATTTGGGCTCTGGGTAATTTGGAAGTGTTAGGTTTGTGTCTTTGTAGCAGTATTTTTATTAGAAAAGAGTCTGTTGGCCTTTTACAGGGTATTAATCCCTTTGTCACCTACCATCGATGCCTTACGTTTTTTGAGTCTTATTTAGAAACCTTCCTTTTCTTGATGCATGACAAGTGTAATCAGTACCTGCTCATTTATTTGTCTGTATTTAGTTTATGCTATATTATTTAATTATTTTTCCAGCATTTTTTCTTCCTCCTCACAAATATGATATTTCTTTAGTGTTAAGCCAAGGCATTGATCATGTATCTGTCCCTATAATGAATTAATAAACTATTTTCCAGAAACGTGGAATGACTAGAATTTCCTCAGCCTCTCTGCCTTAGAAAACGTATTTCCTGCCAGGATGGGAAACGCTGGGTTTTGGAGGGTAGAGAGCAGGTGGGCATGGGAAAGAACTGGACCATCTTCTTCCCTCGACAGGCACTTAGGAAAAAGACAGACTTAGGAAAGATGCTTTCTTTGACAGCACTCTTTTAGGCTGTCTGGGGATCTCTTTCCATCTGGGCACACCTTTTTTTTTTTACCTTTCTTGGGTGCAAGGGAGGAGTGAATGAGCAACTCCATAGATTTGGGCTTAAACGATTGTTCTTTCTCCTTTTTTAAAAAGAGTTTATCTATATTTGACAGAGAGAGCACAAGCAGGGGGAGCGAGAGGGAGCGAGAGAATTAGGCTCCCTGCCGAGCAGGGAGCAGGACTCTGGGATCATGACCTGAGCCAAAGGCAGACACTTAACCAACTGAGCCACCCAGGCTCAACTACTCTGCATAAATCTGGTCTTCAGAGTTCCTCATGGCTGCATATTCACACATATGGGCACTGTGCCTACAAGCTTAGGGACCCATGCATGCACGCCCACCTTCCCAAACACCCTGTATCCATTAACTCAAACATGGGCACACAGCCATACACAGAAGTCCACACCCACACCCCACATGCATCTCAGGATGAAGGTTGGCAGATGCTCCGCTAAAATCTTTACAGAGCCTGGTTGGTGCGTGCTTTTCTACGGAAGGAACCAAGAGCCAGAGGCTGCCCCTGCCCGGGACCACCCCTAAAGCGGCTGATGGGCCAGACTCGTGTTAATTGACAGATCATAGGGAGAGATACTGCACATTTTGCATGCAGCAGAATAGCCATTATTTGCATATCACTCTCAGACCAAGGGTTGCGTTAAAGAAGAATTAAACACTTGTCAAAATGAATTTAAAATGACAGCAACTCAGGACACCAATTTGACCTCTCTGAGTCTAGGACAAGCCACGAAGGGATTGTTGAGAATTCAAGCCCTGCAGGAGGGAGTTCCAGGACTTTGGGCCCAGGCAGGGCCCCCCCTTCCCTCCCTTTCCTATGGCCAGTGGAGGCCCCGTAATGCCTGCCCTTCCTCACAATGAAATCAGTTTGGGGTTTCGGTGTGCATCCTGACCCTGAATTTCTCCACTGCCTCCCATAGCTTACTCATATGCCTCAAATCTTGCCTCTCACACTCCTCTTCTAGTTGCTACTGTAGAGTAAGGAGTCCCTGGGCTATGCAAACCCCCTCAATAGTAAACTTCTCTGATCTGGAGACCTGCACTTTTTTACTCATCTGCACCAAAGTTAGTTAGGTTTATGTATGGTTAACACCCCTGGTTCCAAGATTCTACAGTTGGTATCATAAGAGGGATGCAGTTATTCCTCTGTCATCCCAGTCCAATGCCAGAGGAAGAAAATAGCTGAATGAGGAAAAGCTGCTCACCATGCTGGAGTCAACAGAAGATCATTTAGTAAGGGGTGGCCAAGGCTCAAGATCTCTGAGAGCTAGCCTGGGTACGGATCCCCTAAGAAGTAATACACGCCTATCTCCCCTAAAATTCATGTTCGCCTTGCCTCGTGTGTTCTCTGACATGGAACGTTGACAGCCTTCTTTGTGACAGAAATGTCACCGAGAATTTTGACTTTCAGCTGGCTTTCCCAGATACCAGGTCATTTGTTAGGACCCGTGTCCTTTTAAATATCCCTAGCGGTGAGCAGGAGAGACAGGATTATGTGGATCTTTCAGATGAGCTCGGAGTGATTGCCTGGGTTAGCTGGGCAGGACCGGGGTGGGAACCCAGATTCCTTCAGGGTTCTCATTGTCCTGCGGGGTTTGCTAGCTCAAGGCCCCCCGAACCCGGGGTGGGGTGGGGGGGGGGGGAAGCTGCCCTTCTACCTCCGGTCCATCCAAGCGCCAGAACTCTGCAGTCCGGAGAGGCCAGCCTTGCAGCTAAACGTCCTAGCCTTTGGGTGGCAGGATCAGAGACCGGGGAAACCCGAACCTTTGACAAGTTTGTGGAGCTTTTGGGGAATGATCTCGAAGATGCACACTTGGACGCGGCGGAGGAGGGTGCAGCGGGGAGAGGCGGGCAGGGCAAGTCCCACGGGGGTCCCCTTCCGCAGGCCCCTGCGTCCCCGGCCGGCCGCGGGGGGGGGGGTGCCGGGGTGCCGGGGGTGCCGGGATGCCGGGGTGCCGGGGGTGCCGGGGTGCCGGGGGTGCCGGGCAGCAGCCCGGGACGGCGCCGGCCGCTCCAGCCGCAGTTCAAAGCGCAGGGGGCGCGTCCGCCGCGCAGCCGGGAATGTCCGGCCGCTTAAAGCGCTCGCCGGCTCTTTTGTTCCCCAGACCGGGCCTCCGGGGAGAGGGGCTGGGGGAGGGGACCGGGCGGGGCGGGAGGGGGCGCGGGCGCGGGCGGAGGGCGGGGCGGCGCGGGCGGGGCGAGGGCGAGGGCGAGAGCGAGAGCGAGAGCGAGAGCGAGTGCGAGTGCGGAGCGCGCTCCCCGGCGAGGCTGACAGATCGCCCGCGAGGGTGCAAGATGGCGCGAGCGGCGCTCCCCCCGCGCCCCCGGCGCTCCTAGGCCGGCATGTGGCCCCAGCCCGCCGCCGCCCGGGCTCGGCCCCGGCCCGAGCCCCGGCCCCGGCCCCGCCGCCGCCCCCGCGGGACGCTGTGAGCCTCCCGAGGCCCCGGAGCCGCGCTCGCCGAGCCCAGCCGGGCGGACCGAGAGCCCCATGGCCGCTCCCCGCGCCGCGCCGCGCCGGCCCCGGCTCCTGCTGCCGCTGCTGCTGCTGCTGCCGCCGCTGCTGCCCGCGCCGAGCGACGGTGAGCGGGCGCCCCGGGCCGGGCCGGGCCGGGCCGGGCCGGGCGAGGGCGAGGAGGGACCGGGTCCCGCGGGCGGAGCGGGCGGGGCGGGGCGGGGCGGCGGGGGCGGCGGAGGGCGCGGCGAGGGCGCGGGGCGCGAGCCGGGACCCGCCCCCGGAGTGCGCGGCGGACCCCGAGGGACCGCGCGACCCGGGGCGCGGGGGCAGCGGCGGGGAGGGCGGGACCCGGCTCGCGGAGGGGCGCAGGCCGGAGCGTCCCCTCCCTTCCCGGAGGCTCGGCGGCCCCGCGTCCGTCTGCGCGCTCCGCTGTCCGCGCTCCGCTCTCGGCTCGGCTCCGGGGCGGCGGCACCTCGCGCCCGCATCCGGGAGAAACTTTATCCCCCGACGGCGCTGCGGGGCCGGGGCCGGGGCCGGGGCTGGGGGCCGAGGCTGCCGAGACGCAGGGGGCGGGCGGGAGGGGCTCAAAAGGTTGTGACCCTCGAACGTCTTAAAATACCCTGGGTCTCCCTGGGACCGCGGGCCTCGCCCGCCCCCGCCCCCGCCCCCTTCCTCCCCACCCACTTTCCGTCTCCCCCAACCAGGGAGGGCGCCGGCCTGCTGGGCGGGGCCGGCTCCGGGATCGCTAGCGCCCGGCCAAGGGGACGAGGGGTCTGTGGCGGCCCTTTCAGACCAGGTGGGTTCATGCCTCCCGGAGCGCGGTTGTGACTGGTCTGGCAAGTTGCTCGTTGCCGGAGCTGGGCCCTTGGCGCCGCGCCTGGGATCGGAGCGCGCGTCCTTTCGGCCGGGCCTCCGCCGACTCCGGGGTCACCTTCTTCCCTTGCTCCTCGCTCCCCTGCTGTTCTTGCGGCTCAGTTTTCTTCTACGGGAGCGGTGGGGTCGCTGGGAAGCAAAGATCCTAGAAACCTGCCCCTTCCTGAGTTTGGGGAAATCTGAGTTGACGGTTGGTACCCCTCAGTTCTCCTTATGACAAAGGCGAAAACAACCAGAACAAACCAAAATCCAGAGCCTCTTAGCGGAGAGGCAGAGGGGCTGGGCCGTAGCCTAACCCCTACCTGCTACTGGGCCCGCCCGTCCCGCTCCCTGCCAGGCTTCAGACCAGGCCTCAGCTGGCTCTGCCAGCATAAAGAAGCAATGGTTTATTACTTTTTCACTTTATCTTTGCTTAGAACTTCTACCTTTTTATAGTGACTTTGAGTCTGTTCATCTTGTTCAACAACTCTACCGCATAAGCCGCATTATGTTTCTGACTTAAACAGATGCGGACGGGAAGCTAAGACAGGTTGCACACTTTACTTAAGGTCACGCCCCTGAAAGTCTGCAAGGCTCCAGCATTTAGCCAGAGTGGTCACAGCATTTAGCCAGAGTGGTCACAGCATTTAGCCAGAGTGGTCACATCTTGCACAGAGTGGTTTGTTCTGGTCACAGAGGTGGCAACAGCCATGTTGGGATCAGTTTTACTTTTTTTTTTTTTTTTTAAGATTTTATTGATTCATGAGAGACACACAGAAAGAGGCAGAGACACAGGCAGAGGGAGAAGCAGGCTCCCCAAGGGGAGTTGGATGCGATGTGGGAGTTGATCCAGGACCCTGGGATCATGGTCCCACAGGGAGATGCTCAACCACTGAGCTACCCAGGTGTCCCCAATCTTACTTTTTTGGATCTCAGATTTATTTTTTTTAAGATTTTATTTATTTATTCATGAGAGACACACACACACACAGAGAGGCAGAAACACAGGCAGAGGGAGAAGCAGGCTCCATGCAGGGAGCCCAACATGGGACTTGATGTGATCCAAGTCTCCAGGATCATGCCCTAGGCTGAAGGCAGCGCTTAACTGCTGAGCCACGTTGTAACTATTAATTGTGACACCCTGGACAACTTGCTTAATATTTCTGGGCTCGCTTTCCCTTATCTGTTAAAAAAAAAAAAAAAAGGAAATGGTACAAATAATATCTCCTTCTGAGATGGTCTGCTGATTGAGAAAAATACTGCATAAGACAACACTGAGTTCTATAATACATTGAATTCTATATATAATAGAGATTCCTATTAACATTACAGAAAGATGGGGTGGGTGCACAGATCCAGGGGATTTGAGACACCTGTGCACGGAGTTCTTGCTGCCTGTTCATTCCACAGTAACCTCTCCTTTTCCTCTCATCTCCCCTGCTCAATACAGGTCTTGGCCACTCTGCCGAACTGGCATTTGCTATGGAGCCAAGTGATGATGTTGCAGTCCCTGGGCAGCCTATAATACTGGGCTGCAGGGTGGAGGGGACCCCTCCAGTGAGAATCACCTGGAGGAAAAATGGGATGGAGCTGCTGGAGAGTACCCACTCCACCTTGCTGGCCAATGGGTCCCTGATGATCCATCACTTCCAGCTGGATGGGGGAGGCAGCCCCTCAGATGAGGGTGACTATGAGTGTGTGGCTCAGAACCGCTTTGGACTGGTGGTCAGCCGGAAGGCTCGCATCCAGGCTGCAAGTAAGTGGACACCCCTTACCTTTTTTTCCCCCCAGACCGGGGGTCCAGGGTCAGCCCAGGGGTTAGGGACAGGGAAAGCAGTTCCATCTTCTGTAGCTGCAGCCTTCTGGAGGACTAATTTCTCAGCCTGGGTCAGTTGAGAGGTACATAGTAGTCATTTGTGGTGGTGGAAATGTATCATATACTCATTTAATTGATTGGAATGTCATTCAACAAGAATCTAGCCAAACACTCTTGGGGGGAGAGGGAGAGGGTGAACTTTATCTAACTCTTAAGTCCGTGTGTCTGAGTTTCCATATGCCTGTATACATCCCAGTCCATTGAGTAGGATTCTTGTGTCTCAAGAAAAAACTATCATACTTTATGACAGTGATTTAAGAGAATTTTGAAGGCTAATTAGGCTATATGCAGTTTTAAATTATGGGCTGACTTTCAAATCTTTTGGGTAGGATAATGATATTCTGAAGCTTGCCAACAATTTGTTTTACAAAAAATGTGGTAGGTTAACTTCAAGGTTATCACAATAATGACATTACTCCCACCCACCTTCATGCTAATGTGACTTTATAAAAAATTTTTTTCGCCTTTATTGAGGTGTAATTGACAATAAAGTTGTAAGATATTTAAAGCGTACATTGTGGTGACTTGATATCTGATGTGTCTTGCACGGGAGAGAAAGGACCAGGTGAGGTGTGTCAGTTCTCGAATTGTGCTTTGCTTACACTGATGGACCACCAGTTGTGATGAAATGATGATTATGTTCTACAGCCCTGTCCTGCAAAAATTCTGTTGTTCTTTAATTTGTGCATGTTTGTGGGTGTGTAAACCAGAATTATCTATGGATCTTGAAGGTGGCAGGCGGGGGTGGGGGGTAGGGGTGCGGTGTGGGGTATGTGTCATGGTTAAGAACTGCTGCTCTTGAGAGAGGGTAAAAGTTTTAGCAAGTGCTAAAGTGTTCTCTACCTCACAGCTTCCTACTTCTTCTGGAGGGGGTATTCCTTAAAGAAGCCACACCTGTTTGTTTTTTTTTTTAAAGATGATATTTATTTGACAGAGAAAGACCACAGGCAGGGGGAGCAGCAGAGGGAGAAGGAAAAGCAGGCTCTCCACTGAGTAGGGAGCCCAAGGCAGAGCCACCCAGGTGCCCCAAGAGGCCGCACCTTAAAGGTGTTGGTGATAATTCTAGCGAACACTTACCAAGCACTTGCTGTGTGCTGGGTCCCCTGCCTAAGTGTTTTACATGAGTGATCTTGTTCAGTCATCACAATGACCCAAGCAGATAGGCAGTCTTTGCCCCCCTTTGCCAGATGAGAAAACTAAGACCTAGAACTGCATTCTAGGCAGCCTGAACCCTACCCCTCCTGCTTAACTCCTACGGCATTCTCCCGCTTCCCCCACTGATGGGGGACAGTTTTCTTCCTGGCTCTGAGGGCATTTGCACAGTTGCTTGGAATGGCTGGTGAGTGATGAATCGCTCTGAGGCAGGAGCCCTCTCACTGAGTTTAAGATCCCCCTTTGTTCTAAAGAAGGCTGACTCAGGCCCCCATATGGAGCTCTATGGGAGGCAGCCCTGGACCTTGAGACCGAATCACTTCTGGCTCAGCGACCCCTCAACCCCAGCCTCGGCGGTGTGGGGAAGGCTGGGGCAGCCTCTGAGCAGATGGCCGGGTGTGAGGTAGAGGAGTGTGGCCGTGGACACAGGGTGGGGCCCCCAGGAAGATTTGCCAATGAGAGAAATGAGATTTCTAGGGGAGGGCACCCCCACTCTCTCCCCACCTTACACCAATACTGACCCCTGCGTTGCCAGCCTAGAATTCTGGGAGATAAATCCCAGGTGTTTATATATAGCTAATTGTAAATGTGCTTTTCTATAAATGGTAATACCTTCAAGATGTTTGGTTTCCTTAAACTCTATGGTGTAAGAAACTGAGCTGTGGGCTGTGGCTGGGGGAAGGGCCAGTGGGTGAGGTCAGCCTGGTTAATCCTTTGGGGTCCTGGGGACAGCTCGAGGGTTGCCTCTAAGCACTGGCAGTCTGATATGGCCTCTCTGTTCACTGCAAGACTTGTGACCCCATGGGAGAATGCTTGGATACCAAGCAACCTGGTGGCTAGATCTCCTTTTCTCACTTCACAAGCTGATGTCCCTAGAAACCTCCAAAGCTGATTAGCTGCCTGAGTTTTCTCCTTTGGTAATAACTCCTGGCCCATGTGCCTGCAGGCACTGCAGATGTTGTGTGACATGGGAGGGTGCCTTGCTGAAAGGTGTGAGGAGCCCTCTGGAGCCCCCTGCTTCTCCTGCCTGCTCCCTAGGGGCTCACTGGGAGGGGCAGGCTAAGCACCGCTCACAGACACAGGGTCCAGGTGGATCCACCAGTGGGGCAGACAGGGGTCCAGGTCTGTGGGGGCAGCTCTGCGGGGCATGTGAGCTCTGGGCCAGAGGCGACAACTAGGAATGCCCCCTCTTCCCTCCCAGTGATCTCAGATGCTGTCATTGAAAGATGGCCTGACCAGGTTGGGCTGTACTGCAGGCAGATTCCTTGGAGGCTTCAGTTCCAAATATCTCCTTTTTAGTATGGAGTGACTCAGGATCCTAAGAGTATTCATGCTTCTAGCACGTCTGCTTTCTCTGCCTTGCCGTTCCATGCGCTTATAGTTTGGAAGCTGCAAATTGAGACACTCGTTAATAATGAGACGGACCCTAGACAAGTTAACCTCTCTGTGGCGCCGTTTTCTCACCTGTGAAATGTGCATATACTCCTGCGGTCGTGGGATGGATGTAAGAACTCACCCCATGAGCTACCTGCTTCATAGGAGGCACATGGGAGCCAATACTTTATTCTTCATTTAAAGGTGATTTTACTACCGTTGCCAGCAAGAACAAACTGCCTGACTCTATTCCCAGCCCCCAGCTTTCTCCCTCACCCCAGCTTTCTCCCTCACTGGGATTCAGTTAGGAAGCACTCCAGGGAAATCTACCAGGGAGTGGAATTATTGGAGCCAGAGTGCAACGTGGTTTATTTTAACTCCTTCCTCGGAGGGCCTGGGGATTCTCATAAGCTGCAGAGTAGGGGCTGAAGCTGGGTTGGCCTGTGAGACCCTCTGCCATCCCCCTGGAGGGCTCCGGGTCCGGGGAGGGCGTGGGGGAGGGGGTATATGCATTTCGTGACCCAGTGGGAACATGTGCATTGACTCACCTCTTAAGGTCTGTGCCCCTGGATGACCCCAAGGAAGGATAGGCTATAGGGCGTCTGGCTGGCTCAGTAGGTGGGGTATGCGACTCTTGATCTCCCGGTTGTAAGTTCAAGCCACATGTTGGGTATAGAGATTACTCAAAATAAAATCCTTTTTTTTTTTTTTTTTTTTAAGAGAGAGGGAGGGATGGGGGAGGGGCAAAGGGAGAGAGAAAATCTTAAGCAGGCTCCACCCTGGGCTGGGTCTCATGACCCTGAGATCATGACCTGAGCTGAAATCAAGAGTGGGACATTTAACCAACTAAGCCACCCAGGCACCCCAAAAAGAAAATCTTAAAAAAAAAAAAAAAAAAAAGATGGGCTAGATACAAGGAGGGGAGGTGATTGGGGGACCCACCCTCGCTCCCCTCAGACAGATGCCCTCAGTCCCTGCGCTTCACTTCCTGGTCTCAGGCCCCTTGGAGAATTGGAGCAAAGATCTATGGGATCTTTGAGCAGGACTTCTCAAATTCTGCTGTGCCCATGAAATACCTGGGGAACCTGATAAAATTCATATGGTGATTCAATAGATCTAGGCTAAGGCCTGGGGTTCTGCATGTCTGACAAGAGCCCAAGTGACTCAGTGGTTGAGCATCTCTGTCTTTGGCTCAGGTTGTGATCCCGGAGTTCTAGGATCAAGTCCCGTGTCGGGTTCCCTGTGAGGAGCCTGCTTCTCCCTCTACCTGTGTCTCTGCCTCTCTCTCTCTGTCTCTCATGAATAAATAAATAAAATATTTTTTAAGGGATCCCTGGGTGGCGCAGCGGTTTGGCGCCTGCCTTTGGCCCAGGGCGCGATCCTGGAGACCCGGGATCGAATCCCACATCGGGCTCCCGGTGCATGGAGCCTGCTTCTCCCTCTGCCTGTGTCTCTGCCTCTCTCTCTCTCTGTGACTATCATGAATAAATAAATAAAATCTTTAAAAAAAAAAATTTTTTTAAAAGATTTTATTTATTATAGAGAGAAAGAATGAGCAATGGGGAGGAGCAGTGGGAGAGAGAGAAGCAGGCTACTTGCTGAGTGGGGAGCCCAATGTGGGGCTTGATCCCAGGACCTGAGCTGAAGGCAGACACTTAACGGACTGAGCCACCCAGGCATTCCGAGTTAATAATCCTCTTGAGCCTTTATGCCCTCATCTGAAAAAAATGATCATAATTTCATCAGCCTATCAGGACTGCTGTAGGATTAAATGAGGTGATTGATATGAAACACCTGGCACAGGGCTTGGTTGTGAGGGTGGACTGCAGAAGCAAATATACCCCCACTGGATGGACTTGGGCAAGTCACTTAACCTCTCGAGTCTTTATTTTATAAATATATATAATATATATTCCTTATCTTTTTAAATTCCAATGCAAGTCATTTATACATTTTTTAAGTTTACTTATTTATCTTCTAGTAATCCCTGTATCCAGTGTGGGGCTCGAGCTCATGACCTTGAGATCAAGAGTTGCATGCTCCAACTGGCTGAGCCAGCCAGGTGCCCCTTTAACCTCTCAGAGTCTTTAAAATGGGAAAACTACTTCTTACCAACAAACAATGCTATAAGGATTACCTGTGATAGTCTGGGTAAAGAACTTAGCCCAGTGCAGGGCACCTAGAAGGTGTTCCTTAAATAGTAACATTATTATTCTGAGAAATGTGCAGTTCTAAGCTCCTCTAGTTATGGTGATTCCAGAAAGGCCCCTGGTGAGCCCAGACTCCCAGAAAGAGGCTGTGGGGTATGGCAAGAAGGAGAAAGTTCAAGTCTAGTCTGCTGCCTCCACCTCAATGAGTCACCTATTTCTTAGGCCCTCAGGTACTCACTTCTAAAGTCCAATTCATTCTTAACCCATCTGAGGGAAAGTAATTTAATCAGTTACTCTGGAACCCACTTTCAATAGCAAGATCCATGGTTGTGTGAATCTGGGATCAAGGTCTGGGCATAGATCTGTGGAACCAGGTTGGAGGGGGGGTTGAAGGGGGTTGGCAGGAGAACCATGGGCTGGGGTACAGTTTGTGGCGGGGTGGGGGTGGCTCAGTGTATTTATGGGACCCCAGAGTGTTTTGGGGTAGGGCAGTGGGCTGTGGAGGGAAGTGGTTCCTAGTGCAGTGGCTGGTAACCCCAGAGGCCTATGTCACCTGCAGGTTGTACACTGAGGCCTAGTACATGGAGCCCAAGCTTTTCTCTTCTTGAAAGGCAGCTCAGCTGAGCTAGCCCTGAGGAAGTCTCCCCACTGTCTCTCTCGCACACACACATCTATCTACCCAGTGGAGCAGGAGGCAGGTGTTGCAGTGGAAATATCGCTGGTGTGATGAGTGGCTGGCACTGCTGAGGCCCGCTGCCCTGCCAGGCAGCTCACCCGTACGTATGCCAGAGTCAGGTGCAGGTGGGTGAAGGTCAGGCAATACCCCACACTGACACTCCTGAGCAGCTGTGAGGTGTGATGGAAGGGCCCTTGCCAGGACACCAGGGGTCCCATGTGGCTCTGGGCAAGTCACTCGCCCTCTCTAGAGTTTGCTTTTCTCATTGTAAAACTGGGTGTTTGGATGTTTGGACTCCGGTTCTTTTCTGCTCTCAGGTGTGAAGGCCTGCTTGCCATCCAGCTGGTCCTCGGGACGTGCTTGCCTTTGCTGGGCCTTTCCCCAGTCTCTCCTCGCCCCTGTTTGTCCCTTAGCCGGTCCCTCCCCGAAGACCACTTAAGGGACAGTAACTTCTCCTGCCCCTTCCTAAGGCGGGGAGTGTTTGCGGTCTGCGGCATTCAGGATCAGCCTCGTCTCAGCGACGGCCGCTTACATTGTTAAGTAACTGTTTTGTGGCTGGCTATTCCATCTGTCTCCTCAACTAGATTTTAAGCTCCTAAAGGGCTTCTCTTTTGTATTTCTCACATCCTTTGCCTGTGGAACTTGGTAAAAACTAAATGAACATGTGGCCCTCCGGGTGCAGAACTGGGTCTCTCTTGTTTCTCTTGCTGCACTTCTCTGCTCTCGGTGTGTGTGTGTGTGTGTGTGTGTGTGTGTGTGTGTTTCTCCTGGCTTTGTAATTGATAGCATAGCTCAAAGGAACAGAAGCTTGGGAGCAAGGCGGATTGGCAGGGGAATATAACACACTCAGGGCACGATCATGGGGTGGCGGCTGCTGCGTGTTTATCTCCAGAGAACTAAGACTCTTCCTCGCCAGATGGGGTGTGAAGCAGAGACCAAACTGCTTGGTACCCTTCATGCTGGGGTCTCTGGGTCTCCTGCCTCGGACTTTATTCCCTGGCTGGCTGAGGCCCCGTCCCTAACTGCACTGGCCCCAGCCGAGGGGGGAGGGCCCCACTCACTCCCACCCGCAGGACTTGAATGTGGAAGTCGAATGCTTCTGGTTCCCACACCTTGGCTCCGCTGTCGCAGGCAGCCAGCTGGCCCCTTGAACACAATGTGCAAATCTCCTCTGTTCCTGTTCCCGGCATTGTCCGTGGCCGGGCGCCTTGGCTGGGAATGTGGGCCCGTGAATAGGAGAGGCATTTGCAGCCTGCAAATGAAACAGGCCCCCAGCCCCCCTTAACCCCCTGTCCCCTCCCCACCCCCAGGGAGAAAGGACTTTTTCACTCCTGGCTTTCTTGTATTGCCTTTCCCTCTCCTCTCCAGAGTCCCTGCTGGCGAGTGTGTGTGTGTGTGTGTGTGTGTGTGTGTGTGTGTAAGAGAGAGAGAGACTTTTCACAGCAGCTCGAAGGCTGTTCTACACAGCCTTCAAAAAAGTAGAATGGAACAGAAGGGCACCCAGGATGGAAAACCAAACAGCTCACTGCTGTCTTTGTTTAAACTGGACCAAGTGATTCCAAAAATGTATGTCTTGTACAAATAACCTACGGCACCCTAGATCCTGTGGCCATAGCCTTGTTGCAACAAGGAATGTAGAGGCCGGTAGTGTATGTGTGTTGCCCCGTAGACCTGTGTGGCTAGCATACAGGTGTGTGCCTGAAGGATGTGCATGGGGCCCAGGATGGGGCTCCATCTCTTCTCCAAGGGCTTCCCTTGGGCACTGTGGCCAGACTGGAAGGCTGGAGTGGACAGAACAGGTGCAGGGCAAGAGGCAGTGGTGGATGATTTTTAGGTCCTGCAAGGACTGATACTTAATACTTGCCCAGCCAGCTGAAGTGAGAGAAGAGGGAGCCAAGCCCTAGGTCATTGGTGGGGGGTGGGGGCTTACCTCTTGGGCATGTGGTCATGGCCTTGGCACCTCAGGAGTCTATACCATGTTCTTATTTATTTATTAAGTGGTGGTCAGCAATCTGACTGCAATCCAAGCCCGCTGGCCCGTGCCGCTCCATACCCCCCACAAAGGACCACTCTGATTTCTGAGCTTGCTCTCACTTCCCCCAAATTTGTTCACCGTGCTCCAAAAAATGCTAACTATTTGTGACTGCCCTCAAGTATAAGGGAAGAAGAGACGACAGACTGGAGTGGTCCCTCCTTCTCAAGGAGGGGTGCCTGGACACGTGCTCTTGGGACCAGTAAAAGTGGAAAGGCAGGAGTTGAGCAAATGCCTGAAGAGAGGCAAGCAGGAGGACCTCCTGGCCAGACCTCAGACCCTGGGGAGATGGAGGGAGGGGGTGTATGGGGTTGCTACCAGCCAGCCACTTGATTCAGGCACAGGCAGGAAACCATGATGCACAAGGCTCACATCCCAGCTTCTCCCACCCACTTTTCTCTACCTCATCTCTGGATCTTGGTTCCTTTGACACTGTCCAACAAACTGGCCTCCACCTCTGCCTTCTTGTGAGGCCACACTTTAGGGTCTTTGTCTTTATGGCCCTCAGCCCTTGTTTCTCCTGCCCTGCCCGGGCCTTTCTCCAGCTCCTCTCTCTGTTGTTCTGTCCTTCCTCCTAACTGTTTCTCCAATTGTGGCAACTCCTATGTCCACCATCCTCTGCTGTGCTGGAAGAGAGATCCCTCTGTTTGAGGAGCAAAAGTAGGTGAGCTCAGGCATGGGCACAGAGCAAAGAGATGAGGAGAGGGGAGAGACTGAGAGAAAGATGACCTCCCCATGGGAGTGGTCCATGGCCTCCCCAGCAACCTGGAGCCCCCTGGGGGGAGACCTTTCATGGGAGGAATCTGAGAACACTGGCCCCTGCTTGGGGCCTGTCTCTGAGCCCGGACACTGACCATGGTGGGTGGTGGGGGCAGCCCCAGGCCGCTCTCTGGAATGCTGGTGTTGGGTTGCAGTACAGATGCGAGCAGTGATAATGGGCAGGAACTGGACTTTCTGGTCTGGCTGCTGCCCCAAGGCCATTGGAATGTGAGGGGGGACCAGCAAGAGGCTCCAGGGCCTTAGGGTGGGCAGACGGAGACCAGACCACCTAAATGGAGAGGAGGGGCAGACCACCGTGAGAGAGAACCAAATCCTAGCCTTTTCACTGAATGAAAAGCAAAAGACCCTCATATCCCAGCCTGGCTAAGACCTTGGAGGGCTTCCCAGCCTCCAGCAGGACCACAGGCAACCAGAGCAGTGGGATAGTCTTTGGAGCTTCTCATCTGGTCCAAGCTTCTCATTTTGCGGACTTGAAAACTGAGTCCCTGAGTAGGTAACCTGCCCGAGGGCTTCCCAGCCTCCAGCAGGACCACAGGCAACCAGAGCAGTGGGATAGTCTTTGGAGCTTCTCATCTGGTCCAAGCTTCTCATTTTGCGGACTTGACAACTGAGTCCCTGAGTAGGTAACCTGCCCAAGGACATGGCTAGTTCTTCAGCCTTAGCAGGTAAGAGAGCCTCTTGGGTGTGTCACACCTCTCACCTGCCCTGGTGCCTCTCTGGCTGGGGAAGGGAGGGATCTTTTTATGTTCCCCACACCAAGGGGAAGCTGGTACACATGGACATAAATTTCTGCTTCTCTTAGCTGCCCCAGGCTTTCTCTGTGGTTGTAGTTGTGGATGTGAGTGTTAGCCAGCATACCTTGAGTGTGGGCTCCTGACATCCAAGGAGTTTCCAAAGCTCATTGGATGCTGAGCCTGGTGATTTGAGGGCCACCTACATGCTGGCACTTGAAGTGAACTAACTAGTCGAAGTCTTCCTAGTAATATGGGGCTGCACTGTCCTAAGCCCTTTATGTGTTAATTTACTTAATTCCCACAACATTTCCATTAATAAGTATCACTAGTTCTATTTTACAGATGAGTAAACAGAAGTCCAGAATGGTTAATTAACTTGCCCAAGGGCACACAGTGTAAGTAGAGAAGGTGGGTTTATACCCAGGTCTTCCTGACCCATACATAGTTCAATGGCCTGAGGATCCTTAGAAGGGGTTAGAGTCCCTTGGGAACATAACCAGAATTAATGCCTCAGAAATAGAGATGGGTACCTGAGCACATACAGGGTGGAGATGAGGAGTGTCTGGAGCAGAGCCTTGAACCCTGGCCAAAGTGGGAGCCACTTCCAGCTGGGCCAGGTTGGGCTCCATGCCCCCGGCCCCCAGCTGCTGCTGGAGGCCCACGATGTGGAGGGCCATTTAGGCTGGGAGGTTCTGCAGAGAGATTTGTCCTACCCTGAGTGCAGGGTACAGGTTCCTGGCAGGAAAGGAAGTTGGATGGGTGCTGCGGCTGCTGCTGCTGCTGGTGGAGGTAGGTGGGAGTTGTTTCTTCCTAAGGAGGAAAGACAAGTTCCCCTCCCCCGTGGGGCCCCCTCGGCTCCCTTTCTCTTTCTTGTTTCCGCATAATGACGCTGATTGCTCCACATCTGTCATAATTACTCTTTGTTTGAAAATTCAGAACAAATCACAGGAGAGGAACTGGTGTGGCTAGAGAAGGATCCTTCTCCCCAGGGGTCCTGTGGGTGGGGGGAGGAGGAGGAGGAGAAGAGAAGAGGCATAATCAGCCTACAGGAGCCAGGCTGCTGATTGTCCTTGTGCTGTCCCCTTGCCTGGGCAAGGTGGCCTAAGGCCTCATGGGGTTGCGTGCCTCTCCCCGTGCAACCCAAGGCTGCAGTCCCTGCCTGCTGTGGTGGCTAGAAGAATCTGCTCCCACCCCAACCTGGAGGAGGGGTCTACGTTTGGGCCTCTGTCCTCCTGGCCCCACTGAACAATGAGTTGGATGGCAGGCTTCATGAGGCAGGCTTCTTGGTAACCAGAGCAGCACAGCAGGGAGGGGCATGCTGTGTGTGCTAGAAGGGTGCAGGGGGCCTTACTGGCAAGGGGAGTGGATCCAGTGCCTTGGATCAGGGCGGGCATTGGGTCTGGGGTGACAGCCAGAAACAGGGACTAATATTTCTGGGAAGCACAGAACAGATCCTCTTGGGATCCAGCAGCAGCCCTGGGTGCTCAGTGCTTCCTATTAGTCAGTCCCCAGCAACCTGACTTCTGCTGAAAGTCATGCTCCTGCCCCCATGCCCAGCCTGAAGGCTCTTGGTTTAAGGAAGCTCATAACTCCTGGGGCATGTGCTCTTGCCCTGGTCATCCTCACCTGCCTGCCATGGCCATGTTTCCATGTCCCCCCTCCCAACCTAGCCCCTTCTCACCTGGGATTGTGTCTGCAAAGCCTCTGCACAATTTTGTGGGCAGAAATCAAGGACAAGCTGGAATTTATCCCCCCTCTACTTGCTCTTGCCATGGGGTGGTGGTGGGACTACAGACACCCTCAAGGAGCAAGAGCGAGTGAGCAATGAAGGTAGACTTACACTGAGGATTGGCTCTGGGTTCAACCTTGCTTTCTCCCTTAAAGCTGCTGGGCCTCAGTTTGTCTTTGTGGGAAATGTGAGGGAGCACTGACTGCCCTGGCTGGTCTTTGGAGGAGAGAGAATGAGTAGGACCCAGACATTTGTAGGGTTTAAGGTCCTAGCCACCCCCCAACCCCTAGCCACCAATGGAGGCCCCCTTTACTGGGGCTTTAGTGTCAGCAGGGCAGGAAGCTGGAGGGAGGGGGAGACCTGAAGACAGGGCCCCACACGAGGTGCCTGGTTTGGACTGCCTTGGAGTAGACACCTGCAGCCCCACCACTACTAGATGAGGGCCATGAAAGGTGCGTGGATTGACACAGATGCCATCATGCTTACTTCTGTGCCTTCCCCGGATCCCACCTCTAGCTTTTACAATGTAAAAGCTCAACTCACTCTTGTGTGACTTTGGATTCAGCAGTTCGCCTTGGCCTCAGTTTCCTCATAGGTGGAAGGTAGTGTGAAAAGCACCAGATTTTTAACAAAGATTTTGTTTATTCATGAGAGACACACACAGAGAGGCAGAGAGACACAGGAAGAGGGAGAAGCAGGCTCCCTGTGGGGAGCTCAACGGGGAGCTTGATCCCAGGACCCCGGGATCACAACCTGAGCCCCCCGGGCAACGAAAAGCACCAGATTTAAAAATTCCTCAAGTCCATGTCACTTCTAAGGTTCAAGACATTGACTGGATTTTGTCTTGCACAGCGTCCCTCCTCCCAACCCTTCCCCTCCGAGCCTCTCTCCAGGCCCTCTCCAGCTCTCCAGCATCTCTCTTTTCTCTTCTTTCTCTCTCTGGCTCTCCTGGCGCGCTGGGCTTGGCCTCCTCCTTTTTTTTAAATGTCAGGATCAAAGTTTGGCTAGAAAAGCTGGTCGTGGTCATCCTCACCGTTTTTTGCACCCCACCCCCCAGGCCCCAAGTCCCGGGCCTGTGTGGGGGGGGGTCCCGTGGCATTCCCAAGAACCCCCGCCACCAGCTCCCCCAGAAACCCGGCTCCCGAGCGCGGTGTCAGGAGGGACGAGCCCCCCCCTCCCCCAGGCCCCGAGCGAGGCGCTGGCGGGCTGCAGAATCAATGTGCATTCAATTAACCCCGCGCCGCGCAGTCGCTGGCTGCCGAGGCCGGTGCTGGATGCTTGGTGCCCGGTGCTGCTGTGGGACTGAGCGAGGACCCGTGTGCAAGTGTGTGAGTGTACGTAGTCTGTGAGTGCGCGGGGGTTCCTGGACTCCGACCAGCCTCGGCGGCACTACCCGCCCCGGGTTGCGCTGGCCAGGGTGGGAAGGGACCAACCCTGAGCCTGAAGCTGCTCTGGGGAACTAAGATGGAGCAGGAGAGCAGAGGGCTGGAGGTCCCCTCTCCTCCTCCTCCGCATTAGTTTGGGGTGCAGGCCAGGGATTTCTGATGCAGGGCTTAGAGCTAGGCCATAGTCTGTGGGCAAATCTTTAAACAGGCTAGCTCTAGGAGGAAAGGAAGCAGAGAGGGTCCCAGAGAGGGTGCCTTAAGGGGAGGGCAGACTTGAACACCACCGGGATGAGTGCTTGGCACCCTGACTGTGTTGGGGGTGTTCTCACCCCAGGGCAGACAGGAATGGAGAGTGGGGGAGCGATCAAGGTGTTGCTCATTCACCCTGACCCCACTTTCCCCTGTTCCTCAGCTTCCTACCCATGTTTCTCATATCACTGATGCTGAAACAGCCCCAGAGGAGAGGGCCTTGCCCGCCCCCCCCCCTCCCCCGCCACCCAGTCCTGGGTGTCCAGAGCTGGGACAGAAGGGGTCTGATGTTCTTTCCAACATGCTGATTGGCAATATGGGATTCGGGCTCTAACTCAGAGCCACGATCTTAGGGAATTGAAATCCAGTCTTTGGCTGGTGACAAACAATTCTTGGACCTTTTTCTGCCATCTTCATATCCGGTATGTTGTTTCCTCACCGCCCTTTTGGTTATTGTTTTGTCCCTCACATCCTGGCTTATCTGGAACGTCCCCCTCTTTCTGCAATAATTCCTTTCAGCCTAATTTTTGAGGTCTCTTAAAATGGTATTTCAAACCTCAAGCCCCTTAGAGAAGCCCTAATTTAGTCTCCCTGGCAGATTGGATTAGAATATTCTTGATTCCATTATGTCAGATCACCAGTAATATCAGAGAATGAGCCTCACGATTGAGCCTATTTGGTATTCCTGCCCTCTTGTGTTTCTGGTTTTGCTTCTCAAATCAGTCATTTTCCCATCAAACTGTGACAAAAATCAAGATCATTGCAGGCAAGCTGGTAAGTGTAACGTTGATGGGATCAAGGCTTTCCTGAAATGAAACGATGTAGTTTTTATTACGTCAATTAAAGAAGCATTCATGGGGCTGTATGCCCAGCTTTGTTTTGGGGGCGAATTCAGAGGCAAGACCCTTTCTGGGACAATGAGTATATAGCTTGTCCCTCCCACTGGTCTGCAAACTCTTTGAGGGGAGGGACCAGCTCCTCTGTACATCCTCAGTGCTGGGCACAGTGCTTGGCCTGGAGTTGGTGCCCGATGAGGATGAAAGAATGGGGAGCCGATCCTGCCTGCTGGGGGTCACTTTCCCTCTGGGGCTCAACAGCCTGGATTGGAGAAAGGCAGATATATTTATGTCGGAGATTCATCCTCAAGGGCCTACAGGTGTGGTTTTATCTATGCCATCCTCAGATAGCTTCCAGTTCCTACTGTCAGGAGCAGACAGTGGGCATTTCTGCATCTAACTGTATCCTGTGTCTCCCATCCCAGCCTCTTCTGGTCTTAAAAAGCACCCCTCTCTCCCTATTGTGTTCCTTTCCTTGAAAGATCCTGTTTCCAAGGTCCCACCACTAGCCACCTCAGGGAAGGGAGGGATTTGGCTGAGCCACCAGTGATACTCCTTAGTATTGGAAGGGGCTTGGCCTGGCAAATTCAGACCCTGGTCTTGCCATCACAGGAGAGGTGGCTACCAGTACTATCATCGCAGGGTGGGACACCCTCCCAGGCAAGCTGGAGAAAGTCCCAGAATGCCACACCAGTGGCCTTACCTCCAAAAGAGCTAACAGGCTAGGCCAGTTTCCATGCATCCCTTTGCCTTCCAGGTTCCTGTGATCCCCTTTGGAAGAACATTCCCTGCACGTACATGCCAACATTCCTGTTATCTAAAAAATCATAACCATGATAACAAAGCCTCCCGTGAATATTCACATGTTGCTGTGGGAATGGATAAGGAGGAAAAAAGCACACTATCATTATTATACTCATTATCTTTCTATCAGAATTCTCACCCATGGAGCACTTTTTAAATTTGCTTATGGTGTTCAGTTTGGGGAAAGGAGAGAGATGAAGAGAAATAGGCTTCTTTTAAAAGCACTTTTTTAGTTAAAAGTATGAAGTCTCTAGTTTGGGCCTGGAGGATCCTCTTGGTTTTTGAATAGTGGTGGATCATTTTCCAAAGTATAATTTATCTGGGGATTAGACATTCAGGTACTCAGACTGAAATCCGGGCAAATGATAAAGGCACACATATAGTAATAATTATATTTGTAGTTTCTGTTTGGTCATTTTAGTCTTTTAAAATGAAGCTAGTGGCCTACATAGCATTAGAATGATCTTTGATGTGCTACTACCTACTTTTTTTTCTTTCTTTCAAGTTTTTAATTCCACTTAATTAACTGCTACTATCTTTTGTTCCTTGGATAAATCCTTTTTTTCTCTAGATCAGGGGACTTTAAGCATCACTTTTTTTTTTTTTTTTTTTTTAAGATTTTAGTTATTTATTCATGAGAGAGAGAGAGGAGCAGGCTCCATGCAGGGAGCCTGATATGGGACTTGATCCCGGGACTCCAGGATCACGCCACTCCCTAGGCGGAAGGCAGGTGCTAAACCGGTGAGCCACCCAGGGATCCCCTTAAGCATCATTCTTGAGAGTCCCTGGGTCCTTAGAGTCCCTTTCAAGTAGAGGGGGCACAGGGGCTGGAGATGGGGAAAGAGGGAAGCCAAATTTGTGGGGCTTCAGGTCTCCCACATTTACCCCATCCACAGCAGCTCTGCTTTATCTTTGTGTTTTGTTGTTCTCTAAACCAATTAACTAGGCAGATTGGCCTAAGCAGGGAGTAGTTCAACAGCAGCAGGTGCTTTGATGCGCCTAGCAAGCTTGAGGTTCTAGAGCCTTGGGGTGTGTGTGTGTGTGTGTGTGTGTGTGTGTGTATAACCCTAAGATAAAGATTTAGGAGAATTATAAAGAAAAACATTATGACCACATCTGAAGGTAAGACCAGGGTTTAGATTAAAGCTTGTTTCAGGATTGAGTCAGAAAAACAATGAGTTATACCTAGAATTTCCTCTCAGAAAAAGCATGCTTTTTCTGTATCACTGTTAATAGCTACTGCTGGTTACCCTTAAATATGGTTGGTTCGTCAGACAAGGCACAATTGTGGCTCAACAAGTGTTTTCCATTTTTTAATTTTATTCTCAAATAAGTAGATGAATGGGTAGGTAGATGGCTGGTCCTGTTTAAGAGTCTGGCTATGGGCTGCCTATAATGGGTTTATAATCTAGTTGTGGTCACTCAGACATTAGAAAAGACTGTAGCCTTGGGGCACTGGAATGGCTCAGTTGGTTAAGCATCTGCTTTGGGCTCAGGTCTTGATCCTAGGACGCTGGGTCCTGGGTCCTCTCCCTCTGCCTGATGCTCCTCCTGTTTGTGCACACATGCTCTCTCTCCCAGGGAGGGAGGGAGGGAGGGAGGGAGGAAGGAAGGAAGGAAGGAAGGAAGGAAGCAAGCCTCAGAAAGAGCTCTACAATAGGCAGTCAGTGATGCTAAGTAAGGGCTACTGATTCAGCCCAACAGCCTACTGTTGATCAGAGCAACAGACCAGACCCTTTTATCATTTGATCAGCCTGATAGGGCATTGGAACATACGTATAACATTCTTCCTTTAGGCAGAAAGGGTCAATCGGAAGGGATTAGGAAGTGTGTGCTTCCAGGGAAAGGATATGTAGAATGGAGGGATATTAAAGCAGCTCAATTCTCAAATCAACAAATCTCAAAGAGCATCTGTCCTGTACCTACCTGCCTCTGAGCTAAGGGCTCAGGGATAGAAAGGTAAGACACGCTTCCTGATATTGAAGGATGTACTCTCCTGCTCCCTCCCCTCTAAAAAGCAAACAAACCAAAAACCCCAACAAAACAACAACAAAAACACCCCACCTTATTTGGTGGTGATAGCAAAGAGCAGGCAGCCTGATAGAGCCCACAGACTGTTGAATGCATAAATAGCGTGCTCATCAGCTTGTCCATCTGCACAGTGATTTCCTTTAGTTGTGCTTCCTTAGCTGAGCGCTCCTGCATCCTTCTGCGTAAAAGGTGGGGGGAGACCGCCTGGGGCAAGTCGGATTTCTGCTGCGGAGCAGGTTCCCCGCTCGGCCCGGCGCTCTCCTCGGATGGGGACGGTGGCCTCGCTGCTCGGGGCGCCCCTCTGACAGCCGCAGCCCCGGCCCCGCATCTCCCTCTGCGTCCCCGAGGAGGAGCCGCGCAGCTCGCCCGCCTTCCCCTTCTTCCCGGAGTCCTGCCTCGGGCCTGCCGTCCCCGCGGCCCCCCAACTTCCCGGGCCCGGGGTGCTGGCACGCGGCTGGGCGCCCGGGGCCCAAGCTGCGGCTCCCCGCCAGGGGTCTCACGTGTCCCTCTCGGCGTCTAACGGGGGGGAGCCCCGTGCGCGCCCCGAAGACCCCGCGGGGGGAGAAGGCAGGCGGGGAGGGGCGCGGGGAGGGCGCGCGCGGCTTCCTCAGTTTCCCCGGGCCGCGGCGGCCGGGCCCCGCGGGGCTGGGGGCGGGGCGGGGCGGGGGAGCGGCGGGAAATGGTGCCTCGCTCGCCCCAGCGACATCAAACCCTCGTTTGGCGTGTGAGGACAATGGCTGTCTTATTTTCTCCATTCGCCGCGCACAATGCCGGATTCTCTCATTCACCCGCGGCGGTGCGAGCGAGGTAATTAGCCCGCGCCATTCAGCGCGGACACTGGCGCTATGCGGGGGGGCCGGGGCGCCCGCCCCGCGGGGATTAGCGGCGGCCCGGGGTGTGCAGCTGCGGCCACTTCAAAGGGGCCCGGCCGCCCGGCCGGCGGTGGGAACCGGCGCGGCCTCCCTCGGAGCCGCCCGGCCCGGACCCCGCGCCCCGGACCCCGCGCCCCGCGGCCGCCGTCGCTCCCCGTCACGCCGCCGCTTTCCTCACGGCCTCGAGGGCTTCTTTCTTTCTAGTCCCGGGAGTCAGAGGGCGGGGGGGGGGGGGGGCGAGGGGGATGGGAGCTTGACACCAAGCGCTGACCTCCGCGGAGGGAGCAGATGGTCCCACTTACCCGCCGCCGCGAGAGCGCCTCTCGGGGCCCCAGGCTCGCGGCGCTGACCCCGGCCCCGGCCCCGAGGACCGAGCCTCGAGGCTGCGCGGTGCCGCCGCCCGGACCGGCGGGGCGGGGGGCGGGGGGGTGCGGGCGGGGCTGAGACTCTGCCCCCGTGGGACGCCGCAGCCTTACGCGGATCACATTCTCGAGAACCTGCCAGACCAAGGGTTCCCGATCCTGGCTGTGCATTTGAGACGCCCTGCTGAGCTTTAATGGAGATCCAGATTCCTGAGCACGCCGCCGGGACCGAGGGCTGTGAATCTCTGCCAGGGGAGTCCAGAGATCTGCGTTGTTGCCCAGCATCCTAAATTATTCTGCTCCGCAGCCAAGTGTGAGAACGGTGACCCAGTCTAACTGCTTCATTTTCATCGCACAAGTTAGGTAGAAGAGTAACTTGCCCAAGAACAGACACTGAATTACGGTGGGGTAGGGGCTTGCGTGGAAGATGGAAGAAAGGATGACGGGCAAGGATTTCCCCCCACCCCAACCCATTTGATCCTTAAAGTCAGCATTCAGGCAACAGTGCCTGAGGAATTCTTATTTACCTAGTATTTGTTCCAGGTGCTCCAGGTAGAAAGGCAAAGTAGGCTGTTCCCTGCCAGTAAGGGACTCCTAGGCTACTAGGTAGATTGACGTGTGAACAATAGACTGTAATACAGATAAGGATAAGGAGAGAGGCACAATTCATCCTGCCTCCTTTGGGAGACGGGGAGGATGGATGTGCAACTAGAGAAAGGAGCAGAATGTTCCAGGAAAGGCAAACTTGTCTCACATGGTCAGAGTGCAAACCACATGAAAGCAGAATTAGCTGGGTTTTGAGGCTAGAAAGATAGAACAGGATTTGATAATGAAGACCTCAAATGGCATCCCAAGGCATTTGTGCCTTGATTCAAGGCAATGGAGAACCACCAAAGGTGTTTAATGATCATATTGGGTGGTTGGGAAGATAATTATGGCTCTGGGATGGGGGAAGAAAAGGGAGGGAGGACTGCAGGTGCGAAGGCTGGAGAGGGGAGGCTCTTACAGGAACAGCTGAAAGTGCTAAGAGCCTAAGCAAAGGCAGTGGAATGCAAAAGAGACAATACACCAGGATTTAGTGACCAGTTAGTTGTGGGAGATAGGGAGAAGGATGGGGCAGTGAGCCCTTGGTTTGTTTATAGCTTGGGCAGCTGGTGCATGATGCACCCTATTAATAAGAGAGGGAAAAGTTAGGAGTGGGTGTGGTGACTCCTTTGAATTTATGGGAAAGCTTTTCAAACCCCTAAGAAAGATGATTCCTAGGGCTTTGGGAGACCTCTGACAACTAGAGGGCAGTAGTGGGGTTCCACAAAGAAGTATATTTCCAAGAATCGGCCCCATAGCAACCAAGAAACTCTGTGATCCTCCTATGGAATGTACTCCACAACTCTTCCCAGACAGTTAAGGCTTCTTCAGGAATATTGTTGGGGTGGGGGGTCTACAGGCCTTAATCTGTTGTGGTTTGGTGTTGAGCCATCAGAGATTCTGTAGAGCCATGAAACATAAAAAAAAAAAAAGCAGCAGATCAAGGTTTGAGAATAGGAGAGGGTCCTTTCATGGATGCAGAGGAGACCACTTTACCCAGTTATCCTAGAATCTTAATGTTGATAAGGGCCTTAGGGATTATTTTGTCTATCCTGCCCCACTCCCACTTTACAAATGTGAAGAACTAAGATCGCAATTGAAAGGCCACATAGAGGCCTGACAGAGGCAGGCATGAGCCCAGGTCACCTGTCCCATTACCTGACCCCTGCCATATGAGTCTCCACAAATCCTAATATGTGACTCTGGAAATTAGGGAGAAGTATCTGTTTTTGTTGAGTTGTCCTCATGGTCATGTGAAAGCAATTTACTTAATAGCTCCAGCCTGGGCCACCTAACCAGACGCCCTTCCGGGAGGTGAGAGAGATCCGGTGTCTTGACCAGAACGACGGGAAGTTAAGGATGTTGTGGGCCTGGGCAGGTTTACACAAGGAAGATTGGTGACCCTGACATGGGCAGAGACGTGCAGTCTGTGGCGAGGGGCTCTGCTGGGCCTGGACATTCTCAAGTCTAAGAGAGGGATTCCCCAGTCAGCCCCCAGCCCCTGACCCCGTGCCCCTGGCTGACGCACTTAGAAGCAAATGGCCTCAAAGGCTGAAGCTGGGTGAGCCTTTACAACCTGTCCAGCTCAACTCCCTCATTTTACGGAGGAGGAAGCAGAGTCCCAGAGAGGGGCTCTGGTTTTATCAAGATCATCCATCCAGTTATGAAAAGGACTGAGTCCAGCTCACAACTCTTCCTCCCTTTTACATTTCCTCCTCCCTGCCATCCACCCCACAGAAGCCACTGATATTTCACGGTGCTTTGCCCTCCTGCCCCAAGCCGGGAAAATAAGTTCCTTCTCTATTGTATAAGGCGCAATGGACAATGCAGGCCCCACCCTCTCCGGGCCCTGCAGGTCGGGGTCCTGGATTGCTGATTTGGAAATGCTGCGAGGAAGAGCTCTCCTGGGACGAGCATCTGGGTTGTTGATATACCCGTGTTCATAGAACTTAGGAAATATGTGGGCTCAGGGATCATTAGTGAGTGGATAACATCACCTTATCATGGTGCTTACCTGCATGAGTTATACTTGGTTAAACCTGCCCCCAAGCCCTTGGAGGAGTTCCCTCCAGAGATACCTGCCCTGCTCTGCCATGGGTGTCTCGGAACTTGAGTAGGCATGATGCTCATCAGAGTCTAGGATGTTGCATTTTTCTGTGTCTGCAGGAACCCCTGTCCTGTCTGAGAAGCATTTGAAGAGGTGTGCCCACACCCCATCCCAGCCTAGTCGTGATGCAGGGAGAGAGCGCCTGGTGTGGGGTTAGACCACTCGAAGTTCAAATGCCTGCTGTAACATCAGTAACTGGCTATGTCACATAACCTCCCTGAGCCCAGAAGGGTAGCAGTCCCCACTTCTCAGGCTTATGTGATGTCACATGTAGCCTTTGACCATCAGTGGCTTCTGCAGGGCTGTTTTTCAGGGCCATGTTATTGTGATAGTATCTGGGATCCTGGCCCTGTACTCTCACCCTTCTAATACTTAGGAACTGGGATAGGGACAGCTAAGGACAGGCTCTGTGGGATGGAAGGCGTTTGCTCCTGGGGTCCCAGAATGTCTTCTCTAACATGTTAGCAGTCAGTAAGTATCTGTCAAACGAATACTTAGAGTTGATTCAGTGGGTCTGCTGTGTACACACGACAGATGACTGTATTTCCCAAACCCCAAACCAGGACACATCCTCTGACTCGTTGCCTGACCTATGAGATGAAAACTGGGCAAAATATTTGAAATGGGGACTGCTTTTGAAAACCTAGCAGTGGGGCAGGTAGGGTGGTCACAGGAGGTAGGTGACACGTCTCACCCTTTCCCCGTCCCTGAATGTGCCACCAGTGTGAGCAGTAGGCAGCCCCACCCAGAGGTCCATCCACCAGGTTGTATAAAGCAGGTGTGTGCCTGTCCCTCCGCATACTCTCCGCCAGCGAAGGCTGGAGGGTGCAGAGAGGAGGAGCTCACGGCTGGAGCTGGAGGAAGAACCGGATCCCTGCATTATGGGCAGAGTCATAAAAGTAGGGCTTTGAGAGGTTTTATTCTTCTTGGGTTGTAAAAGCTCGGCCCAGAGGTGCAGAGAAGCTCCAGATTGCCTCCCCTGCAGCTGTGCCTTACAGTCCATTGGACTCAAAGATCAGGCCATAAAGGGTCGATGCTCCCCAGTCCTACAGAGGCCAACAGCTGGATGCAGGGGCTTTCCCAAGCTGAGGCTGGCCTCCCACTGCTCCCCAGCGCTCCCCATCCAGGCCCCCATTTGTCAGAGGTGGCTGCCAGGAAGGAGGGGAGAGATGTGGATTTATGGCTGCTGACTTGAAAGACAAAGTTCCCTTTTGTGTTAGAATTGGGGCTGGGGCGGGGGGTGGTGAGCTGGTGTTGGAGTTGCACAGGCTGGGGTTCGGGGCTGAGGCAGGGGGTAAGGGGCTTGAGGAGGCAAGGAGGCAGACAAAGGGATCCAGAGGCTTCTTGGAGCAGGGTCACCAACCAAAGGCCTAGAGGAATCAATCACCACTGGCGAAGCTGAGCACGCCCTCTGAGATGCTGCAGTCCTCTGGGGCTGTTTGTAAGCAGACAATGTGCACCCATACCATCCAACACGAAGCGCCCTCAGTTCCAAAAACATACTCTTTGGATTCAGAACCTTAATTGGACTCTCAGATTTCCCTTTGGAGGCTCAGAGAAGTAAATGCAGGTCTTCTAAGCTTATACTTTCCCCCACCCCAAATGGCAAGGGCTAATCAATGTGGGGACTGAGACAGTAGGACAACAGGGATAGATTTCTGGGGAAGGTAAGCCTGGGCCAGATAACCCCGAGGACAACACCAACATCCCGCTGGGGATTGTGGCCAATCCTAAGGACTCAAGGTCCTCTGCTACCACCTCCCTCCTTCCCATGGAAGGTTAGAGATAGGACATTCATAAGTGCTTTGAGGAGTTTGAAGAGCGTTTGAGGTGGGACTTGGCTGGCCTCCTTGCCCTCCAAGGGTCACTCTGCCTGCTGGGTCTGGGTGGAGACCAGAGTAGCCCTCGGGTGCCTGAGTTCAGCAGGTGCTTTAACTACACCTCAGAGAGCCACATCCATCCCCCGGAATGAGCCTGGCCAATAAAGGCATGAGTTTATGGGCTTCATAAACATTTTACTAGAAAAATCAAGGCCTCAATTACCCAATGGCCTCTTCCAGCTGACAGCTTGCCTACTGGGGCCTCTGTGAAGCCCCAGGCAAGAGTGAGCTAGAATGAAGGTAAGCTTGGTTTACACCTGGCTGCCCCGTCCCCTGGCACTGATGCCCCCTCACCATTCAGGCCTTACAAATTCTGTCTTTATTCATTTCTCCAGAGGACTTGAGGTCCTACCACTGGCTGTCTGAGCCCTAGCCTCTCCGAGGGAAGATGGCTTCCCCCTTGGAGAAGATAGCTGCTTCTCCCTCTCTCCACAAGCCCACTGTGCTCTTCCGTAACTTCACAGTTCCCTTTAACTCCAAATTCTACTAGTTTCCCTCAGCAGTTGCTAGCAAGGATTTATTACGTGCTAAGCACTTTACGAGTATATCTCATTGGATCCCCTGGTACAGCAGCATAGCAACGTGGGCTATTATCCTCCCTGGTTTATAAGTGAGAAAGTAGAGGTTCCGAGAGATTAAGTAACTTGCCCAAGATCACACAGCTTAGAGCAGTGAGAGAGTTTTGAACATTTAGTTCTATATGACTCCAGAATCCATGCCATTTACTGTCCCACTACGTCAAAAAGCTCTTAGCAACTATCTCCCCATTAAGAGCTAAAATCTTGCTGTGTGAGGCCTTCTGTGTCACGCAGTGTGCTAGCCCTAGGGTATGATCAAATAAGGGCCCTGTCATTGGTCTGAGTCTGCATGGCCAAGAGGGGAGGGAGCCAGCAGGAGCACTGTGAGGCTGGTGCTGAAGGTGGTGAGGAAGGGAGGCTCTCAGCTGGGGGTCTGAGGCCTTCTAGTGGATTTAGACCAGCACTGTCCCATAGAATTTTCTATGATGCAAATATTCTATTGGTTCTGTCCCATAACGTAGCCAGTAGTCACTTGTGGCTGTTGAGCACTTGGAAGGTGGCTAGTAAGTCATAGGAACTGAATTTTTCAATTTGATATAATTTTATTTATTTATTCATGAGAGACACACAGAGGCAGAGACGCAGGCAGAGGGAGAAGCAGGCTCCCCATAGGGATGCAGGACTCGATCCCAGGACCCCAGGATCATGACCTGAGCTGAAGGCAGATGCTCAACCACTGAGCCACCCACGTGCCCATCAACTTGATATAATTTTAACTTAAATGGCCATATGGGGCTAGTGGCTACCAAACTGGGACAGCACAGGGATATTCACTACAGTGACGGCTGAAATCTGCTCAAGATCCCCTGGTGATAAAAGGACCAGACCATCCCCAAGGGGCTCTGGCCATTTCTAGATGCCACACTTTAAGGGGGCCTTGCCCACCTAGAACTTGGCTAGATGAGAGTTTCCCGGCTCAAGGCATCTGAACATCCTTTCACATCACAAATGGCTGAAGGAGTGAAGAGTGTTTCACCTCAGAAGATGTTTCTCAGGGAACAACCCAGACCTCAAGTATTTGAAGGGTTGCCTGTGAAGAACAAAACTGTCTTCTAGAGCAACACTATCCATGGAAATATAATGTGAGCCACATAGGTAATTTTAAATTTTCTAGGGGTCGGTCACATTTATTAGAAAAAAAAAAAAAAAGGAAAGAAACAGGCAAAGTTAATTTTAATAATTTTGTTTTACTTAACATATCTAAACTACTATTCCAACATATAATCATTATTTTTATTTTTTAATTTTTTATCATTTATTTATTTGTATTTTTTTAAGTAATCTCTACACCCAAGAGACTGGTGGGGCTTGAACTCACCACCTCAAGATCAAGAGTCACGTGCTCTATGGAGTGAACTGGCCAGGTTCTCCAATATAATCATTATTTTAAAATTATTAATAAGGATTTTGGATTTTTGTGAACCAAGTCTTTAAAATATTATTTGAACTTGTAATCAGTATTTGAAATTATTAATTACTACTATCAATTACAATTTTTCCAATTTTTTAATTGTGGCAAAATACACATAAAATTTACTGGGTTTTGTTTTTCTATTTTAATTTTAATTATTTTTTTAAAGATTTTATTTATTTTTTCATGAGAGACACAGAGAGAGAGGCAGAGACACAGGCAGAGGGAGAAGGAGGCTCCATGCAGGGAGCCCAATGCAGGACTTGATCCCAGGTCTCCAGGATCCAGCCCTGGACTGAAGGCAGCGCTAAACCGCTGAGCCACCAGGGCTGCCCTTAATTTTTATTTTAGAGAGAGAGCACACTTGTGGGGAGGGAGGGGCGGAGGCAAGAAGGGGCAAAGGGAGTAGAAGAATATCAAGCACACTCCTCTCTGGGCTCAGTTTCATGACTCTGAGATCACGACCTGAGCCAAAATCAAGAATCAGATGTCTAAGTAACTGAGCCACCCAAGCATCCCTAAAATTTAATATCTTAACCATTTTTTTAAAGATTTTATTTATTCATGAGAGACACAGAAACAGAGACATAGGCAGAGAGAGAAGCAAGCTCCCTGCGGGGAGCCCAATGAGGGACTTGATCTCAGGACCCCGGGATCATGACCTGAGCCAAAGGCAGATGTTCAACCACTGAGCCACCCAGGCACCCCTTTACCACTTTTTAAAGTATACAGTTCAGTGGTGTATTGATATTATTGTGTGAACCATCACTACCATCCATCTTCCAAAAGTGAAACAACTCCCATTTCCCTGTTCCCCAGCCCTTGGCAACAACCACTTCATTTTCTGTCTCTATGAGTGTGGCCACTCTAAGTACCTCATCCACATGGAACCATCCAGTGCTTGTCTTTTTGTGTCTGTCTGGCTTATTTCACTTGGCATAATGTCCTCAAAGTTTATCCATGTGGTAGCACATGTCAGAAAAGCCTTCCTTTTCAAGGCAGAATAATATTCCATTTTATGTATGTACCACATTGTGTTTATCCACTGATGGACACTCCAGCTGCTTCCACCTTTTAGCTATTAGGAATAATGCTGCCATGCACACAGGGATACAAATATCTCTTCAAGATCCTGCTTTTAATTCTCAGGTCTGTACCCAGAAGTGAAATTGCTGGATCATATGCTAATTCTATTATTTATTTTTTGAAGAACTGCCATACTGTACATACTACACCGTTTTACTTTCCCACCAACAGTACACAAGGGTTCCAACTTCTTCATATGCTTGCCGACACTTGTTATCTTGTTATTTTTTTGTTTTCTATTTTTGCTTTGACAGTAGCTATGCTAATGGGTGTGAGGTAGTATCTCACTTTGGTTTTGATTTGCTTTTCCCTAATGCAAGTGCCTTTTTAGTTTACACTCAATCTTTGAACTCCAGGGTGTATTTTACACTCACACCCCATCTCCGTTTGGACTCGCCACAGTTCAAGTGCTTAATAGCTGGCTACTATATTGGAGTCTGTGATTCTAGAGGAGATGGGGCATTGGGTAGAAGCAGTGGGGCTTCAGGCATGTCTGTAGTGTAAGGAAAAACATTACAGTCACCTGAGCTAGGCATCCAGGGTGATCTGGATCCTTGGCGGGAATGGATACAAGGAGGGGATTGCCTTGGTGGCCTTCAGAAGCGGCTGTTGTTTGTGGTTGTTCCTTTTGAATGGCTGGGGCAGGGGAGGGGAGGAGGTGGTGTCTCACACCCCTAGTGCCACCCGCTCTGTAAAGGCTGTGTTTTGAATTCTCCATCCCAACATGCCCGCTGATCTTTTTGTCATCATATATATCGGATAGGAATGTGGCCATAGTCAAAGAGTGGGAGGCTGGGCTTGGGGGTTGCTGCCTCGACCCTTCCCTGCCCCCCAGCGTCCCCCTGGAGCCTGTCTAATCAGATCCAGGCCTGACCCCGCCAGAGGTCCTGGACCAGGAGGAAAGTCCTCCCTCCCCTCCCCAAGCTGGTCTAGATCTGGCTCTCAGGAGACCCCCTCCCCTTGGGTGATTTATAGGGGGTGTCCAGGAGCTGTTTCCTGCCTCTTCCCGCTCCCTTCCACCCCCGAGGATTGTTGGGCTCGCTCTGCTCATCTTGCCTCACCCCCAGCTGTACCCGCAGTGGGGGCAGAGAGGGACTGGGAGAAGACAAAGGTGCTTTCTCCACAATGGGCTCCAAGCAGGCCTTTGTCCGCCTGTCGCTCTGTCTGGCCCTCACACTGGAAGGGCCTCCAAGCCACTGCCCATTACCCAGCCTGAAGTGAGGGACCCGAAGCAGTCCCTGCCTAAGGTACAAGTTACAGGACCCCCTTCATGGGTGGTGGGTCCCGCCATGGACACGATACTACCAACACTGGCCACAAACTGTCTCCAGCTGCACCAGTAACCTGTACACGCCATTACCCATCACACCGTGGCCTCCAGGATGACTTGTTCAGGGCTCAGCATGCCTCCAAGCTGCCATCCTCAGGCATGTGTGCCCATGGTTGCCCAGAAATCCTGTCCCCAGAGAGACATGATGAAGGACGTCTTCCCTCCGACTCTGTGGCCTGCTAGCACAAGCCAGGGCAAAAACCAACTTGTGAACCAAATCTGCGCCACCTCAAGAGGTGGGAGGAAGCGTAAGTGGCCCCTAGAAACTTTCTCCCACTCCCTAAAGAAAAAAAAAATGTTGCCTGTGAATGAGGAGTGGCTGCAAGATTGTGGATGCAGACAAGGGCCTGTTCATGGAAGCAGTGGGAGTCCTGGCTGGAAGGGCCCTGAGGAGCACCAGTTCCCCTTTCTTTATAGACGAGTAGACTGGTGTCTGACACTGTGTACCCAGGGTCTCATGGCAACCCCCTTGGACATCTCAGGAAGATATAGGGCTGACCAAAGGGCTGGGTAGGGGTGTGAGGAAGGTGATGCAAGAAGGAGCCTCAGGTAGAGAGGACCACCCCTCCTACTGCACCTACCTCCCCCAGAGTACACCTGTGCACCCAGCTGGATTCCAAGGGGTGGGAGCCCCTCCAAGGCTTCTTATCTTCCCTCAACCTGTAACATGGTGCCAACTCCCAACCAGTGAGAAGAGATTGGTCTGACCTGCAGTCCACTCTGGGGTTACCTGCCCTTGGAGAGTGACAAAGTGACAAAGTTGCCAGAGAGCTAAGGGACCCCTACAGAGGGCCTGGGCCTCAGTGGCCCCTTCATAAGATGAAGGGGTTGGCTTTCAGATGAGTGGTTTTCAAGTTCTTTTTAATTATTTATTTATTTTTTAAAGGTTTTAAATTTGGGGCAGCCCAGGTGGCTCAGCGGTTTAGCACCACCTTCAGCCCAGGGCGTGATCCTGGAGTCCCGGGATCGAGCCCCACGTCGGGCTCCCTGCATGGAGCCTGCTTCTCCCTCTGCCTGTGTCTCTGCCTCTCTCTGTCTCTGTGTGTCTGTCATGGATAAATAAATTTTAAAAAGATAGATTTTTTAAAAAAGATAGACACAAAGAGAGAGAGAGGCAGAGACACAGGCAGAGGGAGAAGCAGGCTCCATGCAGGGAGCCCGACGTGGGGCTCGATCCCGGGACTCCAGGATCACGCCCTGGGCTGAAGGTGGTGCTAAACCGCTGAGCCACCTGGGCTACCCTCAAGTACTTTTTCAAAGGCAAAGCTGCCCTTCAAATGAAATGTTTGGCAGTTAAGTAAAGCTGATAGACGGTCTGGTGGGGGGCTGCTCTGGTGGAAGGGAAATGTAGAGCCCTGGGCAGAGGGGGCTCAGCAGCATCCAAGGGCCTCCCATGGGACCCTTAGGAGTCCTGTTGTCCACTGTATGAATGTGGGCTGGCTTCTTACCTGTGCCCACGTCCTGCTTGAGCCTTTCCCTCCCGGCACACCTTCAACCCCTGCTGTTGTCCCTGTTTAGTTTTAGGGGGAGGTGGTGGGGGTGAGGCGGAGGAGCCCAGACTTTCTCCATCCCCAGCACCCTGCTAAGAAGCAGCTCTTCCCCTAGTACTCTCCTCAGGCCAGCCTCTGGCTCTAGGCGCCCCTGGGGAGCCCAGGCTGGGGCTAGAAACACAAAAGGAGTCAGTTCCTTAATGAGTTGGCATCTGTAGTCAGCAGAGCCATCAGTCCCCGCCCCAGGTCCCTGGGGGGCTGCAAGCTCTTCTCCAGCTGGAGTGAGGAGGGGGAGGCAGCTCCCCAGCTCCTGAATGGACAGAGCCCAGGGCGCACAGGCAGCCAACCCGGGAGCCTGGGTGCCCTCCCCACTCCCTGGGCTCACCTCCAGCCCTGCCCTCCTGGAGGTTGAGGCCTGGAGGCAGCAGAGGGGACCTGCCAGTGCCTTAGCCCCCTCTCCCAAGCCCCTGGGCTGACCTGCAGGTCCTTGGCCAAACACAGCTTTGGCCTGAGACAGAGCAGGCTGACCTCACAGTGCTCTATGGGGGATCCTCTCACCAAGCCGGATGGGGATACCAGCTAGGGTACTTGCCTCACCTCCTGCTCAGACAAGGGCCCCCAAGGTACACTTTATAAGGGCTGTACCTACATGAGGACACTGTGATTATCTGCACAGTCCCAGATCATACACTAGCCACAGGAGGTGAGAGATACAAATCCCCATTCACATCCAGCCACAGACACTCAGACCACATACATGCAGACAGCCACATCCTCCCAGGAAACAGCCCTGCACACATGTGCAAGGACCTGCTCACACCCATCAGCTGCACTCCCAGGAGGCCCTGAAAGAGGAGGAGGCAGGGCGGGGGATTTTTATGCATGTTTATATTTAATGAACCACATGCAAATGAGATGGAGAATGCGCCACAAAAGAGTCAGCCCCCAGAGACTCTGAGAGAGGAAGGGCACAAAGGCTCGGCCTTCTGGGGCGGCCTTGGAGTCTAGAACAAGCCGGTGGATTGAGGGGGCCTGAGACGGGTTGTGCCCACCCACACCAGGGAGCCAAGGGCAGGAGCCAGGACGGGCTCCAGTGCCCGTGCTACCATGGGGGGAGGGCTCCTTCTGGGAGGGGACAAGTGTCCCAGTTGATGGAGTGCCGGAGGGGAGGGGCTGCCTGCCTGGACAGATGGTGAGCCGCCTTCCCGCACTTGAAGCAAAGTGGATTTTAATGAAATGGCAGCCCTGGTGCTGAAGCTGGGAACCGGAGTGGGAGGGGCGCCTTCCCTGGGCTTATGGGGTGGGGTTGGGGATGGTGGGAATGACAGTGGGTAGGGACACTTAACCAGCCTAAAATGGGGTGTGTGGGGGGGGCTGCACCACAGCCCCTCTACCCCGGCCTCTTCAGACCAGAGTTCAGAGCAGTTCAGATCCCCCAAAGGGTGGGGAGGGGGTCCCTGAATATTTATGACACATTGAAATGTAGATTGTAGGTCTGACAGTCTTCTGAGAGGCTTGTCACCTTGGATGGATATACCACCCTCTCCGGGTGCGGGTGCGTCGAGACGCTGCGGAAGAACTGGGGATGCGGGTGCCCAGGAAAGGCAAAAAGGCTGCTGGGCACGGGTAACCAGGGTCTAATGACTGGCGTCTCTGCTGGGCACCACTGGACTGCTTCCCCTCCCTGGACCTGTTTCCTATTCTGTAAACCACGCAGCACAATACTCGGGCCTTCCATACCTTAGGGGGAATTTATACAATAAATCTGAAAGCAGCTAAAACAGTGATGGGTCGGACTTGGGGACAGGGTTTTCTCTGGCCTTTGTGGATCACCAGCCCAAGATCTCCTTGTTATGGGCTTGTTGTCCAAGAATGTGTCCAGACTTTTCTCAGAGTGTCCGGCCACATAACCACCCCTTAGCGGGAGAGAGGCTGCTTATGGTGGGAGGCGGGGTAAGCGATGGTGTGTCCTCGCAAGCTGTTGCCCAGCGTGTGCCAGCTCCAGGAAAGCTCTCAGCCCCCCGGGCAGATGAGTTCTGGGGCTCCAGGACATGGGACCGTGACACCCTCCTCGCCACCCACCTCATGCCTCAGCAGTGTGCATCTTCCATACACACGTCCCTATTCTTTACCAGCCATGTCGGACTTCCACGTGCACCCCCAGGCCACCGTGGGCGAGGAGGGCGGTGTCGCCCGCTTCCAGTGCCAAATCCACGGGCTTCCCAAACCCCTGATCACGTGGGAGAAGAACAGAGTCCCCATCGACACGGACGATGAGAGGTGAGCCACGCGTGGGCAAGCTGGAGGGAAGCCGGAGAGGCGGGTCAGTGTCTGGGCCGGGAAGGGCTGCCCGCGGCCTCCAGGGTGGTGCTTCTGTAACGGCGTCGAGATCAAGTGTCCACGTGGCTGGCGGGGCCCAGACTGGAGGCTGGCAGATTCATCCGCAAGGACTGTGTGTGACTGCGGTCAAGGCTGAAATCGCCAGAGTTCCCTGGTGTGTGTCTGTGATGACGATGGTGACTTCGGGACAGCGCCTGGGTACCGGGCTGGGTCTATGACATCAGCGTCTGTGTGGCTGTTGGTGCCGGGGGTTGTGCTGGTGGTCAGCTGTGCCCCTCCCCTCAAAAACAGGTACACACTGCTGCCCAAGGGGGTCCTGCAGATCACAGGACTTCGGGCCGAGGACAGTGGCGTCTTCCACTGCGTGGCCTCCAACATTGCCAGCGTCCGGGTCAGCCACGGGGCCAGGCTCACCGTGTCAGGTGAGCGTCTCCTGCTCTGACTAGTTCTGCCCCTAACCAGCCTTCCGACTTCTCCCCTGTTCAGCCAAGCCCTGGGGATTTGCCAGCCAGTGCGTAGAGCAGCTTCGGAGCTCAGAGTCTGCGTTCCTTGCGGCGAGGGTCCGGGGCGGCTCCCTGGCTCCGCTCTGCCTGGACCAGCCATCCTCTGCTTACCCTGGGGCTCTCGCATTGCTGGAGGGCCCTGCGAGGCTGGGAGCAGAGGGCTGGCTGTGTGCAAGGCCCCGGGGCCCCTAGCATCGCCTCTCTGCCCACAGGACCTGGTTTTGGGGCTGGATCTTGTTTCCTACCCCCTTTCCCCGTGTCCTGGCTTGTGGGTGGGATGAGGTGGGAAGGGTCACAGCTGAAGTGAAAGAAACATGGCATCTTCCTCCCAGGCTCGGGCTCTGGGGCCTACAAGGAGCCAACGATCCTCGTGGGGCCTGAGAACCTCACCCTGACGGTGCACCAGACTGCGGTGCTTGAGTGTGTCGCCACGGGCAACCCGCGCCCCATTGTGTCCTGGAGCCGCCTGGGTGAGCCTCATCCTACAGCCCCTGCCTCTCCCACCCCATTCCACCCCCTGGGAGGGCGGTCTCATCACCCAGCTGTGGGGGAGGACTTTGAATCCTGTTTGTTCTCCATGGGGGTCCGTGCTCTGTGAGGCCTTAGGGAGGGGGTAAGTTTCCCTTCTTGGCAGGACTGGGGAGGTCGGCCTGCCCCCTACATTCTCCCTCCCCCTGCTCAATGGCTTAGCTCCCTGGGTAACCTCATCCCAAGTGCGGTCCTGCCTCGCTGCAGTCGGCTCTCCTTCCCCGGTCCTTCTTCCTCCTGCGTGTCCCTGGCCTCTCTCCCCTGGCTGTGTTCCCCAGCAGCGCAGCTCCAAACCCCGCAAAATCTCAGCCAGTTGTCACACCCTGTCCCTGGGGCCCCCCAGTCTCTAGCCTGGCCCCCTAAATCCCCAGCCTAAATCCCTAGGCAGCTGAAGGAGAGAAATGAAAGGGTGCAGATGGGCCCACATTGTCTGAGCGGAAAGGTCACTAGGGGAAGGAGAGTCTGGAGGGGATGGGGTGGGGTCGCATTCACAAGGAGACTGTGCCACATTGTAGCAGCTGAGTGATCGGGAAAGGAGGGGGCAGCAGGCAGGATAATGGAGTAGATTTCACCACTTCAGCCACTGAATGGGGAGCTGTCTCCTTGCATTCTGACTGTGCTAATCTGATCCTGGGGTGGGGGGAGGGCCCAGTCCCTGGGAGAGGCTGGAAAGAGTGGCCTCACCATTAGGAGGAGCCCATAGGCACCGCAAGGACCATCTGGTCCAGCATTTCCCAAAGCGTGATCTGCAGGGAGGAAAGAATGGCTTGGTGGTCTAACGTATAACAACTTTGGGAAACAGATTTAACCTGCTTCCTTTGCTGCGGGACTCCTCAGGGCCTTTATATTAAAGAGCAGCGTGACAGTCCCCAAGAAGAGTGAAAATTTGAATGTGGAACTTTTTTCAAGAGAGACAAACCAGCCTGGGAAACACTCATCTAATCCACAGCCCTCACTTTCCTGAAGGGAAGGGACTCGAAGGTTGCCAGTGAATCCGTGAAAATGCTAGACTTAGAGCCCCGGTCTCTGCTGCTAGGCACGTTTTCAGCACTGCTCCTGCTTCTTCCACAACGCCCTGATGCTTGGGCGGAAGGGTGCAGAGGCGTAGACTGAGGTTCCCTGAACACGGTGGAATGTCCGTCAATCTGGACCATTCACTTGCCCTCTTCCACGCTTATCTCCGTGACCTCCCCCCTCACTCCTCCTCCCCTTCTCCCTCAGATGGCCGCCCCATTGGGGTGGAGGGCATCCAGGTGCTGGGCACCGGGAATCTTATCATCTCAGACGTGACTGTCCAGCACTCCGGCGTCTATGTCTGCGCAGCCAACAGGCCAGGCACCCGAGTGAGGAGAACGGCGCAGGGCCGGCTGGTGGTGCAAGGTACGGACCGCCCCAGCCCCCGCCCGGCAGCCCTCTCCCTGCGCCCTGTGCCTTTCTTGCTTCATCAACATCCGTGGCCCAAGCTCAGGGGCCTGCACTCCTCTTACCCCTGGCCCCTTCATCTCCCCAGGCCAAAAGGCAGTTCTCACTTCTCCCCCAGGAATGCGTGTGCTGAGAATAGGAACACATTCTTGGCTATTGGCCCCCCATGTGCCCCCCTAGGGACCCTTGACCTCCCTCCACCCAACCCCAGTCATTCCCATTTTATAATCTCAGCTGCTTCCCCCAACCCCGTGCTCTTCACATGTGTCCCTCTTGCCCACGTGCTGTTTTCATTCACACACGTGGCACCTGCATGCTCACACCTGCCTGCACGCTCTCAGGTGTTTGTCATTCTCACACTCACACCCCAGTTCCTGCTGTGCATGCGCAGGCGCAGCTGGTCTCTAATGCACAGGGTGGGTGCAGGGCTGAGGGGGTGGTGGTGCTGGTAGTGGGTTTAGCCTCTGAGGCCAGTCAGGTGGTTCTGTCCATCCTCCTCCCTGGGGCTCCACTGTCCTCATGAACTGGGCTGGGATCCTAGTCTCGGGTTTTCTGGGGTGGCTTCCCCGCAGAGAGCTGGGGAAGGGGTGGGAGGTAGGGGAATTAGGAACTTAAATGCCTGTTTGTTTAGCATTCCATGTGCCGTTAATCTGTCCAAATGAAAGTGATGGAGCATTTCATTTCTCTGGTGCTAATGGAAGCTGGAGGCTGGGGATTGGAGGAGGGGGCAATTGCACGTAGAGGCGAGGGGAGCTGGTACCAAGGGCCCATCCATCTCCCCGTCATTACGCGCCTTCGGAGGTGCAGCCAAACCTATTAGCACATTTATTTATTTAACAATTTCCTGAACAGGGAGCTCAGCTTGATTGCTTTCGGATACAAATGTCAGTCTTTTAAATAGTCATTAAAATGGAGTCCTCTCCTGGGTCTGCCTCTCTGGGGCCAGCGAGGTGGGGCCTGCCATCAGCTCCTGGAGCCTGGGCCAGGGCGCAGGGCGGGCCCCACCTTGAAGACTCTAAGGGGTGGACATGTGCATCCCAAGCCCACGCTATCCCCATGCGCACCCGTTGCTTCACTCACAGCTGTCTTGCCCCGCCCCCCCAGCCCCAGCCGAGTTTGTCCAGCACCCCCAGTCCATCTCCAGGCCCGCCGGGACCACGGCCATGTTCACCTGCCAAGCCCAGGGGGAGCCGCCCCCTCATGTCACATGGTTGAAGAACGGACAGGTGCTGGGCCCAGGAGGCCACGTAAGGCTCAAGAATAACAACAGGCACGTGTGTGGTGTGGGCTGGGGTGAGAACCGGGAAGATGTGGGCGAGGGGCCTGAGCAGGCTGTGTGCCCCTCCTGCCAGGAAAGAGCCCTTAATTGGCTCTGGAGACTTGAGGCCAGCGCCAGCTCCGCTGTTGCCCTCCCGAGAGACCTCAGACTCGTTGTTTATCTTCTGGAGGGGGCTCAGGTTCTCCATCTCTCAAATGGGGTGGTTTGGCCAAATTGCAGGGACACGCGGGGAGGAGGAGGGGACCGGACCTGAGGCTCTCCCTGCCCCTGCAGCACCCTGACGATTTCTGGAATCGGCCCTGAAGATGAGGCCATCTACCAGTGTGTGGCCGAGAACAGTGCCGGCTCCTCGCAGGCCAGTGCCAGGCTGACCGTGCTATGGGCTGAGGGGCTGCCTGGGCCCCCCCTCAACGTGCAGGCGGTCTCTGTGTCGTCCACCGAGGTCCGGGTGTCCTGGAATGAACCCCTGGTCAACACCAAGGAGATTATTGGCTATGTCCTGCACATCAGGAAGGCTGCTGGTGAGGGGGGCTCTGTAGAGCCCCTTCTTTTTATTCACAGTTGATCATCTCTTTCAATCCTGCGTGTCCTGATCCAACCCCTTCCCTCCTGCGTCCGCCTGCCCCCTGCACCCCGGATGCCCTCCTCTCATGGGTGCTGGTGGGACTCCCTCGTGCCCCTGACACAACCCTCCCCCTTCACCTCCCCAGACCCCCCGGAGCTGGAGTACCAGGAGGCACTCAGCAAAAGCACCTTTCAGCATCTGCTGAGCGACCTCGAACCCTCCACCGCCTACAGCTTCTACATCAAGGCCTACACACCAAGAGGGGCCAGCTCAGCCTCTGCCCCTGTGCTGGCCAGCACCCTGGGTGAAGGTGAGGCCTGGGCCTGGAGCGCGCTACCACATAGTCCGGGAGTTAGAGCAAAACACCTGCATGCTTGTTCAGGGTGGACCTACACCACCCGGCGCCTGTCCCCACCCAAGCCCACTTGGAGAAAGGCGCATCCTTTTCCAATTCATGCAAGCGGTGGCCAGAGAGCTGCCAGGCTTGTGGGGCAGGCGGGGCGCAGGGTCACAGGTGGCAGGTGGCAAGCCCCCCACATCTCAGCCTCCTGTGCCTGCAGCCCCCGCCCCACCCCCGTTGTCGGTGCGGGTCCTGGGCAGCTCCTCCCTGCAGCTGCTGTGGGAGCCCTGGCCCCGGCTGGCCCAGCACGAGGGCGGCTTCAAGCTGTTGTACCGCCCAGCGAGCAGGGCCTCCTTCACCGGCCCCATCCTGCTGCCTGCAACTGTCTCCTCCTACAACCTCAGCCAGCTCGGTGAGGCGGACACAGATCACGCTTGGGGAGCTGGGCAGGGGTGCGGTGGCTGGCGCTGGGGCACAGGGGGTCACCTCTCTCCCTGCGGCAACAGAGCTGCCCCTGGGGGGCTGGGGAGGGCACTCAGCACAGTACTGCCTTTCCCTCAGACCCCACTGCAGTATATGAGGTGAAGCTGCTCGCCTACAACCAGCACGGGGAGGGCAATGCCACAGTCCGCTTCGTGTCTTTGAGGGGAGCATCCGAGAGGACAGGTATGTCGGGAGAGGGGCTGCCGGGCTCCTGCGGGGAGGCCAGGTGCCGAGGGAGGAGGGGGGACAGGGATGGGGAGAGGAGGAGAGGAGTGTGATGGTGCATGCAGCCCTTGAGAACACAGGCTTACACCTGAGTTGGAAGTTCGGCAGTAAAGCACCCTGGCTGTGTGGCCATGGGCAAGTTACTCCACCTCTCTGAGCCCGGTTTTGTCCTCTATAAAACAGGGATAATAATACCTACTTTATAAAGCTGTGGTAAGGATGAGATGGTCCATGTAAAGTGTCATTTCCAATATCTGGCACAAAGGTGGTAAAGAGACCCAAAACAAGTCAGGCTGGGGTCCCATAAGGCAAAGGCAGTGCAGACATGGAAGTGGGTACAGCTGAGGAAGGAGGAGCCCCCAGAGGCTGGGTGTCCAGAGGTGCTGCAGCCCAGGAGAGCCACAGCTCCCAACCTGCCCCTGCCCCTAGCCCTGAGCCCACCCTGTGACTGCCGGAAGGAGGAAGCCACCAACCAAACGTCCACCACAGGCATCGTCATTGGCATTCACATTGGGGTCACCTGCATCATCTTCTGTGTCCTCTTCCTCCTGTTCGGCCAAAGGGGCAGGTGGGTCCGGGGCAGGAGGGTGGGGGACAGCGTGGGGAGAGCAGAGTTGGGGGCTCACTGCGTCCATCCTTGTTTTTGCTCCTCCCCCTGAACCCTCCCCCTAATTCTTGGCTCACCCCTTAGGGTCCTCTTGTGTAAGGATGTAGAGAACCAGCTCTCCCCTCCTCAGGGTGCCCGGAGCCCAAGGGATCCTGGCATCCTGGCACTGAACGGGGCAGGCCGGGGAGAGCGGGCCCAGCTGGGCCGAGATAAGAAGCGTGTAGATGCGAAAGAACTGGAACAGCTGTTCCCTCCAGCTGGGGCAGCAGGGGGGCCAGACCCCAGACCTGACCCCAGAGCCATGGTGAGTGCCCCCACCCCGAGCTGGCCTCCTGCTCAGACCACCACCTCCCAATCCTGCGTTCCCTTCACCTTGGTCGTCGCCCTTCACCAAGCTCCAGGCACAGAACGTATGGCTGGTGCTGCCCTAGGAGCGCCTGAATCAGGCAGGGGGGCCTGGAGTCCCTGGGGATGGAGCCCAGGGCCTGACCCTGTGGCTGGGGGCTCGTGGGCTCGACGCCGGTATGACTGGCCCTTTCCCCAGCAGGATCCTGGGGCCCCTGTGCTGTGTGAGGAGACCCAGTTCTCCAGGCTGCCGCTTGAGGGATTCAGCCTTCTGGAGGAGATGATGTCAGAAGCCAAGGCCCCCTGCCCAGGCCCGGCGGCCACCCTGCCACCCCAGGACGCGGGCCCTGGCCTCCTCAGTGAAGGACAGGCTCCCCGGCCTTCCACGGCACCAACTGCCCAGCCGGCTTGCTCGGGACAGTAGCCAGTGTCTGGCAGGTGCTGGAGGGGGTGACCCCCCACCCCGTTCTCAGGTCAAAGGCAAGATTTCTCCTGTCATGTGGGACTCGGATGGGGGCTTCCCAGCATTTCTGTCCAACTGCCCCTCAGGTGGTCAAGATCTAAAGTAGCCTCAGCAGGGACCCCCAGGACCTGGAGGGGTTCCTGGAGGAGCCCATCCCCCCTCACTTCTGCTTGGTGTCCACATGACTTGGAACTGAACTAATGTTTTCCTTTAAAAAAAAAAAGAAGAAGAAGAGAGGACAGTGAATTAGACTCCAAAAATACGCCCCTGCTGTGGCTGGGCCCCTGACACTATCACCCTCCACCACCTTGTTTTCTCAGGATGGATTTTTGCTGTTTGGCTCTCAGTACCTACCTCAGCCGGAATGAATGTTCTTGGGGAAGCTGGGCCGTGGCCTCAGCTCCCCCACCCCACAGAGCCCCAAATGCACTCCTACCTCAAGCCCCTATAGGGGCACCCCCTCTCCCTCCCCATATTGTCGTCTAGAGTTTAAAAAAAAAAAGAAAAAGAAAAAGAAAAAAAAAAGGCACTTCCCCATTTCCAGGTGTGAAAGAAAACCTCTACCTCAAGGCTCGCCGTCTGTCCGGGCCTGTGTTGTATCACTGGACCCTCCTCCTGCCTGCAGCCCTTCTATCACCCCCCAGAGAGGAGGCCAGAGGCTAAGTCACCAACGGTGGGCCTCTCAGGACCTGCAGAAATAAAGATGGGATGAGTCAAAGAAAATGTGAAAAGAAGCCAAAAATTAGAGGAAAAGGTGTTCCTTGAAGTATAAATCGCTCCAAACCAGCCACCTTCCAGCACGCTGCCGCTGCCCCACCTGGTCTCATCTGTCCACTCCCAATTCTGACCCCTCGGCCAACTGCTCCTTGACTGGGATCCATCCCGATGACCTTCTCCGTGCCCAGGCCTCGGGGGTGGGGCGTCACCCCACAGCCTGCCTCCTATCCTGCCCGGACACAGAGCCCTGCAGCAGGCTGGGCCCCAGCGGGTACCGTGTGTGTGACCAGTGTGCGCGTGTTGGATCGGGGGGTTCCCTGGCAGAGGTGGCCCAGCCCTCTGTCCCATGGGATGCAGCCTACTTGACCCAACCCCTGGACAGTGAAATGACCGCTATCTGCAGATGTGGCTGGAAGATATTTTTATACAAGGTGTGTTTAAAGATTTATGTTCTTGTGACTTCTTGTTTTTCTTTTTCTGTCGTGGTGTTTTTTGAAATACTTAAAGTAGAAAGAAGAAGAAGAAAAAAAAACAACCAAGGAAACAAATACCTATTTTTGGTTAACTCATTTTTTTAAATAGAAGGAAAACTTTTTTTTAAAGGAAAAAAAAAAGATGTGTATCCCTTAAGTATGAGATTAGACCATAAAGTCCCTGACCCCCAACCCTCTAGGGAACCCCCCCATTAAGTTTAGTTAATTAGATAAAGAAGGTAGGATTTGTGGTGTTTTCCTAGAAGACTGGAGTGTCCACGTGGACTTGGGAAAGGGCAGTCCGCCCCTCCTCCCAAATGCTGGGCCTATGCCAAAGGCCCTCAGAACTCCCACTCGGTGCCCCCTGTGTCCCCGCATTGGCCTCTCTGTGCCCCCCGCCAATCCTGCAGACCCCTCTCCCATGGGAAGAGTGGTCTGGGGTAGGAGCGGGATGAGGAGCCACTTGGCCTGACTTGACCTGACTTTTGTCACATTCTACTCATTTTGACTGAATAAAAGTCCTGTTGCCAAAGTGAACCTTGAGTATTTTGGTGGCTGTGTCAGGTCCTGGGAGGGGTGGGAGTGCTGGGGTTAGGGTGGCCACTGGTGGGCCAGGCCGACCCTCACAAATTCAGAGCCCAGAATAGAATAACAGCAGCCCCCCACCCCCACCCCCGCCGCCCGGCCGGTGTACCACTTAGGGCACCATGCATCCTGGGCCCTGCACACATATGGAGGTCCCCTAGGTCCCCTGGGTCGCCACGACCTTTCTAGGGGGATAGTCTAGTTATTATCACCTTATTCTACAGATGATGAAACAAAGGAGAAGAGAAATGAAGGCTATGTTGAAAAATCTCACAGCCACTCGTGACAGGATCAGAGTTTGTGTCCAGACCAGGCCATCGGGTTCCAGGGTCTGGGTGCCGACCGCCTCTCAGCACCTCCTTAGCCCGCAGTGAGAATCTGAGGCCAGTCCCTCGGCTCTGTAGTGACAGCTCACCCATACTGAGCCAGGTACTCTTCATGCATTGTCTACCAGGAAGGACGATTTTCATCCCCAATCTAAAGTTGAGGAATGGGATCTGGCTGAGTGACTCTCTCCAGGGCATACAGCCATAATACCCTTCCGGGTGTCTCCATTACTCCCTGTCTGCTCCTCAGTCCAGGCTCCAGAGCCAGGTCTGGAGCTGCCAAAGCTCGGGATAGGCCGAGAGAGACTCGGCTTAAAGGTGGTTGTGCTGACAAAGACCCTGAGGTCTCAGGGGGCCTCAAGCTTAGTAAAAGGCAGTGGTGCGATGCAACTGCTAAGAAGGTCGGTGTTGCCGCTACCGCTACCGCAGAAGCAGAGTCAGAGCTCCCCCTGGGAAGCTCTAGGGGGCTGGGCTCCATACCCAGAGGCAGTTTTTTCAAGGAGCAAACCAAAATAGTGATTTGCAAGCTGGGCTTCTCCAGCTGTGGAGAGGGTATGGGGGTGAACCTCTCTGCAGGGGGATTCCACTCTCCCTGCACATACTCAACGAGAGCAGCTCCACTTCCATCTGTCTTATATGTTGGGCTCTTCATGAGAGTTCATTTGAAAACAGGGTTCTGGGGGTGCCTGGGTGGCTTAGTCAGTTAAGCGTCCAACTCTTGATTTCAGCTCAGATTCTGATCTCAGGGCTGTGAGAGAAAACAGGGTTCTGCTCCTAAGAGAACATTTGAAAGCCCCTGGCCTGGCTTCTGGAAGAGGTGTGCAGGGGCCATTGGGCCGAGGCCAGGCCAGAAACAGTGATGGTGTGTGGACGCCAAACTGAGAAGCCTGACGCACCGCGGAACCTGTCCTGAGTCTCCAGGGGAGGTGGTTGACTTGCCCTGATTTTCCCAGAGAAAAGAGCTAAACCCCAATATAGACCTAAAACCTCACCTTTCTTGACACAGAACTTTGCAACACAGGAATTCTTCGACGCCGCCAGCCATCCAAGGGCTGCCTGGGAAGGTGATGGGTTTGTCATCTGTTCAAGCAGATCCTGCAGCAGACAGAAGTAGACCAAGTGCCCCTGTCCCCTCCAAGAGTCCAAGATGCTAGTACCTTCCCCAGAGAGGCATCTGGAAACATTTAGAAACCACCTAATATGACCCATGTAGATGTATGCAAATTATACACAAATTACATGCAAATATAAGCAGGGCTGTTCTAACAAGGACGAACCAAGCGAAGGTAAAGGGAAGCAGGGTTCCAATTAGGAAGATTAGCAGAAATAGGCGTCAAAGTTGGGTGGGGGGTGGGGGGTGGGGGGAGGGTGCTGACTGGAATCTGGCTCCTGATCTCGAATAGTCCCATGGCCTCAGGCTGAAGACACCCCGCCCCATACACACACGGTCTTTGGGCAGAGAGCCGCCAGGGCTTGCAACCTGCTCCGATTGTCTAATGCTCTGTCACAAGCCACCCCTGACTTTGTGGCTTAATCTAACATTTTGTTCATACACTTGCGGTTTGGGCAGGGCTCAGGAGGACAGTTGTCTGCTTTCCCAGGCACCGAAGGGGGCAGCTTGAAGCCTGGGGCCAGAATCATCGGAAGGCTCACTGGCTCTCAGGTCTGGTGGCTGATGCTGGCTGCTGGCCCCGACACCCCCACATGGCCTCTCCCTGTGGCCTTGGGTCCTCAAAGCATGGTGGCTGGGATCCAAGGACGAGTGACTAGAGCCAGGCCAAAACTGCATCATCTTGAATCCAACCCCGGACATCACGTGGTGTCGCTTTGGCCACGTTCTACCCACTAGAAGCAAGTTGCTGAGGCCAGTCCTACTCCAGGGAGGGGAATTACATTCCACTTTTTAAAAAAATATATTTTATATATTTATTCATGAAAGACAGCGAGAGGCAGGCAGAGACACAGGCAGAGGGAGAAGCAGGCTCCACGCAGGGAACCTGACATGGGACTCGATCCCGGGACCCCAGGATCATGTCCCAGGCTGAAGGCAGGCACTAAACCGCTGAGCCGCCCGGGCTGCCCCACATTCCACTTTTTGATAGGAGTAGAGTCAAAGTTATGGACAGATTTTAAAACTCTCCCAGGTCCACTTCAGGGTACAGGTGGAGAACAAGTGCGAGCTGGAGGCTCGGTGGACCAGAAGCCAGGAGGGCAACGGCCAGAAGGGGCTGCTGCTGGGGCTGCAGGAAGACAGGGGCGCTCCCCACTCCTGCACAAGCCCCACTTATTATTGATGAAGACGATCCCGGTGTTCAGTCCCGAAGCCACGGGGAGGCAGGACAGGCCCTGGGAGCAGCACCACCTGCTCTAACCTCGTGGGTGAGGGGTGAGGGGCCAAGAAGGTGGGTGCGAGCCGAGAGCCCCACCAGCCTGGGTTGGTAGACCCCGGAATGATGTGCTGGAGCTGACCACTGTCTCTCTCGTGAGACAGATGTGCCCACATGGAGCAGGAGTTGCTCAAGGGGACAGGGAAGTTAGAGGCAGGGCCAGGGCTGGCACCCAGGACGGCCGCAGCCCAGCTGGAGCCCTTTCCACTCACCTCAGTCGGACTCCCAAAAGTGGCCTGTGCTCCGGAGCCTGGAGGGAAGGGAGAGGAAGAAGAACGGTGGTGGGGGAGGGATGGGGAAAGGGATTAGAAGCAGGAAATGAAGGGGTGGGAACAACCAAGAGTGGTCCAGGCCAGGGTCACAGACAGGGATGTCTAGACCTCTGCTCCTCTCACAAAGAAGTTTATAGGGTCTGATTTGGGAACTCTGTTGCTTCCCTGGCCCTCTTGGAGTCACCTGGGGCAGGAAAGGCGGGAGGAGAGGGGAGGTGGAAAGAAGGACTAAGGGAGCCAGGCTGACCTTGCTCCTTGGGCTCGAGGGATGTACCTGGACTTGGTTCTCCCAAGGACACCGATGGTCACCCTGTGCCATGTGCCTACTGCCGCAGTGCAGGGTCTGGCGCTGGCCCTCGCTCCAAAATGCCCACAGCCTGAGACTCCTTCTCCCCTGAATGCCTCTCATGTCCTGTGCTGCTCAGGGCTCTGAATTTACTTCCCTGCCTCCTGCTCTGGCTCCCCACTACATGAATTTGTATCCCCAGGACCCACTTGGTAACTGCTGAAGGCAGGCCTGCAGGAACAGGACCTCTAACTGGAATGCTGAGGACACTGTCCCGGAATCACAAAGAAAAAACCCTTTGGTCCAATCCCTGGCTAGTATGGTACCATCTTGGGTTAAGTAAGAGGAGAGTTTTGTGCCTGGAAGCTTGGGGTCACCTCTCCCTTGACTAAGCCCCCCAGATACTCAGGCTGAGACTAAGGTAGGAAGAACTGGAGCCCCAGGAGAAGGAGTGATTTCTCTTCCATGCCCTGCTCAGGTGCCACCATACAGAGGACCTTCTCTAATTCCAGCTGGTGGTTCACTGGCCATAAACCCTCAGGCTTTTGCCACCTGAGAGCTGGCCCAGAGCTCATGCTCTGTTCTTGAGAATGATGAGTGAGGAGCATGGCATCCCCTGGAGCTGGCGTGGTGGTCTGAACCCTGGGCTCAGCCATTTCCTAGTCATGTGACCATGAGCAGTTGACTTAACTTCTCCAGGCCTCAGTTTTCTCATCTCTAAAACTGGGATAATATGTTCCTACCTCAAAGGGTTGTTGACTCAGCTGGCTTCTTTACAGAAACTGATAAGCTAAGCCTAAAATTCATATGGAAATACAGGGAACCCTGAATAGCAAAAACAATCTTGAAAACAAAGAACAAAATTGGAAGATTCACTTCCTGATTTCAAACCTTATACAAAGCTACAGGAATGACTATAAGGACAGACATACATGCCAATAGGATAGAATTGAGAGCCCAGAAATAAACCCTCACATATACGGTCAATTGATTTTTGACAAGGATGTCCAAACCATTTATGGGGAAGACGATACTTTTCAATGAATGGCAATGGGACAAGTGGATCTTCCCCATGAAACAGAACGAATTTGGACCCCTTCCTCATACCATGTAAAAAAAAAAAAAAAAAAATCACAATGGAGCAAAAACCTAAAAATGTAAAAGCTGACACATAGAAGAAAACATAGATGTACGTATTTGTAGCCTTGGATTTAGGCAAAAATCGACATAATGCCACAGGTACAATCGAGAAAAGAAAAAACAGGGATCCCTGGGTGGCGCAGCGGTTTAGCGCCTGCCTTTGGCCCAGGGCGCGATCCTGGAGACCCGGTGTTGAATAAATAAATTAAAAATCTTAAAAAAAAAATAAAAATAAAATTGGTTGTGATGGTGGTTACATAACTCTCCGAATATACTAAGAACTAATAAATTGCCCACTGTAACGGATAAGTTGTATGGTATATAAATTACATCTCGATAAACTGTCATTAAAAAAAAAAAAAAAGGTGGGGGCACCTGGGTGGCTCAGTCGGTTGAGCATCTGACTCTTGGCTTCAGCTTGGGTCATGATCTCAGGGTGGTGGGACTGAGCCGGGTGTGGGGCTCCGCGCTCAGTGGGGTGTCTGCCAGCGATTAGCTCTCTCCCTCTGCCCCTCCCCCTGCTCCCTCTCTAAAAATAAATAAATCTTAAAATTAAAATGAAAACATTTCTAAAAAGAGGCTGAAAAGACTCAATGAATTCATAATGAGGAAAGTATGCAGTTTGTGTTCGAATGATCACAGGCAGAGAAATTGGGGTGGGCAGGGCAAGGTGACCCAAAGTGGGAGGTGAAGAGTGGGAAGAAGAAAGCAAGAGGGTCACCGGGGTGGCTGAGGGGTTAAGCGTCTGCCTTTGGCCCAGGGCGTGATCCTAGAGTCCCCGGATCGAGTCCCGCATCTGGCTCCCTGCATGGAGCCTGCTTCTCCCTCTGCCTGTGTCTCTGCCTCTCTGTCTCTCTCATGAATGAATAAATAAAATAAAGAAGAAGAATGCAAGGTCGGGCAGCCCGGGTGGCTCAGCGGTTCAGCGCCGCCTTCAGCCCAAGGCCTGATCCTGGGTCACAGGATCGAGTCCCACGTCGGGCTCCCTGCATGGAGCCTGCTTCTCCCTCTGCCTGTGTCTCTGCCTCTCTCTCTCTCTCTCTCTCTCATGAATAAATAAATAAATCTTTAAAAAAAAAAAAAAAAGAAGAAGAAGAAGAAGAAAGCAAGCTCAAAGGACCTCTGCCCCTGCCAGGCCGCCTACAGCGGAGGGGGTCTCTGGACGCAGGTTTCCAGCCTGGAAGCCCCGCTTTCCGGGGAGGAGGGTCGTGACCAGAGGGCTTTGCTGCCACCCCGTGGACTCGGCGAGGCTCGGCTCTGGGGACTGAGGCGCAGCTCTGGGGACCGAGCATTGCAGCCAGCGGCTGAGGTGCCGGCCCACACCTGAGGGGCAGACCAGGTGGGAACAATTTCAGCGGCTGCCTAAGCGTCCCGACCGTAACAGCAACAAGCTGCGGGAACGGAAGGAAACGCAGCTCCTCGGAGTCGGGATTACGGAGGCCTTGGAGGAAGGGGCGGGGAGGGCGCTGAGGCATGAAAGGGCACCCGGGGCCGCACCTGCACCTCGGAGCAGCCAGGAAGCGATCACCTGCTGCAGGGGCTTGGCACTTAGTAGATGCTCTAGAAAGAGCCCAGCGAGCGGTTACGAGATTTCCCGGGCGGCGCTGTTTTGCACAGGCTGAGGCGTCTGAGGAAAGCTTGCTGTGGCCTTCCGGGTGGAAAGGGAGCCAGCCAGAGCGCCGGAGGGCCAGGGGCTTCCTCGGGGAAGGGGAAGAGGAAAGAGGCTTCCTGGAGTCCCGAGTGCGCCGTGATAAAGACGATGCCTCTGGGGATCCCCGGGTGGCTCAGTGGTTGAGCATCTGCCTTCGGCCCAGGGCGTGATCCTGGAGTCCCGGGATCGAGTCCCACGTCGGGCTCCCGGGATGGAGCCTGCTTCTCCCTCTGCCTATGTCTCTGCCCCTCTCTCTTTCTCTCTCTCTCTCTCATGAATAAATAAATAAAATCTTAAAAAAAAAAAAAAAAGAAAAAAGACGATACCTCTCTTACCGCCTCCGGTGGCTACTGTGGAACACGTCCACGTTCCCCATCTGAGTCTTCTCAAAGCCTTGCGGTGGGCAGGGCGGGTCCCTCGGTCATCCCTTCATCTAGGGGAGGAAACCGAGGCCCAGGGAAGCAGGGTGCTGGAGCTGGAGCTGGAGCTGGGGCTGGAGCTGGAGCTGGAGCTGGAGCTGGGGCTGGGGCTGGAGCTGGGGCTGGAACGTGGGCCTCCTGTGCTGAGGCCGCTGTTGCTGACTGGCCGTCTGTGTGCTGACGAGAAGGGGGCAGGGGAACGTGGGGAGCGAAGGGAATGGTCTAAACTGGCTCAGATGAAGTCTCTCTTTCTGAACGTTGAGGAGAGACCCAGAAATGTCAGACCCTGGAGTAGGGAGGGAGGAAGAAGCTGGGCATGTCCTAAAATACAGGTTGCATCCGGAACCTGCCATAGCTTCTCGCTGCTCCCAGGGCAGCACAGCAGCTTTGAGCTGGCATTCAGGGCCCCCTCCCAAGAGGCAGTGGCATCCAGGGGCTCAGAGCCCAGGCGTGGATTGAAATCCCCCCTGAGCTGCTGTCCTGCTACGTGACCAGGACTATCCCTGAACCCCTGGTACCACTGCCGCCTCTAGAAACCATGGATGAGGACAGCACCTACCTCGCGTGCCGTGAGCAGTAAACGTCAGCCGTGGAAGGCAGCCAAGACCATGCTTGCTCCTCTTCTTGTTCAGAACAGACCCTAATTCTCGGCTCCTGGCGCCGAGTCCAATCCGGAGCTGGGCTCCGGGCTTCTCCAGCACACGCCAGGCACAGTGGGGCCTCCTTCAGCCTGGAGGGGGACCAACCACCGGCCCCTTCTTTCCCAGATCCCTTCCCACACCACCCCCCAATGTCTTCCCTGATCCCTCCACTTAGAACCGCTTCTGCTTTGGCCCTTCCTCTGCATCTTGCTTAACCCTCTCATACAGAACTACTTCCTTCTGCAGCAAATATGCGCCATGGGTCTACCTGTCATCCCTGCTTGGGGCCTTGGCAAGCGAGCGTCCTAAGGACGAGCCTGGAGTCTTCTCTCCTTGGAGCCTAGGAGCCGCCCAGAGTGGACGCGGAGCAGCACCGACACCCAGACCCCCAGACCCCCAGACCCCCAGGCGCTGGTGGAAAGCAAGAAGGCAGGGGAGCAAAGCTGAATGGGGTGGTGGGGAGGAAAGGGGAGGAAGACGGGAAGCCAAGGAAGACTGTGGAGCAGCCAGGGCTGGTTCCTCCTGAAGCCTTGGGAGAGGAGGCTGGAGGCTGGAGGCCGGCCACCTGCAGCGTGCTGTGGCTCTGATCTTCACGCTGGACTTGCTGGGGAGCCCCCACCCCGGAAGTGCCACTGCCCCATCTGCAGCACGGAGAATAATGGGACTTAATCCAATTGGCTTGTTGTGGGGATGGAGGAGAGCAATCAAAGGATCCCCGACACCTGGGTCACCCTAAGTACTCGATCAATGCCTGCGCCAGGACAGGTTGGTGGTTCTGAGAATTCCAGACAGGCTGGAATAAAAGGCTGCTGCAGGCTGCTGGGGACCAGGGGTGCTTCCCAAGCTTGGAGAGAGCCTTTTGTCCTAGAGCCCTGCCCAGGGGCCACACAGGGGTCCCACGGTGTTTGGGGCCTCCCCTCCTCCCCCGACAGACAATAAAGCCTCTTGATTGCTTGATTAAAGGAAGCGGATACACAATTAATTTCAATTTTAGGCCTCATCCTCCCGGTCTTTCAAAAAGAACCGCACACCCCATTCCAATTTACACACTGAAACAATATGGAATCTTCCACCGGGTTCTGAAGCCTTTGAAGTGACCAGACCAGACTATTGATTTATTTCAAACTAACCTCTCTCTTTGAACCCAAAGAGGTCAAGGTTAATTATACAATAAAACACCCTGCGCCCAGCTGCCCCCTGTGAGGGCGCAGGGAGCCCCCAGACCTTTCCAAGCCAGCAAATGGGGGGGATCATATTTCTGATTCCTTTTCTGCATTCATTTCCTTATTCAGGGCCCATTAAGGAGAAGAAGAAGAAAAAAGCCCCTCAAACCCCTCATTTCCTCCCTGAGGGATAAATTTTAATTTGCTGGAAACCAACAAAAGGGATCTAAACCAGGTTGCACCCTGCGTTGAAAGCGCTGGCTGGGAGCACAGCACCTATTCTGGGGGTGGCAGAGGGAAGCAAAGGGTGCAAACCACCCCCCTGGTCTGCCTCTCCCACACAGGGCGAGGGACTGGCTCTGTGGACGCTGCCAGTGTGACCACGGGTTGCAGCTCCCCCTGGGTGCGCTCACCAGCCCCCACCAGCCTTGCCAGGTGGGCACCACTGAGTCCCTGTTCCCACGGCTGAAACAGGCTCCACTGGTACCAACCACAGCAGTTTGCAGTTGTCACAGCCAGGCAGTGGTAGGGCCAAGACTGGAACCCAAATTTTCATTCCCCTTGGAAAATAATGGATTCTCTTCCCTGGCATCTCCCCCCAACCCTAGGGAAACCACATAATTTTTTTTATTTCCATCATTAAAAGAAAAAAAAGGGATCCCTGGGTGGCGCAGCGGTTTGGCGCCTTGCCTTTGGCCTAGGGCGCGATCCTGGAGACCCGGGATCGAATCCCACGTCGGGCTCCCAGTGCATGGAGCCTGCTTCTCCCTCTGCCTGTGTCTCTGCCTCTCTCTCTCTCTCTCTCTGACTATCATAAATAAATAAATAAAAAAAATTTTTTTTAAATAAAAGAAAAAAAAAATCCAAAGCTATTCTCTAATGCGTGGACCATGATTAAGCGTCCCCAGTTATCCCAACATCATCCACCTGAGCTGTGTTTCCCAGATCCAGGATCCAACCAAGACTCACACACTCTCTTGGCTATTAGGTCTCCTTACTCTATGCTGTTCCAGAACAGACCCAGCCTTCTTTGTTTTCCTGACACTGATATTTCTGAAGAGATAAGGTCAGTTGACCTGCAGAGTGCCCCTCAGTGTGGATTTGTCTCATGTTTCCTCCTGACTAGTTAGAGAATCAGATAGTACCTTGAGCTGCAAATCATTCACATGTGAGGCTGCAATTCATTTTAGGGCATCACATCTGGAGTCCCATGATGCCAACTGTTTTTGGTGAGGGGGCCAGGGTTTTCAGCCGATGCTTGTTCTCAGCCTCCTAGAAGCTTCTCAGCATGAGGGGCATCTTTAGCATTGGCCACCAGATGAGCATGCTCTCTGGGACTCTTCCAACCCACAGACTACAACCAGAACCTTGGGAGAAAGTCCACCAGAAACAGCCTGAGATACATTTTCCCAATTCTTCTTGATGGAACATTCCTATGTTTGCATCAAGACTCAGCAACCACATCTCCACCTCTATGAGGCCTTCATAATTCTCAGACAGAATCAATGCTGATTCTACAACCCTTTGTTGCCTGGCTCCTTGAGTGATTCATCTGAAGGTAGTAAAGGTCACTGTGGAGGTCTCACTGCCCCCTATACATTCAGGGTTCACCATAGAAGGTTCTCCATGAATATTTGCCAAATAAGGCCAGTCTGCCTTGCAAGTAATCTCAGTTTTACATTTGGAAGAAGAGCCCAACATCCAATAATTAATCGAAAAGCTGTTTGAGTCTTTGCCGAACAGCCTGGAAGAGGTGCTGGAGGATTAATTAGATTGCATGTCATTCACCAGAGTCCTAAATATCCTCTCCATTCGTCTTTCTCCCTGTCATCTCATGGCTTCTCCTTCACCTCCAAATCTCTCTGCTTTCTCTCCTTTCACAATCCTTCTTCTTTGGATTCAATTTTGTTCTTTTTAACTATAAGAAAAATGTATTAATTTAGGTCAAACAAGCAATACACAGTAATATTCTCCTTGTTTAAAGAAAAAAAAATGTTACAGAAGTCCCCTTTCAACTGCCCCAAGCCCAGTGCCCTCCTAGGGACAATACCATTATCAGCTTCAGGTACTCTTCCAGGCTTTTTTCTATGGAACACAGACTTCCATATATGGATATGCTAAATAATGTTTCCAATGTCCAGTGCCTCACCGAACCTTACAGTCTAGTCTCCTTGTTCTCATCAGCATGTGTTTCTGTAGAGTAGACATGAGAGGATTTGCTGGGCCTGGGGCATGTGCATTGTGAATCTAAAGGAGCCCGCCTAATGATCCCAAGACACTATGCATTCTTTTTTTTTTTTTTTTTTTAAGATTTTTAAAATTTATTTATTCATGAGAGACACAGAGAGAGAGGCAGAGACACAGGCAGAGGGAGAAGCAGGCCCCATGCAGGGAGTCTGATATGTGGGACTCAATCCCGGGTCTCCAAGATCACGCCCTGGGCCAAAGGCTGGCTCACTAAACCGCCAAGCCACCCAGGGATCCCTGACACTGTGCATCCTTACTCTCTACCAGCAGTCTGTGATAGGACCAGGACTGTTTTTCTTCCAAGGGCAGCTTCCTTCTCTCCCAAGGCTGCTTTGAGGACCCCAGTGCAAGGGTGGTTTAACATTTGTAAATCAAAAAAAAAAAAAAAATTTGTAAATCAATCAAGGTGACACACCACATTGACAAAAGGATAAAAATCAGAGGATCATCTTAACAGATGCAGAAAAAAGGCATTTGACAAAAATCAACAGCCACTCATGATAAAAATTCTCAACAAAGTGGGGAATGTGCCCAAAGTAATAAGAGCCATATGTGACAAACCAACAGCTAATATGACACTCAATGGTGAAAAGCTGAAATCTTTGTCCCTAAGATCAGGAACAAGACAAAGGTGCCCACTCTTGCCACTTTTTTTCAACATAGTACCAGAAGTGCTAACCACAGCAATTTGGCAAGAAAAAGACATAAAGGCCATCCAAATTGGAAAGGAAGAAGTAAAACTGTCACTATTTGAAGATGACATAACACTTATATAGAGAAAACCCAAAAAAACTCCGCTAAAAAACTGTTCAAAGTGATAAATGAATTCAGCTGCAGGATATGAAATTAAAATACAGAAGTGTAAGATCTTTCTATATACCAATCATGAACTATTAGAGAAACTAAGAAAATAATCCCATTTACAATTACATCAAAAAGAACTAAATACCTAGGAATAAATTTAACCAAGTAGGTGAAAGATGTGCTCTGAAAACTACAAGACATTGATGAAAGAAGCTGAAGAAGACACAAATGAATAGGAAAATATTCTGTGCTCATGAATTGGAAGGATTAATATTGTTAAATTGTCTCAAAGCAACCTACAGAGTCAATGCAATCCCTACCAAAATTCCAAGGACATTTTTCAGAACTAGAATAATTCTAAAATTTATTTGGAACCACAAAAGATCCTGAATAGCCAAAGCAATCTTGAGAAAGAACAAAACTGGAAGTTAGGAAATCACACTTCCTGATTTCAAACTATACTACAAAGCTGTAGTAATCCAAACAGTCTGGTTTGGTATAAAAACAGATGCATGGATCAGTGGAACAGCATTGAGAGCCCAGAATTAAACTCATACACATAGGGCCAATTAATTTATAACAAAGGAGCCAAAACATACAATGGTGTTGGGAAACCCAGACTGTCACGTGCCAAAGAATGAAAATAGTCCACTATTCTACAACATACACAAAAATTAACTCAAGCTGGATTAAAGATTTTTTTGAAAAATAGTTTAAAGATTTGAATGTGAGACCCGAGACCATACAATTCCTAGAAGAAAACATAGGTGGTAAGTCCTCGACATCAGTCTTACTGACATTTTTGTGGATCTGACTCCAAAGGTAAGGGAAAGAAAAGCAGAAATAAATGAATGGGACTACATCAAACTAAAAAGCTTCCACAAAGAGAAAGAAACCATCATCACAATGAAAAGACAACCTACTGAATGGGATAAGATTTTTCTCAAATCATATATCTGACAATAATATTAATATCTAAAATATTTAAAGAACTCCTACAACTCAACAACAAAAAACCAAACAACCCAAACTAAAAAACGGGCAGAGGACCTGAATAGACATTTTTCCAAAGAAGACATACACATGGCCAAGAGACCCACAAAGAGAAGTTGAACATCACTAATTATTAGGGAAATGCCATTTATTTTTTATTTTTTTAACTTTTATTTCTTTTTTTATTTATTTATGATAGTCACACAGAGAGAGAGAGAGAGAGGCAGAGACACAGGCAGAGGGAGAAGCAGGCTCCATGCACCGGGAGCGCGACGTGGGATTCGATCCCAGGTCTCCAGGATCGCGCCCTGGGTCAAAGGCAGGCGCCAAACCGCTGCGCCACCCAGGGATCCCGGGAAATGCCATTTAAAACCATAATGGGATATCACCTCACAATGGCTTACCAAAAAACATAAGAAACAAGTGTTGAAGAGAATACGGAGAAAGCAGAACCCTCCTACCCCATCAGTGGGAACATGAACTGATGCAGCCACTGTGGAAAACAGTATGAAGAGTCCTTAAAAAAAAAAAAAAAAAAAAAAGAATAGAACTACCATATGATTCAGCTTTTCCATTTCTGGGTATTTATCCAAAGAAAATGAAAACACTAACTCAAAAAAATATCTGACTTCCACGTCCACTGCATCATTATTTATAATATCCTAGACCTGGAAGCAACCTAAATGTTCATCTATGGATGAATAAAGAAGACGTGGTATTTATATACATACATATGATGGAATATTACTCAGCTAAAAAAAATGCGATCTTGCCATTTGTGACAACATGGACGGACCCTGAAGGTATTATGATAAGTGAAATAAGTCAGGCAGAGAAAGTCAAATTCTGTAAGATTTCATTTATATATGGGATCTAAAGAAACAAAACAAAAACAAGCTCCTAGATACAGAAAACAGACTAGTAGTTCCCAGACAGGAGGGAGAGGGAGTGGGGAGGGAAACAGAATGGGTGAAGGGGCTCCATTGTATGCTGATAATGGTAAGTAGACCTTTAAGTGGTGATTATATATACATGTTGAATTATAAAGTCCTATACTTGAAACATACAAGTTATATAACTATTTTATCTCATTTAAAAAGAAAAGAGATCCCGGGAGCTTTTCCCATTGGCAAACACCTAGTTCAATCCCAACAAGGCCCCTCTGTCAATTTTAACTGATTTAGAAGTGATGTAATCTCTAGATATTCTTGTTTCCAGGTTGGAATTAACCTCTTGTTAAAAAACAAAATTCAGGGGCCTGGGTGGCTCAGTCGGTTAGGTGTCCGCCTTTGGCTTGAGCCATGATCCCAGAGTCCTGGGATTGAGTCCCGCATCGGGCTCCCTGCACAGCAGAGTCTGCTTCTCCCTCTCCCTCTGCCCTTTGTGCTGGCTGGTTCTCTCTCTCTCAAATAAATAAAATCTTAAAAAAAAAAAAAAAAAAAGCAATAGGGGGAGGTGGGCAGGGGGATGGGGTAACTAGGTGACAGGCGTTAAGGAGAGCACATGATGTGATGAGCACTGGGTGTTGCCAAATTGAATTTAAATTTAAAAATAAAGAAACAAAAAACAAATGAGAGCAAAATTCAACTGAGCACATTCTATTTTTTTTTTTTAAAGTAATCTCTACACCCAATGTGGGATCAAACTCCAAGAGATCAAGAGTCACTTGCTTTTCTGACTCAGCCAGCCAGGTGCCCCCAACTGAGAACATTCTAAAGCTCTTACTGGCTTTCTTTCTTCTTAAGTAATCTTTAAGCCTGATGTGAAGCTAGGCTTGAACTCATGACCCCAAAATCAAGAATTGCATGCTCCATCGACTGAGCCAGCCAGGTGCCCCCTTACTGACTTTCTTCAGTGATTCATGAATTGAGCAGCATCCAATCTAGAAAACAGAAAGGAGCTCTTAGGAGCTGTACAAAATGAAGGACTTTTATTCTTATTTTTTATTCATTTTTTAAATGAAGGACTTTTAAAGGCAGAAGGGACTGGGAACAAGGAAGTTTATGAGCAAAGTTATGAGTAGATTGGTTGTGGCAAGTCACTTTCCTTTAGGAAATGGCAGGGGTCTGTCTATAAGGCAGATTAGTCTCTGGTGCTGATCAGGTAATTCCTGAGTGGCTGAAGGAAGAGTCCATTTCTAGGAGAGTCAAAACTGTAAATTAAGTCCTGGTTTGGTGACGTGAGGCTTAGCATAAACAAATCCATTTTTGGCTTACTGTCGTTTTTTTAACACTAACCTGAACTCTTTCTTGTTTCTCTCTGTCCCTCTTTCTCCTGTCCCCTGCTCCCTGTCCACCTGCCTCTCTGACCCTGCAGCCCTCCTCGCGCAGGCTGGCCAGTGCCCCTAGAGCCAGGGCTGGGAGTGAACCTGCTGCTTCTGGGACAAATCCTCCACTCAAGTCCCTACCCTTTGCTTCTGCCCACAGTGGGCACAGGATGCATGCATGAGCCAGGCAGGGGGCACCCTAGAATGCCACCTGCCCCAGCCAGCGCATGTCATGGCAACCCGGCAAACTTTGTGCTCTGTGGGTGTATTACCTACCCAAGAACATTAACTAAACTTTTAAAAAATTAAAGTCACAGTGGTGCCTGGGTAGCTCAGTGGTTGAGTGTCTGCCTTTGGCTCAGGGCGTGATCCCAAAGTCCTGGGATCGAGTCCCGCATCAGGCTCTTTGCAGGGAGGCTGCTTCTGCCTCTGCCTATGTCTCTCCGTCTCTCATAAATAAATAAATAAAATCTTTTTTAAAAAAGAAAAATTAAAGTCACAAAGCAATAAGCCATGACATGACAATGAAATGGTCACATAGTGAAACTAAAACATACACATGCAAATACTCAGCATTTGGGAAATTTTTTTTTAAGATGTTATTTATTTATTCATGAGAGACACCGAGAGAGGCAGAGACACAGGCAGAGGGAGAAGCAGGCTCCATGCAGGGAGCCCGACGTGGGACTCGATCCCAGTACTCCAGGATCATGCCCTGAGCCAGAGGCAGACGCCCAACCGCTGAGCCACCCAGGTGTCCCACATTTGGGAAATTTTTAAATTAAAAATAAACCACTGTCTCTCTTCACATTCCTACAGCTCTTTTAACTGAGATTCTCGTTTTTCTTTTGTTTTGAGTCAGATCAACAGAGTGGGCCAGTGGCTGATTGTAGTAATGTACACTGTAATCATCTCCCTTGTGTGGCACAGACTAGGGCCGAGCACCTGTGCCAACACATGTAGCACTAAACCCATGAGGTAGATAATGTTATCATCACACTTGCTTCACGGATGGAGCAACTGCAGCACAGAGAAGTTAAGTAACTTACCTGAGGTCACACAGCTGGTCAGTGAAAAATTTGGGATGGGAACTCAGGCAGTGGGACTCCAGAGCCTGAATGGTAACCACTGTGCCGCACTTTCAGCTTTCACGTGGGCTTGTCATCCCTCCAATTAGGCAGTTTGTTTTCCAAAGCACTATCCTTATCCCATTATTTCATTTGAATCTCTTGGTGACGCTTTGAGGGAAAGAAAGCCCAGTTTTAAGATGGGAAAACTGAGGCTCAGAGAGATCGCCCAGGGTCACAGCATAACAGGGACAGATTTCATCTCAAGAGGAAATAGGAAGGAAAAGAAATGCCATGCCCACAATTTAATGTCCTCACAGGCCCAACACTGTTGGTCCAGTTCTTTTTAGTTACCATGGAAAAAGAAAAGTTCCCCCCACCCTGTCCCCACTAGTTTAGGCTTATTCATCTCCCCTCCTCCACCTGCTTCCCTCCTTCCTTCCTCTCTGTTTCCTTATCTCCCTCATCTAGTTAGGCATCTGTTTATCCTTTCAGGAAACATCTCTAGAGCCCCGGAGATGCCCGGTAAAAGAAGGGATGCAGATGTGAATGTTCCAAGTTCTCCCCCTGGTGGGCCAATATGGAATCAGCTCCTATCATCTGCCGGCTGTCCATTCACCCACCCTTCCCACTCCCTCGCTCCCCTTTTCCTACCGGTCAGCAACGCGAGCCCCCTTTTTTGCTGGCCTCCGTCATCCTGTGGCAGATACGGGGGCACAATTAAGATTCGTGAGATATTAACAGATGGGAAGCAGCAGTGGAGACCCCAAGCAGCACGTTTACAGAGGAAAGCCCGCACCCCTTGCCTGATGTCTGCTCCTGAAAAGCAGGCTGCAGTGGGCTCAGCCCACCCAGAGACGCTGACACATCTGGGCCAACAATGCCCCATACCGAGCCTCACAGACAGACCCCCAGAAATGGTAGCTGGTGACCTAGGGTGGAGAAGTGGACAGGTGTGCAAACTTGCGGGTGCCGTGTAGCATACAGCACTTGGGATGAGTGCATGTGTGCATACACATGCTCATGTAGAGGAATGGGCACACGCATGTTGTGCATGCATGTTCACGTGCATGCGTGTGCACTGTATGAGCGCCCATGTGTATGGGGCATGCCAGCATGTCCAACCTGGCCACCTTGGTGTGACCAGGCAGCCCTGCTTTGGCCCAACGTTGTCTTTCATCCCCACAGGGAGCAGTGTCTCAGACAGACCTAGTGGGCCCAGCAGCGCAGCTGAAGGTGGGGGCGGTTCTGATCACCCGCTGTGCTATTCATTTCTGTCACATTCTTACCTCCAGTCTCTGAGTCCAGGATAGAGCCCAGGGTTTACATCATAAAAGGTCAGAGCCTGGAGGGAAGTCTGGAGATTATCTCACTCAGGCCATCCCCTGACTGATGGGGAGGGAAATCAAGCCCTGGAGAGGGCACTCAAGACTGGAGGAGGTCTCCCAGCTGGGATGACAACCCACCCCACCCCACCCAGTTGCACACCCTGGCCACAACCCCACTGCCCAGACTTCTGCCCCTAAGTGTGCAACTGAGAGGCCAATGGTTTCCAGGCTGGGCCTGAGGACACAGCAAAGAGAAGGCAGTCTTGGAGCTGGGAGCTGCTTCACGTGTGACAGAGGATTTCAATTACACGATTCTGACCTCAGTCTGTACTTTCTTTTTTTAATTAATTTTTTTAAAGATTTATTTATCCACAAGAGACACACAGAGAGAGGCAGAAACACAGGCAGAAGGAGAAGCAGGCTCCCCAGGAGGAGCCCAATGTGAGACTCCCTCCCCACCCGATCCGGGGATCACGCCCTGAGCTGAAGGCAGATGCTCAACCGCGGAGCCACGCAGGCATCTCTAGTCTGTACTTTCTAATTGATTTCTTTCCAGTTTATCTTTTAACTCAGGCAAAAGACCCAGCAGGCAAAGCATCCCTTGATGGAACCGAAACTACCCCCTCAAGCAATAGGGACTGCCCTGAGGCAACAAGGCCTTCCCAGTGACTGATGCCAAGACAATGATCCACCTGACCTTTACTGCCCACCTGCAGGGACCCACCAACTTTTGTCTCACATTCTCTTTATATAAACCTACAAGTATTTTCAGTACTTTGGAGACAGTCTTTGAGACACTAGTCTGGATCTTCCCAGTGTTGACCTCATTCAAACAAATTTCTTTCTTGTTTCTTGCCACCTGACTCTCTGACTTTGTATTTTGCCAGTGGCAATCTGCTTGAGACCCCTAGAGCCAGGTGCTCTTGCAAGCGTGAGCCCTAGTCACAAGTCCATGGCTGTACCCTTCCCCGTGGCCCTCCCCAACTTGGACCAGCATTAGGCCTACTCTGGGAAATTACTCTAATCTCCTTGTGCTGATCAGAACTCTGACTTGTGGTCAAATATGTTTTTAATTAATTACAAATAGGAAATGAATAAATTCTTATTTGATAAATGCAGTGGGCAAAACTCTTAATATGTGGAATTTATGAAAAAATATTAAATTGCATTTTTTAATTTTTTATTATTTATTATTATTTTTTTTTAATTGCGTTTTTGATGAAAGTCTTGACAATGTTTGTGGAATAGATGGATAAAGGACGACAGGGACTCCTGGTGGCTTGGTGGTTGAGCATCCGCCTTTGGCTCAGGGCATGATCCCAGGGTCTGGGATCGAGTCCCACATCAGGCTCCCTGTGAGGAGCCTGCTTCTCCTTCTGTCTATATTTCTACCTCTCTTTGTGTGTCTCTCATGAATAAATAAAATGTTAAAAAAAAGATGACAGTGTGACAGAAGCCATGGGAGACTGAACTTGAGTGCTTTTTAGCCCCTTCATCAAAAGGAAAGATCACACAGGAGGGATGATGGCAGCAGAGGAGGAGGACCCTAGGCTTGCCTCATCCCATGAACATAAATAGGTAACTATCAAATCATCGTAAATACCCCAGAAATCAACCCAAAGACTGACAGGACAAACCCCACAACTAAGGGGAGAGAAGAGGCCACATTGAAGAAGGTAGAAGTGCACACACGTGGTGCTGCGGAGGCGAGGGGACCATGGTTGAGGAGGTGGGGGGGAGGAGCACACAGGGAAACACACAAGGAGAATGTTTACCCATAGCCATTGGCATGGAAAACAAAAAGAGTTGAATTTTGTGATTTCTCACCACAGCAGGGCTCAAAGTTTTTAGAAGTATTGGCAGGCTGGGCTGGGCTCCAGTGTGGGGGCAGCAAAACCCTGAGAGTATGCATTGTGGAAACAGCAATCTGAAGAAAGGCGGGGGTGGGGGGGGGGTGGCGGGCAGCGGGGGCACACAGTGGAGAGATTATTTGCTCTTTTTGGAGCATGCCCCTGAAAGGCAGCGTTCACAGAGAAAGACCAAGAACCAAGGAGCTGGCTGGCTGGCACCATTTCCTCCCCACCCACCCCCAACCCCAGCATAAACTCAGAGTCACCTGTAGGAAGCAGCAAAGACACTGGTTGCCTAACTTGCTTACACCAAGTCCCATCCCTTGTGCTCTAGCAGGACTGCCCTTTTCAGTCAGGCTTGCCTCAGTCCCAGCACAGCAGGCCCCTTCCCCAGAAGACCAGCACAAACTCCTGCCTACACCACATTTCCAGATAAGAGCATTCTGCAGGGCCTCAGTTCTGGTAGAGGTGGTGATGGGTCTCATTTCACAAGCAGATCAGAGCATACCTACTTAAAACCCACCACATTCAGGCCAGGGACCAAACACTGTTCACTGTAGGCAAGTAGAGCCTCAGCATATAACTGGCTGAAGGAAAGAGTAGCCAAAATACAACAGATTGAATGCAGCACACACTAGACACACTCCCTGAAGTGCTAGGCCCTGGACACTACATGACCTCTTCTTCATAAAGCCATTACTTTTAGGAGCAGAAGACATAACTAGCTTTTCTAACACTCAGAAGAAGGCAGAGACTTAAACAAAACACCACAGTAGAAGAACTTATCCCAAGTGAAAGGACAAGATAAGGCCACAGGCAGAGATCTAAGTAAGACAAATATAAGTAACATGCCTAATGAAGATTTAAAGCAACAATCATGAGGTTACCCACTGAGCTTGAGAAAAGAATAGAGGATATCAGTGAAATCCTTACTACAGAGATACAAGAGGTAAAAAACCAAACAAAACTCAATCAGAGATGAAAAATGTAATTAACAAGATTGGAAATAGGCTTGGTGCAATGAACAGCAGGCAGGAAGAAACAGAAGAATGCATTAGTGACAAAAAAGACAAAATAATGGAAAATAATGAAGCTGAACAAAAGAGAGAGAATTATGGGACACAAGAATAGACTTAAGGAACTCAGTGACTCCATCAAACATAACAACATTTGTATTATAGGAGCCCAAGAAGAAGGAGAGAGAGAAAAAGAGGCAGAAAATTTATTTGAAAAAATAATAGCTGAAAAATTCCCTAACCTGAGGAAGGAAACAGATACCCAGATCAAGGAGGCACAGAGAACTCCCATCAAAATCAACAAAAATCAAACCCATACCAAGACATATTATCATTACACCGGCAAAATACAGTGATAAGGAAAAAATCCTAAAACAACAAGATAAAAGAAGACAGTTACTTAAAAGGGAAAAACCCATAAGGAAAAAGGTTTTTCAGCAGAAACTCTTCAAGCCAGAAGGGACTGGCATAATATATTCAAAGTGCTGAGTGGGAAAAACCTGCAGCCAAGAATACAGTATCCAGCAAGTTTAACATTCAAAATAGAAGGAGAAATAAAGAGTTTCACAGATAAATAAAAAATTAAAGGACTTCATGACCATGAAAACAGCCCTGCAAGAAATGCTAACAGGGACTCTGAGTGTAAAAGAAAGACCAAAAGTGACAGTATGAAGGTAGGAAACACAAAAGCAGTAAAAATGAATATTTCTATAAGAAAAACAGTCAAGGAACTCACTTTTTTTTAAAGATTTTATTCATTTATTCATGAGAGAAACAGAGAGAGAGAGAGAGAGAGAGAAGTAGAGACACAGGCAGAGGGAGAAGCAGGCTCCATGCAAGGAGCCCGATGTGGGACTCGATCCTGGGACTCTGGGACCATGCCCTGGGCCAAAGGCAGGCACCAAACCACTGAGCCACCCAGGGATCCCCAAGGAACTCACTTTTAAAAAGGATGTCCCTACATCCTGGGTGTCCCTACACCCATGCCTGGGTGGCTCAGTGGTTTGGCGTCTACCTTTGGCTCAGGGCATGATCTCAGGGTCCTGGGATTGAGTTCCACATCGGGCTCCCTGTGGGGAGCCTGCTTCTCCTGCTGCCTGTGTTTCTGCCTCTCTCTCTGTATCTCTCATGAATAAATGAATAAAATCTTTAAAAACAAAAAAATTAAAAGGATGTAAAATATTATACCATATACCTAAAACATGAGGATGACAGGAGTAAAGAAAGGATTCAATCTTAAACAACCATCAACTTAATATAGACTGCTATATGCAGAAGATTTTATATACAAACCTAATGGTAACCACAAAAACTACAAATACATATGCAAAGAATAAAGAGAAAGAAATCCAAATATATCACTAAAGAAAACCAGCAAACCATGAAAAAAATAAAGAAAAAAAGATCAGAAACAAAGAAAAACATCTCCAGAAACAACCACAAAACAATAAAATGGCAATAATACATACCTTATCAATAATTACCATTTTAAAATCAATAGTTACTTTTTAAAATTTTTTTATTTATTTGAGAGAGAGTAAGCAAGAGAGAGCACAAGCAGGAAGGGAGAAGGAGAAGCAGACTTCCCACTGAGCAGGGAACCCAACTTGGGGCTTGATCCCAGGACCCCCAGGGTCATGACCTGAGCCAAAGGCAGATGCTTAACCAACTGAGCCATCCAAGTGTCCCAATCGATAATTATTTTTAATGTAAATAGACTAAATGCTCCAATCAAAAGACGCAGAGTGTCAGAATGGATTTAAAAAACAACAATACCTGGGATCCCTGGGTGGCGCAGCGGTTTGGCGCCTGCCTTTGGCCCAGGGCACAATCCTGGAGACCTGGGATCGAATCCCACGTCGGGCTCCCGGTGCATGGAGCCTGCTTCTCCCTCTGCCTATGTCTCTGCCTCTCTGGCCCAGGGCACAATCCTGGAGACCTGGGATCGAATCCCACGTCGGGCTCCCGGTGCATGGAGCCTGCTTCTCCCTCTGCCTATGTCTCTGCCTCTCTCTCTCTCTCTCTCTCTCTCTCTCTCTCTCTCTGTGACTATCATAAATAAATAAAAAATTAAAAAAATATATTAAAAAAAACAACAATACCCATTTATATGCTGCCTACAAGAGTCATTTTATTTTATTTTTTTTTTAAGAGTCATTTTAGACGTAAGAGACCTATGGGTTGAAAGTGAGGAGATGGAGAAATGTCTACCATTCAAATGTCAAAAGAAAGCTGGAGTAGCAATACTTGTATCGGACAAAATAAACTTTAAAACAAAGGCTGTAATAAGAAACAAAGAAGATCACTATATAATAATAAGTAGGACAATCCAACAAGAAAATATAACAATTGTAAATATCTATTTATTTGTTTATTTATTTAAAGATATTATTTATTTATTTGAGAGACAGAGCAAGAGAGAGACAGCAGGGGCAGAGGAAGAGGGAGAAGCAGACTCCCTTCTGAGCAGGAAGCCCGATGCAGGGCTCAATCCCAGGACTCTGAAATCATGACCTGAACCAAAAGCAGACACTTAACCATCTGAGCCACCCAGATGCCCCACAGTTGTGAATATTTATGCACCTAACATGGGAACACCCAAAAACAGAACATAATTAATAATAAACATAAAGGAACTAATCAGTAATTATATAATAATAGTAGGGGACTTTAACACCCCACATACATCAATGGACAGATTATCTAAACAGTAAAACAACAAGGAAACAATGGCTCTAAATGGTCCAGATGATTTAACAGCTATATTCAGAACATTTCATCCTTAAAAAGCAGAATATACATTCTTTTCAGTGCACATGGACCATTCTCCAGAATAGATCACATATTAGGCCACAAGACAGGCCTCAACAAATTCAAGAAAACCCAAGTCCTACCATGCACCTTTTCTGACCACAATGCTAGGAAACTAGGTGTCAAATACAAGAAAAATCTAGAAAGACTACAAATACATAGAGGTTAAGTAACATGCTACTAAACAATGAATGAGTCAACCAGAAAATAAAAGAAGAAAAACAACATGAAGACAAATGAAAATGAAAACACAAATAAACCCTTGTGATGCAGCAAAAGTGGTTCTTTTCTTTTTTTGAGAGAGAGAGGGGGGCATATGAGCGAGTGGGGGGGAGGGTGGAAAGAGGGACAGAGGGAAAGGGAGGGAATCCCAAGCAGGCTCTGTGTTTAGTGAAGACTCCAACATGGGGCTCCATCTCATAAGCCCGAGATCATGGCCTGAGCCAAAATAAAGAGTTGGATGCTTAACTGACTGAGCCACCCAGGTGCCCCACAAAAGTGGTTCTGTGAGGGAAGAGAAATCTCACATTAACAACTTAAGCTTATGCCTAAAGAGCTAGGAAAAGAACAATGAACAAAGCCTAAAGCCAGAAGAAGGAACAAAATAATAAAGATTAGAGTAGAAATAAATGGTATAGAAACTACAAAAACATTAGAAACAGGGGAGCCTGGCTGGCTTAGTTGGTAGAGCAGGCAACTCTTGATCTTGGGTAATAAGTTTGAGACCCATGTTGGGCGCAGAGATTACATACATACACAACAAGAAAAAATAGATCAATGAAACCAGGAGACTGTTCTTTGAAAAAATTAATAAAATTGATAAACATTAAGCTAGACTCATCAAAAAGAAAAGAGAAAGGACCCAAATAAGTAAAATCATAAATGGGAGAGGAGAAATAACAGCCAACACTACAGAAACACAAACAATTATAAGAGATCATGAAACTATATGTCAACAAATTGCACCATGTAGAAGAAATGGATGAATTCCTAAAAACATAGGAATTTACCAAGGCTAAAATGGAAAATTTGAACAGACCAATAACCAGCAAAGAAATTGAATCAGAAATCAAAAAACTCCCAATACACGAAAGTCTGCTGGTCTCCTTCTGCCCATCCCCCCACTTGTGCATGCACTTTCTCAAATAAATAAATCTTAAAAAAACAAAAAAAGAGAACCATATGATCATTTAAAAGACCCAGAAAAAGCATTTGACAAGTAGAACAACCATTTGTGGTAAAAACCCTCAACAAAGTAGGTTTGAGGGATCCCTGGGTGGCGCAGAGGTTTGGCGCCTGCCTTTGGCCCAGGGCGTGATCCTGGAGACCCGGGATCGAATCCCACATCGGGCTCCCGGTGTATGGAGCCTGCTTCTCCCTCTGCCTGTGTCTCTGCGCCTCTCTCTCTCTCTGTGACTATCATAAATAAATTTAAAAAATTAAAAAAAAAAAAGTAGGTTTGAAGTGAACATACCTCAACATAATAAAGGCCATATATGAAAAAGCCACAGCTGACATCATTCTAAATGGGGAAAAACTGAGAGCTTTCCTCCATGGTCAGGAACAAGACAGGGATGTCCATTATCACCACTTTTACTCAACAGAGTACCAGAAGTCCTAGCCACAGCAATCAGACAACAAAAAGCAGTAATAGACATTCAAATTGGCAGGAAGAAGTAAAACTTTCACTATTTACATATGACATGATACTACATGTAGAAAACCTGAAGGACTCCACCAAAAAAAAACCCACTACAATTGATTAACAAATTCAATAAAATTGCATGGGATGCCCGGGTGGCTCAGTGATTGAGCATGTGCCTTTGGCTCAGGGTGTGATCCCAGGACCCGGAATTGAGTCCCACATCGGACTCCTTTTGAGGAGCCTGCTTCTCTCTCTGCCTCTCTCTCTCTGTCTCTCATGAATAAATAAATAAAATATTTAAAAATAAAATAAAATCACAGAATACAAAATCGCTATACAGAAATCTACTGTATTTCTTTTTTAAAAAATATTTATTTCAGAGAAGGAGAGCAGGCAGTGGGAGGGGCAGAGGAAGAGGGAGAGAGAAACTCAAGCAGACTCCATGCTGAGTGCAGGACCCAACATGGGACTTGATCTCATGACCCTGAGATTAGACTTGACCTGAAACCAAGAGTCAGATACCCAACTGACTGTACCACCCAGGTGCCTCTCTGTTGCATTTCTATACACTACTAATGAAGCAGCAGAAAGAGAAATTAAGGAACCAATCCCACTTACAATAATAAGATAGTCCTCCTTCCCAACATGGAGCAGTTAGTTAAGATGAAGCTGAACTTGCCAAAGCTATAGATGCTCGAGAACCAGCTGAGCCAGGAAGTTTAGTTCTTGTCCATGTCCATTGCTCAGGTCAAGGGTACAGACCATGTGGAAGCCAGAAACTGTCCGAATGTGCTGGGGAAAGAATTACTCATCCCACTGACGGGTTCTCTGTATGTCCCTGGGAAGCTACATGATGTGGAACATGTACTCATTGTTGTGGGAATAGACTACTATGTAGAAAAGATATCCGAGGATGCCAAGAACTTTTTCGAGAGGAAGACAGATTTCCTCACCAAGCAAATGGAGAAAATCTAGCCAGCTCTGTAGGAGAAGCAAGCCATGAAACAGGCTGTCGTGGAGATCATGAGCCAGAAGATTCAGCAGCTCACAGCACTGCGAGCAAATCAGGCTACTCCCAAGGCCTGAGAGCCTGTTTCAGAAATTGGGCAGAGGGACTCTGCTTCAGGGCTTCAGAAACCTGGGACTTTGTGGGCGTGGCTTCCTGGGATCAGGGAAGAGAAAGGTCTAGTGTTTAATGCTAATAAGTGTGCAAGCTGGGCAAAATGGCAACAACAACAACAATAATAAATGAAACTAGAAATAAACCTAACCAAAGAGGTGAAAGACCAGTACTCTGAAAACTATGAAACACTGATGAAAGAATCTGAAGACCCAAAGAAATGGAAAGACATTCTATGCTCATGGATAGGAAAAATAAATATTATTAAAATGGTTATACTGGGATCCCTGGGTGGCGCATTGGTTTAGCGCCTGCCTTTGGCCCAGAGTGCCATCCTGGAGACCCAGGATCGAGTCCCACGTCGGGCTCCCTGCAGGGAGCCTGCTTCTCCCTCTGCCTGTGTCTCTGCCTCTCTCTTTTTCTTTTTCTTTTTCTTTCTTTCTTTCTTTTTTTTTTTTTTGCCTCTTTCTCTATCATGAATAAATAAAATCTTAAAAAAATAAAAATAAAAAATAAAATAAAATGCCTATACTATTCAAAGCAGTCTATACATTTCATTCAATCCCTATCAAAATACCAACAGCATGTTCCATGAAACTAGAACAATCCTAAATTTGTTTGGAACCACAAATGACCCTGAATAGCCAAAGCAATCCTGAAAAAGAAAAGCAAAGCCAGAGGCATCACAGGTTCAGACTTCAAGTTATATTACAAAGCTGTAGCGATCAAAACAGTATGGTACTGGCACAAAAATAGACACATAAATCCATGGAACAGAATAGAAAACCCAGAAATGAACCCACAATTATATGGTCAATTAAGCTTTGGCAAAGTAGGAAAGAATATCCAATGGGAAAAAAACAGTCCCTTCAACAAATGGTGCTGGGAAAACTGGACAGCCACATGCAGAAGAATGAAACTAGACTATTCTCTTTCCCCATACACAAAACTAAACTCAACATGGATTAAAGACCTAAATGTGAGACTTGAAATGATAAATAAAGGTCCTTGAAGAAAGCACAGGCAGTAATTTCTCTGACATCAGCTGCACCAACTTTTTTCTAGATATGTCTCCTGAGGCCAGGGAAACAAAAGCAAAAATAATCCATTGGGAAACATAAAAATAAAAAGCTTCTGCACAGCAAAGGAAACACTCAAACAAAACTAAAGGCAATCTGCTGAATGGAAGTAGATATTTGCAAATGACATATCTGATAAAGGCTTAGTATCCAGAATACATAAAGGACATCTAAAACTCAACACCCAGAGTACCTTGCATGCCTCAGTCGGTTAAGCAGCTGCCTTCAGCTCAGGCCATGATCCCAGGGTCCTAGGATCAAGCCCCACATGGAGCTCCCTGCTCCCTGCTCAGGGGAGAGTCTGCTTCTTCCTCTGCCCCTCCCCCTGCTCATGAGCTCTCACTCTCTGAAATAAATAAGATCTTAAAAAAATAAAAACACCCAAAAAACAAATAATCCAATTATAAAATGGGCAGAAGAAATCAACAGATATTTCTCCAAAGACATCCAGATGGTCAACAGACACATAAAAAAATGCTCAACATCAGTCATCAATAGGAAAGTGAAAATCAAAACTACAATGAGAGATCATCTCACACCTGTCAGAATGACTAAAATCAGCAACGCAAAACACAACAGGTGCTGCAGAGGACGTGGAGAAAGCAGAACCCTCGTGCACTATTGGTGGGAATGCAAACTGGTGCAGCCACCGTGGAAGACGGAATGGAGGTTCCTCAAAAAGTTAAAAATGGAACTACCTATGATCCAGCAATCACAATACTAGGTATATACCCAAAGAACCCAAAAATACTGATTCAAAGGGACACATGCACCCCCATGTTTACTGCAGCATTATTTGCAATAGCCAAATTATGGAAATAGCCTGTGTCCATGGACAGATGAATGGATAAAGAAGATGTGGTGTACACACACGAGTATTTTTCAATCATTAAAAAAAAAGAATAAAATCTTGCCATTTGCAACAAAATGGATGGACCTAGATTGTATTATGCTAAGTGAAATAAGTCAGAGAAAGACAAATTCCACCGTATGTGGAATTTAAGAAACAAAACAAATGAGCAAAGGGGGAAAAAAAGAGGGCAAATGAGAGAAAGGCAAACCAAGAAACAGACTCTTAACTATAGAGTACTGATGGTTACCAGGGGAGGGGAGGGGAGGAGGGCTGGAAGGATGGGTTAAGTAGGTAATAGGGAGGGATTAAGGGGTACACTTCTGATGAGCACCAGGTGATGTATCATGGAAGTGTTGAATCACTATTTGTACAGCTGAAACTGATATTACACTGTATGCTAATTGGAATTTTTTAAAGATTGCTTTTTAAAGATTTTATTTATTCATAAGAGACACACACACCTAGAGAGAGAGAGAGAGAGAGAGAGGCAGAGACACAAGCAGAGGGAGAAGCAGGCTCCCCGCAGGGACCCAGACAAGGGACTCGATCCCAGGACCCCAGAATCTTGCCCTGAGCTGCAGGCAGAGGCTAAACCACTGAGCAACCCAGGCTTCCTTTAAGATTATTTTAGAGAGAGAATGGACAAGTGGAGGGACAGAGGAAGAGGGAGAGGGAGAGAATCCTCAAGTAGACTCCTTGCTGAGTGTGGAGCCTTGACACAGGGCTTGATCCCAGGACCCTGAGATCATGATCTGAGCCAAAACCAAGAGTCAGATGCTTAACCAATTGAGCCAGGTGCCGTAACTAACTGGAATTTAAGAACTTTTAACAAATGCCCCAAATAAATAAATACCTCCTAATAAATTCCTGACTACATATATTTTTAAAGAGAGAGAGAGAAAGGATCAGAAAGTCTCCTGTGTCACCACAGGAGGTAAAATACCCTTGAGGAAACAAAGAGTCTGCTTTATTGACAGGGAAGGGGCTCCCCTAGATAGCAACCCATCTGTCTTGGAAAGGGAGTGTAATTTGAATTCCTATGTGTTCTGGAGACCCTCCAGTGCTGCCCTTAGAAAGGTTGGATGGGAAAGGGATCTTGTGGGGGGCCCTGTGAAAGGAGAGGCACCCAGCACTTGCTGGTGTGGGACCCCAGGGAGGGCTGGGGGCAGCAGTTCTGGACTGTGAGGGCACTTTCCCCACAATGGTGCTGATTCAGACACTGAGGAAACAGAAGTGAGTTCCTGGAGTTGCTTTCTCTCCCTTCACTCTTCAAAGACCCAAAGTAAGGTATCGGGATGCCTGGGTGGCTCAGTGGTTGAGTGTCTGCCTTTGGCTCAAGGCGTGGTCCCGGGGTCCTGGGATGAAGTCCCACATCCGGCTCCCTGCAGGGAGCCTGCTTCTCCCTCTGCCTATTTCTCTGGCTCCCTCCCTCTTTGTCTCCCATGAATAAATAAATAAAATCTTAAAAAACAAAAAACAAAAACAAAACAAAGTAAGGTATCATAACTAACCGGGGGTGGGGGGGGGTGCATCCTTGAGGTGCTGTTTGCACAGTGACATGGTGTGGCCAGAGCAGCATCACAGTTCTAGTTGCAGGGACTGGCTGGACAATGGAGTTTCTTCAGTGTGGAAGGCACAAGTTACCTCAAGCCTCCAGTTTGGAGATGCTGGTGTGTGTGTATGCTCGTCTCATCTGCCTCCGCCTTGCTGGAGAAGGTTGTATCTGTCCTGAAGTCACAGGGAGGAGCCCTGCAGGAAGCCTCAGCATTACTGTCTGGTTTTAAAAGATTAGAGCAATGCTTTATTTTGCATATCGCTTTAAAATATTTTCGTTGTGTATCCATCCCCTCATCTGCTTCTCATAACACTCTGTGAGGCAGGCAGGAAGAAACTTCCATTTTCTCACAGAGAGGACTGGCTCCTCTTGAGACCACTTAACGGGAGACTGTCTTCCTCCTGCTGCTTCCTTGCACATACTATTCCATGGCCCAGTCCAGGGCATACAAGAAAAGATGAGACTGAGGTTGTTAGAAGCTTCTAGTCTGGTAGGAAAAGCAAAATAAGAACATCTAGGGGGGTACTTGGGTGGCTCAGTTAGTGACTCTCTCTTTGGCTCAGGTCATGATCATCCTAGCGGATCAGTCCCTGGAGTCTGCTTAAGGTTCTCTCCCCTCACCCTCTGCCTTGCCCCTGCTCCTTGTAGTTGCACATGCTCTCGAATAAATAATAAACCTTTAAAAAGTAAGAACAATAAGAATAGTTCATTTGGAAA